>NW_027478161.1:11515151-11818181 GCF_051020975.1 Osmia lignaria lignaria
AAGTGGCATTTCCAGCTCGCAATAGTGCAGAGTTATCCCAAAGAAAGGGGCCACGATGTTTCTGTATCTCTATTATGTTGGTGCGGCTTCGGAACTTTTAAATATCTCGATATATCTCGAAAACTACGCTTCTGATCAAAAAATATCATACAACATAAATTGTAGGAAACATAATTCTCTACAAAAAAGGTCTCTTAACATTTTGCCATAGCTCGCTTCGTTTCCGAGATATTTGCAGATTTATCTCAAGGGAAGGGGCCTGACGGACATATTTCGAGATATTTCTTCCTCTTGTTGTTCTTCTTCCTCACAGCTAAGCTGGAAGTGGCATTTGCAGCGCGCAATAGTGCAGAGTTATCTCAAAGAAAGGGGCCACGGTGTTTCTGTATCTCTATTATGTTGGTGCGGCTTCGGAACTTTTAAATATCTCGATATATCTCGAAAACTACGCTTCTGATCAAAAAATATCATAGAACATAAATTGTAGGAAACATAATTCTCTACAAAAAAGGTCTCTTAACATTTTGCCATAGCTCGCTTCGTTTCCGAGATATTTGCAGATATATCTCAAAGGAACTGGCCTGACGGACATATTTCGAGATATTTCTTCTTCTTGTTGTTCTTCCTCTGCACAGCTAAGCTGGAAGTGGCATTTGCAGCTCGCAATAGTGCAGAGTTATCTCAAAGAAAGGGGCCACGGTGTTTCTGTATCTCTATTATGTTGGTGCGGCTTCGGAACTTTTAAATATCTTGATATATCTCGAGAACTACGCATCTGATCAAAAAATATCATAGAACATGAAAAGTAGGAAACTTAATTCTCTACAAAAAAGGTCTCTTAACATTTTGCCATAGCTCGCTTCGTTTCCGAGATATTTGCATATTTATCTCAAGGGAAGGGGCTTGACGGACATATTTCGAGATATTTCTTCTTCTTGTTCTTCTTCTTCTGCACAGCTAAGCTGGAAGTGGCATTTGCGGCTCGCACTAGTGCAGAGTTATCTCAAAGAAAGGGGCCACGGTGTTTCTGTATCTCTATTATGTTGGTGCGGCTTCGGAACTTTTAAATATCTTGATATATCTCGAGAACTACGCATCTGATCAAAAAATATCATAGAACATAAAAAGTAGGAAACTTAATTCTCTACAAAAAAGGTCTCTTAACATTTTGCCATAGCTCGCTTCGTTTCCGAGATATTTGCAGATTTATCTCAAGGGAAGGGGCCTGACGGACATATTTCGAGATATTTCTTCTTCTTGTTGTTCTTCTTCTGCACAGCTGAGCTGGAAGTGGCATTTGCAGGTCGCAATAGTGCAGAGTTATCTCAAAGAAAGGGGCCACGGTGTTTCTGTATCTCTATTATGTTGGTGCGGCTTCGCAACTTTTAAATATCTCGATATATCTCGAAAACTACGCTTCTGATCAAAAAATATCATAGAACGTAAATTGTAGGAAACATTATTCTCTACAAAAAAGGTCTCTTAACATTTTGCCATAGCTCGCTTCGTTTCCGAGATATTTGCAGATTCATCTCAAGGGAAGGGGCCTGACGGACATATTTCGAGATATTTCTTCTTCTTGTTGTTCTTCTTCTGCACAGCTAAGCTGGAAGTGGCATTTGCGGCTCGCACTAGTGCAGAGTTATCTCAAAGAAAGGGGCCACGGTGTTTCTGTATCTCTATTATGTTGGTGCGGCTTCGGAACTTTTAAATATCTTGATATATCTCGAGAACTACGCTTCTGATCAAAAAATATCATACAACATAAAAAGTAGGAAACTTAATTCTCTACAAAAAAGGTCTCTTAACATTTTGCCATAGCTCGCTTCGTTTCCGAGATATTTGCAGATTTATCTCAAGGGAAGGGGCCTAACGGACATATTTCGAGATATTTCTTCTTCTTGTTGTTCTTCTTCTGCACAGCTAAACTGGAAGTGGCATTTCCAGCTCGCAATAGTGCAGAGTTATCTCAAAGAAAGGGACCACGGTGTTTCTGTATCTCTATTATGTTGGTGCGGCTTCGGAACTTTTAAATATCTTGATATATCTCGAGAACTACGCATCTGATCAAAAAATATCATAGAACATGAAAAGTAGGAAACTTAATTCTCTACAAAAAAGGTCTCTTAACATTTTGCCATAGCTCTCTTCGTTTCCGAGATATTTGCAGATTTATCTCAAGGGAAGGGGCCTGACGGACATATTTCGAGATATTTCTTCTTCTTGTTGTTCTTCTTCTGCACAGCTAAGCTGGAAGTGGCATTAGCGGCTCGCACTAGTGCAGAGTTATCTCAAAGAAAGGGGCCACGGTGTTTCTGTATCTCTATTATGTTGGTGCGTCTTCGGAACTTTTAAATATCTCGATATATCTCGAAAACTACGCTTCTGATCAAAAAATATCATAGAACATAAATTGTAGGAAACATAATTCTCTACAAAAAAGGTCTCTTAACATTTTGCCATAGCTCGCTTCGTTTCCGAGATATTTGCAGATATATCTCAAGGGAAGGGGCCTGACGGACATATTTCGAGATATTTCTTCTTCTTGTTGTTCTTCTTCTGCACAGCTAAGCTGGAAGTGGCATTTACAGCTCGCAATAGTGCAGAGTTATCTCAAAGAAAGGGGCCACGGTGTTTCTGTATCTCTATTATGTTGGTGCGGCTTCGGAACTTTTAAATATCTTGATATATCTCGAGAACTACGCATCTGATCAAAAAATACCATAGAACATAAAAAGTAGGAAACTTAATTCTCTACAAACAAGGTCTCTTAACATTTTGCCATAGCTCGCTTCGTTTCCGAGATATTTGCAGATATATCTCAAGGGAAGGGACCTCACCGACATATTTCGAGATATTTCTTCTTCTTGTTGTTCTTCTTCTGCACAGCTAAGCTGGAAGTGGCATTTGCAGCTCGCAATAGTGCAGAGATATCTCAATGAAAGGGGCCACGGTGTTTCTGTATCTCTATTATGTTGGTGCGGCTTCGGAACTTTTAAATATCTTGATATATCTCGAGAACTACGCGTCTGATCAAAAAATATCATAGAACATAAATTGTAGGAAACATAATTCTCTACAAAAAAGGTCTCTAAACATTTTGCCATAGCTCGCTTCGTTTCCGAGATATTTGCAGATTTATCTCAAGGGAAGGGGCCTGACGGACATATTTCGAGATATTTCTTCTTCTTGTTGTTCTTCTTCTGCACAGCTGAGCTGGAAGTGGCATTTGCGGCTCGCACTAGTGCAGAGTTATCTCAAAGAAAGGGGCCACGGTGTTTCTGTATCTCTATTATGTTGGTGCGGCTTCGGAACTTTTAAATATCTCGATATATCTCGAAAACTACGCTTCTGATCAAAAAATATCATACTACATAAAAAGTAGGAAACTGAATTCTCTACAAGAAAGGTCTCTAAACATTTTGCCATAGCTCGCTTCGTTTCCGAGATATTTGCAGATTTATCTCAAGGGAAGGGGCCTGACGGACATATTTCGAGATATTTCTTCTTCTTGTTGTTCTTCTTCTGCACAGCTGAGCTGGAAGTGGCATTTGCGGCTCGCACTAGTGCAGAGTTATCTCAAAGAAAGGGGCCACGGTGTTTCTGTATCTCTATTATGTTGGTGCGGCTTCGGAACTTTTAAATATCTCGATATATCTCGAAAACTACGCATCTGATCAAAAAATATCATACAACATAAAAAGTAGGAAACTTAATTCTCTACAAAAAAGGTCTCTTATCATTTTGCCATAGCTCGCTTCGTTTCCGAGATATTTGCAGATTTATCTCAAGGGAAGGGGCCTAACGGACATATTTCGAGATATTTCTTCTTCTTGTTGTTCTTCTTCTGCACAGCTAAACTGGAAGTGGCATTTCCAGCTCGCAATAGTGCAGAGTTATCTCAAAGAAAGGGACCACGGTGTTTCTGTATCTCTATTATGTTGGTGCGGTTTCGGAACTTTTAAATATCTTGATATATCTCGAGAACTACGCATCTGATCAAAAAATATCATAGAACATAAAAAGTAGGAAACTTAATTCTCTACAAATAAGGTCTCTTAACATTTTGCCATAGCTCGCTTCGTTTCCGAGATATTTGCAGATATATCTCAAGGGAAGGGGCCTCACGGACATATTTCGAGATATTTCTTCTTCTTGTTGTTCTTCTTCTGCACAGCTAAGCTGGAAGTGGCATTTGCAGCTCGCAATAGTGCAGAGATATCTCAAAGAAAGGGGCCACGGTGTTTCTGTATCTCTATTATGTTGGTGCGTCTTCGGAACTTTTAAATATCTCGATATATCTCGAAAACCACGCTTCTGATCAAAAAATATCATAAAACATAAATTGTAGGAAACATAATTCTCTACAAAAAACGTCTCTTAACATTTTGCCATAGCTCGCTTCGTTTCCGAGATATTTGCAGATTGAGCTCAAAGGAACTGGCCTGACGGACATATTTCGAGATATTTCTTCTTCTTGTTGTTCTTCCTCTGCACAGCTAAGCTGGAAGTGGCATTTGCAGCTCGCAATAGTGCAGAGTTATCTCAAAGAAAGGGGCCACGGTGTTTCTGTATCTCTATTATGTTGGTGCGGATTCGGAACTTTTAAATATCTTGATATATCTCGAGAACTACGCATCTGATCAAAAAATATCATAGAACATAAAAAGTAGGAAACTTAATTCTCTACAAAAAAGGTCTCTTAACATTTTGCCATAGCTCGCTTCGTTTCCGAGATATTTGCATATTTATCTCAAGGGAAGGGGCCTGACGGACATATTTCGAGATATTTCTTCTTCTTGTTGTTCTTCTTCTGCACAGCTAAGCTGGAAGTGGCATTAGCGGCTCGCACTAGTGCAGAGTTATCTCAAAGAAAGGGGCCACGGTGTTTCTGTATCTCTATTATGTTGGTGCGTCTTCGGAACTTTTAAATATCTCGATATATCTCGAAAACTACGCTTCTGATCAAAAAATATCATAGAACATAAATTGTAGGAAACATAATTCTCTACAAAAAAGGTCTCTTAACATTTTGCCATAGCTCGCTTCGTTTCCGAGATATTTGCAGATTCAGCTCAAAGGAACTGGCCTGACGGACATATTTCGAGATATTTCTTCTTCTTGTTGTTCTTCCTCTGCACAGCTAAGCTGGAAGTGGCATTTGCAGCTCGCAATAGTGCAGAGATATCTCAAAGAAACGGGCCACGGTGTTTCTGTATCTCTATTATGTTGGTGCGGCTTCGGAACTTTTAAATATCTTGATATATCTCGAGAACTACGCGTCTGATCAAAAAATATCGTACAACATAAAAAGTAGGAAACTTAATTCTCTACAAAAAAGGTCTCTTAACATTTTGCCATAGCTCGCTTCGTTTCCGAGATATTTGCAGATTTATCTCAAGGGAAGGGGCCTAACGGACATATTTAGAGATATTTCTTCTTCTTGTTGTTCTTCTTCTGCACAGCTAAACTGGAAGTGGCATTTCCAGCTCGCAATAGTGCAGAGTTATCTCAAAGAAAGGGACCACGGTGTTTCTGTATCTCTATTATGTTGGTGCGGTTTCGGAACTTTTAAATATCTTGATATATCTCGAGAACTACGCATCTGATCAAAAAATATCATAGAACATAAAAAGTAGGAAACTTAATTCTCTACAAATAAGGTCTCTTAACATTTTGCCATAGCTCGCTTCGTTTCCGAGATATTTGCAGATATATCTCAAGGGAAGGGGCCTCACGGACATATTTCGAGATATTTCTTCTTCTTGTTGTTCTTCTTCTGCACAGCTAAGCTCGAAGTGGCATTTGCAGCTCGCAATAGTGCAGAGATATCTCAAAGAAACGGGCCACGGTGTTTCTGTATCTCTATTATGTTGGTGCGGCTTCGGAACTTTTAAATATCTTGATATATCTCGAGAACTACGCGTCTGATCAAAAAATATCGTACAACATAAAAAGTAGGAAACTTAATTCTCTACAAAAAAGGTCTCTTAACATTTTGCCATAGCTCGCTTCGTTTCCGAGATATTTGCAGATTTATCTCAAGGGAAGGGGCCTAACGGACATATTTAGAGATATTTCTTCTTCTTGTTGTTCTTCTTCTGCACAGCTAAACTGGAAGTGGCATTTCCAGCTCGCAATAGTGCAGAGTTATCTCAAAGAAAGGGACCACGGTGTTTCTGTATCTCTATTATGTTGGTGCGGTTTCGGAACTTTTAAATATCTTGATATATCTCGAGAACTACGCATCTGATCAAAAAATATCATAGAACATAAAAAGTAGGAAACTTAATTCTCTACAAATAAGGTCTCTTAACATTTTGCCATAGCTCGCTTCGTTTCCGAGATATTTGCGATATATCTCAAGGGAAGGGGCCTCACGGACATATTTCGAGATATTTCTTCTTCTTGTTGTTCTTCTTCTGCACAGCTAAGCTGGAAGTGGCATTTGCGGCTCGCACTAGTGCAGAGTTATCTCAAAGAAAGGGGCCACGGTGTTTCTGTATCTCTATTATGTTGGTGCGGCTTCGGAACTTTTAAATATCTTGATATATCTCGAGAACTACGCTTCTGATCAAAAAATATCATACAACATAAAAAGTAGGAAACTTAATTCTCTACAAAAAAGGTCTCTTAACATTTTGCCATAGCTCGCTTCGTTTCCGAGATATTTGCAGATTTATCTCAAGGGAAGGGGCCTAACGGACATATTTCGAGATATTTCTTCTTCTTGTTGTTCTTCTTCTGCACAGCTAAACTGGAAGTGGCATTTCCAGCTCGCAATAGTGCAGAGTTATCTCAAAGAAAGGGACCACGGTGTTTCTGTATCTCTATTATGTTGGTGCGGCTTCGGAACTTTTAAATATCTTGATATATCTCGAGAACTACGCATCTGATCAAAAAATATCATAGAACATGAAAAGTAGGAAACTTAATTCTCTACAAAAAAGGTCTCTTAACATTTTGCCATAGCTCTCTTCGTTTCCGAGATATTTGCAGATTTATCTCAAGGGAAGGGGCCTGACGGACATATTTCGAGATATTTCTTCTTCTTGTTGTTCTTCTTCTGCACAGCTAAGCTGGAAGTGGCATTAGCGGCTCGCACTAGTGCAGAGTTATCTCAAAGAAAGGGGCCACGGTGTTTCTGTATCTCTATTATGTTGGTGCGTCTTCGGAACTTTTAAATATCTCGATATATCTCGAAAACTACGCTTCTGATCAAAAAATATCATAGAACATAAATTGTAGGAAACATAATTCTCTACAAAAAAGGTCTCTTAACATTTTGCCATAGCTCGCTTCGTTTCCGAGATATTTGCAGATATATCTCAAGGGAAGGGGCCTGACGGACATATTTCGAGATATTTCTTCTTCTTGTTGTTCTTCTTCTGCACAGCTAAGCTGGAAGTGGCATTTACAGCTCGCAATAGTGCAGAGTTATCTCAAAGAAAGGGGCCACGGTGTTTCTGTATCTCTATTATGTTGGTGCGGCTTCGGAACTTTTAAATATCTTGATATATCTCGAGAACTACGCATCTGATCAAAAAATATCATAGAACATAAAAAGTAGGAAACTTAATTCTCTACAAACAAGGTCTCTTAACATTTTGCCATAGCTCGCTTCGTTTCCGAGATATTTGCAGATATATCTCAAGGGAAGGGACCTCACCGACATATTTCGAGATATTTCTTCTTCTTGTTGTTCTTCTTCTGCACAGCTAAGCTGGAAGTGGCATTTGCAGCTCGCAATAGTGCAGAGATATCTCAATGAAAGGGGCCACGGTGTTTCTGTATCTCTATTATGTTGGTGCGGCTTCGGAACTTTTAAATATCTTGATATATCTCGAGAACTACGCGTCTGATCAAAAAATATCATAGAACATAAATTGTAGGAAACATAATTCTCTACAAAAAAGGTCTCTAAACATTTTGCCATAGCTCGCTTCGTTTCCGAGATATTTGCAGATTTATCTCAAGGGAAGGGGCCTGACGGACATATTTCGAGATATTTCTTCTTCTTGTTGTTCTTCTTCTGCACAGCTGAGCTGGAAGTGGCATTTGCGGCTCGCACTAGTGCAGAGTTATCTCAAAGAAAGGGGCCACGGTGTTTCTGTATCTCTATTATGTTGGTGCGGCTTCGGAACTTTTAAATATCTCGATATATCTCGAAAACTACGCTTCTGATCAAAAAATATCATACTACATAAAAAGTAGGAAACTGAATTCTCTACAAGAAAGGTCTCTAAACATTTTGCCATAGCTCGCTTCGTTTCCGAGATATTTGCAGATTTATCTCAAGGGAAGGGGCCTGACGGACATATTTCGAGATATTTCTTCTTCTTGTTGTTCTTCTTCTGCACAGCTGAGCTGGAAGTGGCATTTGCGGCTCGCACTAGTGCAGAGTTATCTCAAAGAAAGGGGCCACGGTGTTTCTGTATCTCTATTATGTTGGTGCGGCTTCGGAACTTTTAAATATCTCGATATATCTCGAAAACTACGCATCTGATCAAAAAATATCATACAACATAAAAAGTAGGAAACTTAATTCTCTACAAAAAAGGTCTCTTATCATTTTGCCATAGCTCGCTTCGTTTCCGAGATATTTGCAGATTTATCTCAAGGGAAGGGGCCTAACGGACATATTTCGAGATATTTCTTCTTCTTGTTGTTCTTCTTCTGCACAGCTAAACTGGAAGTGGCATTTCCAGCTCGCAATAGTGCAGAGTTATCTCAAAGAAAGGGACCACGGTGTTTCTGTATCTCTATTATGTTGGTGCGGTTTCGGAACTTTTAAATATCTTGATATATCTCGAGAACTACGCATCTGATCAAAAAATATCATAGAACATAAAAAGTAGGAAACTTAATTCTCTACAAATAAGGTCTCTTAACATTTTGCCATAGCTCGCTTCGTTTCCGAGATATTTGCAGATATATCTCAAGGGAAGGGGCCTCACGGACATATTTCGAGATATTTCTTCTTCTTGTTGTTCTTCTTCTGCACAGCTAAGCTGGAAGTGGCATTTGCAGCTCGCAATAGTGCAGAGATATCTCAAAGAAAGGGGCCACGGTGTTTCTGTATCTCTATTATGTTGGTGCGTCTTCGGAACTTTTAAATATCTCGATATATCTCGAAAACTACGCTTCTGATCAAAAAATATCATAAAACATAAATTGTAGGAAACATAATTCTCTACAAAAAACGTCTCTTAACATTTTGCCATAGCTCGCTTCGTTTCCGAGATATTTGCAGATTGAGCTCAAAGGAACTGGCCTGACGGACATATTTCGAGATATTTCTTCTTCTTGTTGTTCTTCCTCTGCACAGCTAAGCTGGAAGTGGCATTTGCAGCTCGCAATAGTGCAGAGTTATCTCAAAGAAAGGGGCCACGGTGTTTCTGTATCTCTATTATGTTGGTGCGGATTCGGAACTTTTAAATATCTTGATATATCTCGAGAACTACGCATCTGATCAAAAAATATCATAGAACATAAAAAGTAGGAAACTTAATTCTCTACAAAAAAGGTCTCTTAACATTTTGCCATAGCTCGCTTCGTTTCCGAGATATTTGCATATTTATCTCAAGGGAAGGGGCCTGACGGACATATTTCGAGATATTTCTTCTTCTTGTTGTTCTTCTTCTGCACAGCTAAGCTGGAAGTGGCATTAGCGGCTCGCACTAGTGCAGAGTTATCTCAAAGAAAGGGGCCACGGTGTTTCTGTATCTCTATTATGTTGGTGCGTCTTCGGAACTTTTAAATATCTCGATATATCTCGAAAACTACGCTTCTGATCAAAAAATATCATAGAACATAAATTGTAGGAAACATAATTCTCTACAAAAAAGGTCTCTTAACATTTTGCCATAGCTCGCTTCGTTTCCGAGATATTTGCAGATTCAGCTCAAAGGAACTGGCCTGACGGACATATTTCGAGATATTTCTTCTTCTTGTTGTTCTTCCTCTGCACAGCTAAGCTGGAAGTGGCATTTGCAGCTCGCAATAGTGCAGAGATATCTCAAAGAAACGGGCCACGGTGTTTCTGTATCTCTATTATGTTGGTGCGGCTTCGGAACTTTTAAATATCTTGATATATCTCGAGAACTACGCGTCTGATCAAAAAATATCGTACAACATAAAAAGTAGGAAACTTAATTCTCTACAAAAAAGGTCTCTTAACATTTTGCCATAGCTCGCTTCGTTTCCGAGATATTTGCAGATTTATCTCAAGGGAAGGGGCCTAACGGACATATTTAGAGATATTTCTTCTTCTTGTTGTTCTTCTTCTGCACAGCTAAACTGGAAGTGGCATTTCCAGCTCGCAATAGTGCAGAGTTATCTCAAAGAAAGGGACCACGGTGTTTCTGTATCTCTATTATGTTGGTGCGGTTTCGGAACTTTTAAATATCTTGATATATCTCGAGAACTACGCATCTGATCAAAAAATATCATAGAACATAAAAAGTAGGAAACTTAATTCTCTACAAATAAGGTCTCTTAACATTTTGCCATAGCTCGCTTCGTTTCCGAGATATTTGCAGATATATCTCAAGGGAAGGGGCCTCACGGACATATTTCGAGATATTTCTTCTTCTTGTTGTTCTTCTTCTGCACAGCTAAGCTGGAAGTGGCATTTGCGGCTCGCACTAGTGCAGAGTTATCTCAAAGAAAGGGGCCACGGTGTTTCTGTATCTCTATTATGTTGGTGCGGCTTCGGAACTTTTAAATATCTTGATATATCTCGAGAACTACGCTTCTGATCAAAAAATATCATACAACATAAAAAGTAGGAAACTTAATTCTCTACAAAAAAGGTCTCTTAACATTTTGCCATAGCTCGCTTCGTTTCCGAGATATTTGCAGATTTATCTCAAGGGAAGGGGCCTAACGGACATATTTCGAGATATTTCTTCTTCTTGTTGTTCTTCTTCTGCACAGCTAAACTGGAAGTGGCATTTCCAGCTCGCAATAGTGCAGAGTTATCTCAAAGAAAGGGACCACGGTGTTTCTGTATCTCTATTATGTTGGTGCGGTTTCGGAACTTTTAAATATCTTGATATATCTCGAGAACTACGCATCTGATCAAAAAATATCATAGAACATAAAAAGTAGGAAACTTAATTCTCTACAAATAAGGTCTCTTAACATTTTGCCATAGCTCGCTTCGTTTCCGAGATATTTGCAGATATATCTCAAGGGAAGGGGCCTCACGGACATATTTCGAGATATTTCTTCTTCTTGTTGTTCTTCTTCTGCACAGCTAAGCTGGAAGTGGCATTTGCGGCTCGCACTAGTGCAGAGTTATCTCAAAGAAAGGGGCCACGGTGTTTCTGTATCTCTATTATGTTGGTGCGGCTTCGGAACTTTTAAATATCTTGATATATCTCGAGAACTACGCTTCTGATCAAAAAATATCATACAACATAAAAAGTAGGAAACTTAATTCTCTACAAAAAAGGTCTCTTAACATTTTGCCATAGCTCGCTTCGTTTCCGAGATATTTGCAGATTTATCTCAAGGGAAGGGGCCTAACGGACATATTTCGAGATATTTCTTCTTCTTGTTGTTCTTCTTCTGCACAGCTAAACTGGAAGTGGCATTTCCAGCTCGCAATAGTGCAGAGTTATCTCAAAGAAAGGGACCACGGTGTTTCTGTATCTCTATTATGTTGGTGCGGCTTCGGAACTTTTAAATATCTTGATATATCTCGAGAACTACGCATCTGATCAAAAAATATCATAGAACATGAAAAGTAGGAAACTTAATTCTCTACAAAAAAGGTCTCTTAACATTTTGCCATAGCTCTCTTCGTTTCCGAGATATTTGCAGATTTATCTCAAGGGAAGGGGCCTGACGGACATATTTCGAGATATTTCTTCTTCTTGTTGTTCTTCTTCTGCACAGCTAAGCTGGAAGTGGCATTTGCGGCTCGCACTAGTGCAGAGTTATCTCAAAGAAAGGGGCCACGGTGTTTCTGTATCCCTATTATGTTGGTGCGGCTTCGGAACTTTTAAATATCTTGATATATCTCGAGAACTACGCATCTGATCAAAAAATATCATAGAACATAAAAAGTAGGAAACTTAATTCTCTACAAAAAAGGTCTCTTAACATTTTGCCATAGCTCGCTTCGTTTCCGAGATATTTGCAGATTTATCTCAAGGGAAGGGGCCTGTCGGACATATTTCGAGATATTTCTTCTTCTTGTTGCTCTTCTTCTGCACAGCTAAGCTGGAAGTGGCATTCGCGGCTCGCACTAGTGCAGAGTTATCTCAAAGAAAGGGGCCACGGTGTTTCTGTATCTCTATTATGTTGGTGCGGCTTCGGAACTTTTAAATATCTCGATATATCTCGAAAACTACGCTTCTGATCAAAAAATATCATAGAACATAAATTGTAGGAAACATAATTCTCTACAAAAAAGATCTCTTAACATTTTGCCATAGCTCGCTTCGTTTCCGAGATATTTGCAGATATATCTCAAGGGAAGGGGCCTGACGGACATATTTCGAGATATTTCTTCTTCTTGTTGTTCTTCTTCTGCGCAGCTAAGCTGGAAGTGGCATCTGCAGCTCGCAATAGTGCAGAGATATCTCAAAGAAAGGGGCCACGGTGTTTCTGTATCTCTATTATGTTGGTGCGGCTTCGGAACTTTTAAATATCTTGATATATCTCGAGAACTACGCGTCTGATCAAAAAATATCATAGAACATAAAAAGTAGGAAACTTAATTCTCTACAAAAAAGGTCTCTTAACATTTTGCCATAGCTCGCTTCGTTTCCGAGATATTTGCAGATTTATCTCAAGGGAAGGGGCCTGACGGACATATTTCGAGATATTTCTTCTTCTTGTTGTTCTTCTTCTGCACAGCTAAGCTGGAAGTGGCATTTGCAGCTCGCACTAGTGCAGAGTTATCTCAAAGAAAGGGGCCACGGTGTTTCTGTATCTCTATTATGTTTGTGCGGCTTCGGAACTTTTAAATATCTCGATATATCTCGAAAACTACGCTTCTGATCAAAAAATATCGTAGAACATAAATTGTAGGAAACATAATTCTCTACAAAAAAGGTCTCTTAACATTTTGCGATAGCTCGCTCCGTTTCCGAGATATTTGCAGATTTATCTCAAGGGAAGGGGCCTGACGGACATATTTCGAGATATTTCTTCTTCTTGTTGTTCTTCTTCTGCACAGCTAAGCTGGAAGTGGCATTTGCGGCTCGCACTAGTGCAGAGTTATCTCAAAGAAAGGGGCCACGGTGTTTCTGTATCCCTATTATGTTGGTGCGGCTTCGGAACTTTTAAATATCTTGATATATCTCGAGAACTACGCATCTGATCAAAAAATATCATAGAACATAAAAAGTAGGAAACTTAATTCTCTACAAAAAAGGTCTCTTAACATTTTGCCATAGCTCGCTTCGTCTCCGAGATATTTGCAGATATATCTCAAGGGAAGGGGCCTGACGGACATATTTCCAGATATTTCTTCTTCTTGTTGTTCTTCTTCTGCACAGCTAAGCTGGAAGTGGCATTTACAGCTCGCAATAGTGCAGAGTTATCTCAAAGAAAGGGGCCACGGTGTTTCTGTATCTCTATTATGTTGGTGCGGCTTCGGAACTTTTAAATATCTCGATATATCTCGAAAACTACGCTTCTGATCAAAAAATATCATAGAACATAAATTGTAGGAAACATAATTCTCTACAAAAAACGTCTCTTAACATTTTGCCATAGCTCGCTTCGTTTCCGAGATATTTGCAGATTCAGCTCAAAGGAACTGGCCTGACGGACATATTTCGAGATATTCCTTCTGCTTGTTGTTCTTCCTCTGCACAGCTAAGCTGGAAGTGGCATTTGCAGCTCGCAATAGTGCAGAGTTATCTCAAAGAAAGGGGCCACGGTGTTTCTGTATCTCTATTATGTTGGTGCGGCTTCGGAACTTTTAAATATCTTGGTATATCTCGAGAACTACGCATCTGATCAAAAAATATGATAGAACATAAATTGTAGGAAACATAATTCTCTACAAAAAAGGTCTCATAACATTTTGCCATAGCTCGCTTCGTTTCCGAGATATTTGCAGATATATCTCAAGGGAAGGGGCCTGACGGACATATTTCGAGATATTTCTTCTTCTTGTTGTTCTTCTTCTGCGCAGCTAAGCTGGAAGTGGCATTTGCAGCTCGCAATAGTGCAGAGATATCTCAAAGAAACGGGCCACGGTGTTTCTGTATCTCTATTATGTTGGTGCGGCTTCGGAACTTTTAAATATCTTGATATATCTCGAGAACTACGCGTCTGATCAAAAAATATCATCGAACATACAAAGTAGGAAACTTAATTCTCTACAAAAAAGGTCTCTTAACATTTTGCCATAGCTCGCTTCGTTTCCGAGATATTTGCAGATTTATCTCAAGGGAAGGGGCCTGACGGACATATTTCGAGATATTTCTTCTTCTTGTTGTTCTTCTTCTGCACAGCTAAGCTGGAAGTGGCATTTGCGGCTCGCACTAGTGCAGAGTTATCTCAACGAAAGGGGCTACGGTGTTTCTGTATCTCTATTATGTTGGTGCGGCTTCGGAACTTTTAAATATCTCGATATATCTCGAAAACTACGCTTCTGATCAAAAAATATCATAGAACATAAATTGTAGGAAACATAATTCTCTACAAAAAAGGTCTCTTAACATTTTGCCATAGCTCGCTTCGTTTCCGAGATATTTGCAGATATATCTCAAGGGAAGGGGCCTGACGGACATATTTCGAGATATTTCTTCTTCTTGTTGTTCTTCTTCTGCACAGCTAAGCTGGAAGTGGCATTTGCAGCTCGCAATAGTGCAGAGTTATCTCAAAGAGAGGGGCACGGTGTTTCTGTATCCCTATTATGTTGGTGCGGCTTCGGAACTTTTAAATATCTTGATATATCTCGAGAACTACGCGTCTGATCAAAAAATATCATAGAACATAAAAAGTAGGAAACATAATTCTCTACAAAAAAGGTCTCTTAACATTTTGCCATAGCTCGCTTCGTCTCCGAGATATTTGCAGATATATCTCAAGGGAAGGGGCCTGACGGACATATTTCCAGATATTTCTTCTTCTTGTTGTTCTTCTTCTGCACAGCTAAGCTGGAAGTGGCATTTACAGCTCGCAATAGTGCAGAGTTATCTCAAAGAAAGGGGCCACGGTGTTTCTGTATCTCTATTATGTTGGTGCGGCTTCGGAACTTTTAAATATCTCGATATATCTCGAAAACTACGCTTCTGATCAAAAAATATCATAGAACATAAATTGTAGGAAACATAATTCTCTACAAAAAACGTCTCTTAACATTTTGCCATAGCTCGCTTCGTTTCCGAGATATTTGCAGATTCAGCTCAAAGGAACTGGCCTGACGGACATATTTCGAGATATTCCTTCTGCTTGTTGTTCTTCCTCTGCACAGCTAAGCTGGAAGTGGCATTTGCAGCTCGCAATAGTGCAGAGTTATCTCAAAGAAAGGGGCCACGGTGTTTCTGTATCTCTATTATGTTGGTGCGGCTTCGGAACTTTTAAATATCTTGATATATCTCGAGAACTACGCGTCTGATCAAAAAATATCATGGAACATACAAAGTAGGAAACTTAATTCTCTACAAAAAAGGTCTCTTAACATTTTGCCATAGCTCGCTTCGTTTCCGAGATATTTGCAGATTTATCTCAAGGGAAGGGGCCTGACGGACATATTTCGAGATATTTCTTCTTCTTGTTGTTCTTCTTCTGCACAGCTAAGCTGGAAGTGGCATTTGCGGCTCGCACTAGTGCAGAGTTATCTCAACGAAAGGGGCCACGGTGTTTCTGTATCTCTATTATGTTGGTGCGGCTTCGGAACTTTTAAATATCTCGATATATCTCGAAAACTACGCTTCTGATCAAAAAATATCATAGAACATAAATTGTAGGAAACATAATTCTCTACAAAAAAGGTCTCTTAACATTTTGCCATAGCTCGCTTCGTTTCCGAGATATTTGCAGATATATCTCAAGGGAAGGGGCCTGACGGACATATTTCGAGATATTTCTTCTTCTTGTTGTTCTTCTTCTGCACAGCTAAGCTGGAAGTGGCATTTGCAGCTCGCAATAGTGCAGAGTTATCTCAAAGAGAGGGGCACGGTGTTTCTGTATCCCTATTATGTTGGTGCGGCTTCGGAACTTTTAAATATCTTGATATATCTCGAGAACTACGCATCTGATCAAAAAATATCATAGAACATAAAACGTAGGAAACTTAATTCTCTATAAAAAAGGTCTCTTAACATTTTGCCATAGCTCGCTTCGTTTCCGAGATATTTGCAGATTTATCTCAAGGGAAGGGGCCTAACGGACATATTTCGAGATATTTCTTCTTCTTGTTGTTCTTCTTCTGCACAGCTAAACTGGAAGTGGCATTTCCAGGTCGCAATAGTGCAGAGTTATCTCAAAGGAAGGAGCCACGGTGTTTCTGTATCTCTATTATGTTGGTGCGGCTTCGGAACTTTTAAATATCTTGATATATCTCGAGAACTACGCGTCTGATCAAAAAATATCATAGAACATAAAAAGTAGGAAACATAATTCTCTACAAAAAAGGTCTCTTAACATTTTGCCATAGCTCGCTTCGTCTCCGAGATATTTGCAGATATATCTCAAGGGAAGGGGCCTGACGGACATATTTCCAGATATTTCTTCTTCTTGTTGTTCTTCTTCTGCACAGCTAAGCTGGAAGTGGCATTTACAGCTCGCAATAGTGCAGAGTTATCTCAAAGAAAGGGGCCACGGTGTTTCTGTATCTCTATTATGTTGGTGCGGCTTCGGAACTTTTAAATATCTTGATATATCTCGAGAACTATGCATCTGATCAAAAAATATCATAGAACATAAAAAGTAGGAAACCTAATTCTCTACAAAAAAGGTCTCTTAACATTTTGCCATAGCTCTCTTCGTTTCCGAGATATTTGCAGATTTATCTCAAGGGAAGGGGCCTGACGGACATATTTCGAGATATTTCTTCTTCTTGTTGTTCTTCTTCTGCACAGCTAAACTGGAAGTGGCATTTCCAGCTCGCAATAGTGCAGAGTTATCTCAAAGAGAGGGGCACGGTGTTTCTGTATCCCGATTATGTTGGTGCGGCTTCGGAACTTTTAAATATCTTGATATATCTCGAGAACTACGCATCTGATCAAAAAATATCATAGAACATAAAACGTAGGAAACTTAATTCTCTACAAAAAAGGTCTCTTAACATTTTGCCATAGCTCGCTTCGTTTCCGAGATATTTGCAGATGTATCTCAAGGGAAGGGGCCTAACGGACATATTTCGAGATATTTCTTCTTCTTGTTGTTCTTCTTCTGCACAGCTAAACTGGAAGTGGCATTTCCAGGTCGCAATAGTGCAGAGTTATCTCAAAGGAAGGAGCCACGGTGTTTCTGTATCTCTATTATGTTGGTGCGGCTTCGGAACTTTTAAATATCTTCATATATCTCGAGAACTACGCGTCTGATCAAAAAATATCATAGAAGATAAAAAGTAGGAAACTTAATTCTCTACAAAAAAGGTCTCTTAACATTTTGCCATAGCTCGCTTCGTTTCCGAGATATTTGCAGATTTATCTCAAGGTAAGGGGCCTGACGGACATATTTCGAGATATTACTTCTTCTTGTTGTTCTTCTTCTGCACAGCTAAGCTGGAAGTGGCATTTGCAGCTCGCAATAGTGCATAGCTATCTGAAAGAAAGGGGCCACGGTGTTTCTGTATCTCTATTATGTTGGTGCGGCTTCGGAACTTTTAAATATCTTGATATATCTCGAGAACTACGCATCTGATCAAAAAATATCATAGAACATAAAAAGTAGGAAACTTAATTCGCTACAAAAAAGGTCTCTTAACATTTTGCCATAGCTCGCTTCGTTTCCGAGATATTTGCAGATTTATCTCAAGGGAAGGGGCCTAACGGACATATTTCGTGATATTTCTTCTTCTTGTTGTTCTTCTTCTGCACAGCTAAGCTGGAAGTGGCATTTGCAGCTCGCAATAGTGCAGAGTTATCTCAAAGAAAGGGGCCACGGTGTTTCTGTATCTCTATTATGTTGGTGCGGCTTCTTAACTTTTAAATATCCTGATATATCTCGAGAACTACGCATCTGATCAAAAAATATCATAGAACATAAAAAGTAGGAAACTCAATTCTCTACAAAAAAGGTCTCTTAACATTTTGCAATAGCTCGCTTCGTTTCCGAGATATTTGCAGATTTATCTCAAGGGAAGGGGCCTGACGGACATATTTCGAGATATTTCTTCTTCTTGTTGTTCTTCTTCTGCACAGCTAAGCTGGAAGTGGCATTTGCGGCTCGCACTAGTGCAGAGTTATCTCAAAGAAAGGGGCCACGGTGTTTCTGTATCTCTATTATGTTGGTGCGGCTTCGGAACTTTTAAATATCTCGATATATCTCGAGAACTACGCATCTGATCAAAAAATATTATAGAACATAAAAAGTAGGAAACTCAATTCTCTACAAAAAAGGTCTCTTAACATTTTGCAATAGCTCGCTTCGTTTCCGAGATATTTGCAGATTTATCTCAAGGGAAGGGGCCTGACGGACATATTTCGAGATATTTCTTCTTCTTGTTGTTCCTCTTCTGCACAGCTAAGCTGGAAGTGGCATTTGCGGCTCGCACTAGTGCAGAGTTATCTCAAAGAAAGGGGCCACGGTGTTTCTGTATCTCTATTATGTTGGTGCGGCTTCGGAAGTTTTAAATATCTCGATATATCTCGAAAACTACGCTTCTGATCAAAAAATATCATAGAACATAAATTGTAGGAAACATAATTCTCTACAAAAAACGTCTCTTAAGATTTTGCCATAGCTCGCTTCGTTTCCGAGATATTTGCAGATTCAGCTCAAAGGAACTGGCCTGACGGACATATTTCGAGATATTTCTTCTTCTTGTTGTTCTTCCTCTGCACAGCTAAGCTGGAAGTGGCATTTCCAGCTCGCAATAGTGCAGAGTTATCTCAAAGAGAGGGGCCACGGTGTTTCTGTATCTTTATTATGTTGGTGCGGCTTCGGAACTTTTAAATATCTTGATATATCTCGAGAACTACGCATCTGATCAAAAAACACCATAGAACATAAAAAGTAGGAAACTTAATTCTCTACAAATAAGGTCTCTTAACATTTTGCCATAGCTCGCTTCGTTTCCGAGATATTTGCAGATTTATCTCAAGGGAAGGGGCCTGACGGACATATTTCGAGATATTTCTTCTTCTTGTTGTTCTTCTTCTGCACAGCTAAGCTGGAAGTGGCATTTGCAGCTCGCAATAGTGCAGAGTTATCTCAAAGAAAGGGGCCACGGTGTTTCTGTATCTCTATTATGTTGGTGCGGCTTCGGAACTTTTAAATATCTTGATATATCTCGAGAACTACGCGTCTGATCAAAAAATATCATAGAACATAAAAAGTAGGAAACATAATTCTCTACAAAAAAGGTCTCTTAACATTTTGCCATAGCTCGCTTCGTTTCCGAGATATTTGCAGATTTATCTCAAGGGAAGGGGCCTGACGGACATATTTCGAGATATTTCTTCTTCTTGTTGTTCTTCTTCTGCACAGCTAAGCTGGAAGTGGCATTTGCAGCTCGCAATAGTGCATAGTTATCTGAAAGAAAGGGGCCACGGTGTTTCTGTATCTCTATTATGTTGGTGCGGCTTCGGAACTTTTAAATATCTCGATATATCTCGAGAACTACGCATCTGATCAAAAAATATCATAGAACATAAAAAGTAGGAAACTTAATTCTCTACAAAAAAGGTCTCTTAACGTTTTGCAATAGCTCGCTTTGTTTCCGAGATACTTGCCGATTTATCTCAAGGGAAGGGGCCTGACGGACATATTTCGAGATATTTCTTCTTCTTGTTGTTCTTCTTCTGCACAGCTAAGCTGGAAGTGGCATTTGCAGCTCGTAATTGTGCAGAGTTATCTCAAAGAGTGGGGCCACGGTGTTTCTGTATCTCTATTATGTTGGTGCGGCTTCGGAACTTTTAAATATCTTGATATATCTCGAGAACTACGAATCTGGTCAGAAAATATCATAGAAGATAAAAAGTAGGAAACTTAATTCTCTACAAAAAAGGTCTCTTAACATTTTGCCATAGCACGCTTCGTTTCCGAGATATTTGCAGATTTATCTCAAGGTAAGGGGCCTGACGGACATATTTCGAGATATTTCTTCTTCTTGTTGTTCTTCTTCTGCACAGCTAAGCTGGAAGTGGCATTTACAGCTCGCAATAGTGCAGAGTTATCTCAAAGAAAGGGGCCACGGTGTTTCTGTATCTCTATTATGTTGGTGCGGCTTCGGAACTTTTAAATATCTTGATATATCTCGAGAACTACGCATCTGATCAAAAAATATCATAGAACATAAAAAGTAGGAAACCTAATTCTCTACAAAAAAGGTCTCTTAACATTTTGCCATAGCTCTCTTCGTTTCCGAGATATTTGCAGATTTATCTCAAGGGAAGGGGCCTGACGGACATATTTCGAGATATTTCTTCTTCTTGTTGTTCTTCTTCTGCACAGCTAAACTGGAAGTGGCATTTCCAGCTCGCAATAGTGCAGAGTTATCTCAAAGAGAGGGGCACGGTGTTTCTGTATCCCGATTATGTTGGTGCGGCTTCGGAACTTTTAAATATCTTGATATATCTCGAGAACTACGCATCTGATCAAAAAATATCATAGAACATAAAACGTAGGAAACTTAATTCTCTACAAAAAAGGTCTCTTAACATTTTGCCATAGCTCGCTTCGTTTCCGAGATATTTGCAGATGTATCTCAAGGGAAGGGGCCTAACGGACATATTTCGAGATATTTCTTCTTCTTGTTGTTCTTCTTCTGCACAGCTAAACTGGAAGTGGCATTTCCAGGTCGCAATAGTGCAGAGTTATCTCAAAGGAAGGAGCCACGGTGTTTCTGTATCTCTATTATGTTGGTGCGGCTTCGGAACTTTTAAATATCTTGATATATCTCGAGAACTACGCGTCTGATCAAAAAATATCATAGAAGATAAAAAGTAGGAAACTTAATTCTCTACAAAAAAGGTCTCTTAACATTTTGCCATAGCTCGCTTCGTTTCCGAGATATTTGCAGATTTATCTCAAGGTAAGGGGCCTGACGGACATATTTCGAGATATTACTTCTTCTTGTTGTTCTTCTTCTGCACAGCTAAGCTGGAAGTGGCATTTGCAGCTCGCAATAGTGCATAGCTATCTGAAAGAAAGGGGCCACGGTGTTTCTGTATCTCTATTATGTTGGTGCGGCTTCGGAACTTTTAAATATCTTGATATATCTCGAGAACTACGCATCTGATCAAAAAATATCATAGAACATAAAAAGTAGGAAACTTAATTCGCTACAAAAAAGGTCTCTTAACATTTTGCCATAGCTCGCTTCGTTTCCGAGATATTTGCAGATTCAGCTCAAAGGAACTGGCCTGACGGACATATTTCGAGATATTTCTTCTTCTTGTTGTTCTTCCTCTGCACAGCTAAGCTGGAAGTGGCATTTGCAGCGCGCAATAGTGCAGAGTTATCTCAAAGAAAGGGGCCACGGTGTTTCTGTATCTCTATTATGTTGGTGCGGCTTCGGAACTTTTAAATATCTTGATATATCTCGAGAACTACGCATCTGATCAAAAAATATCATAGAACATGAAAAGTAGGCAACTTAATTCTCTACAAAAAAGGTCTCTTATCATTTTGCCATAGCTCTCTTCGTTTCCGAGATATTTGCAGATTTATCTCAAGGGAAGGGGCCTGACGGACATATTTCGAGATATTTCTTCTTCTTGTTGTTCTTCTTCTGCACAGCTAAGCTGGAAGTGGCATTTGCAGCTCGCAATAGTGCAGAGTTATCTCAAAGAAAGGGGCTACGGTGTTTCTGTATCTCTATTATGTTGGTGCGGCTTCGGAACTTTTAAATATCCTGATATATCTCGAGAACTACGCATCTGATCAAAAAATATCATAGAACATAAAAAGTAGGAAACTCAATTCTCTACAAAAAAGGTCTCTTAACATTTTGCCATAGCTCGCTTCGTTTCCGAGATATTTGCAGATTTATCTCAAGGGAAGGGGCCTAACGGACATATTTCGTGATATTTCTTCTTCTTGTTGTTCTTCTTCTGCACAGCTAAGCTGGAAGTGGCATTTGCAGCTCGCAATAGTGCAGAGTTATCTCAAAGAAAGGGGCCACGGTGTTTCTGTATCTCTATTATGTTGGTGCGGCTTCTTAACTTTTAAATATCCTGATATATCTCGAGAACTACGCATCTGATCAAAAAATATCATAGAACATAAAAAGTAGGAAACTCAATTCTCTACAAAAAAGGTCTCTTAACATTTTGCAATAGCTCGCTTCGTTTCCGAGATATTTGCAGATTTATCTCAAGGGAAGGGGCCTGACGGACATATTTCGAGATATTTCTTCTTCTTGTTGTTCTTCTTCTGCACAGCTAAACTGGAAGTGGCATTTCCAGCTCGCAATAGTGCAGAGTTATCTCAAAGAGAGGGGCACGGTGTTTCTGTATCCCGATTATGTTGGTGCGGCTTCGGAACTTTTAAATATCTTGATATATCTCGAGAACTACGCATCTGATCAAAAAATATCATAGAACATAAAACGTAGGAAACTTAATTCTCTACAAAAAAGGTCTCTTAACATTTTGCCATAGCTCGCTTCGTTTCCGAGATATTTGCAGATGTATCTCAAGGGAAGGGGCCTAACGGACATATTTCGAGATATTTCTTCTTCTTGTTGTTCTTCTTCTGCACAGCTAAACTGGAAGTGGCATTTCCAGGTCGCAATAGTGCAGAGTTATCTCAAAGGAAGGAGCCACGGTGTTTCTGTATCTCTATTATGTTGGTGCGGCTTCGGAACTTTTAAATATCTTGATATATCTCGAGAACTACGCGTCTGATCAAAAAATATCATAGAAGATAAAAAGTAGGAAACTTAATTCTCTACAAAAAAGGTCTCTTAACATTTTGCCATAGCTCGCTTCGTTTCCGAGATATTTGCAGATTTATCTCAAGGTAAGGGGCCTGACGGACATATTTCGAGATATTACTTCTTCTTGTTGTTCTTCTTCTGCACAGCTAAGCTGGAAGTGGCATTTGCAGCTCGCAATAGTGCATAGCTATCTGAAAGAAAGGGGCCACGGTGTTTCTGTATCTCTATTATGTTGGTGCGGCTTCGGAACTTTTAAATATCTTGATATATCTCGAGAACTCCGCATCTGATCAAAAAATATCATAGAACATGAAAAGTAGGCAACTTAATTCTCTACAAAAAAGGTCTCTTATCATTTTGCCATAGCTCTCTTCGTTTCCGAGATATTTGCAGATTTATCTCAAGGGAAGTGGCCTGACGGACATATTTCGAGATATTTCTTCTTCTTGTTGTTCTTCTTCTGCACAGCTAAGCTGGAAGTGGCATTTGCGGCTCGCACTAGTGCAGAGTTATCTCAAAGAAAGGGGCCACGGTGTTTCTGTATCTCTATTATGTTGGTGCGGCTTCGGAACTTTTAAATATCTCGATATATCTCGAAAACTACGCTTCTGATCAAAAAATATCATAGAACATAAATTGTAGGAAACATAATTCTCTACAAAAAACGTCTCTTAACATTTTGCCATAGCTCGCTTCGTTTCCGAGATATTTGCAGATTCAGCTCAAAGGAACTGGCCTGACGGACATATTTCGAGATATTTCTTCTTCTTGTTGTTCTTCCTCTGCACAGCTAAGCTGGAAGTGGCATTTGCAGCGCGCAATAGTGCAGAGTTATCTCAAAGAAAGGGGCCACGGTGTTTCTGTATCTCTATTATGTTGGTGCGGCTTCGGAACTTTTAAATATCTTGATATATCTCGAGAACTACGCATCTGATCAAAAAATATCATAGAACATGAAAAGTAGGCAACTTAATTCTCTACAAAAAAGGTCTCTTATCATTTTGCCATAGCTCTCTTCGTTTCCGAGATATTTGCAGATTTATCTCAAGGGAAGGGGCCTGACGGACATATTTCGAGATATTTCTTCTTCTTGTTGTTCTTCTTCTGCACAGCTAAACTGGAAGTGGCATTTCCAGCTCGCAATAGTGCAGAGTTATCTCAAAGAGAGGGGCACGGTGTTTCTGTATCCCGATTATGTTGGTGCGGCTTCGGAACTTTTAAATATCTTGATATATCTCGAGAACTACGCGTCTGATCAAAAAATATCATAGAAGATAAAAAGTAGGAAACTTAATTCTCTACAAAAAAGGTCTCTTAACATTTTGCCATAGCTCGCTTCGTTTCCGAGATATTTGCAGATTTATCTCAAGGTAAGGGGCCTGACGGACATATTTCGAGATATTACTTCTTCTTGTTGTTCTTCTTCTGCACAGCTAAGCTGGAAGTGGCATTTGCAGCTCGCAATAGTGCATAGCTATCTGAAAGAAAGGGGCCACGGTGTTTCTGTATCTCTATTATGTTGGTGCGGCTTCGGAACTTTTAAATATCTTGATATATCTCGAGAACTACGCATCTGATCAAAAAATATCATAGAACATAAAAAGTAGGAAACTTAATTCGCTACAAAAAAGGTCTCTTAACATTTTGCCATAGCTCGCTTCGTTTCCGAGATATTTGCAGATTTATCTCAAGGGAAGGGGCCTAACGGACATATTTCGTGATATTTCTTCTTCTTGTTGTTCTTCTTCTGCACAGCTAAGCTGGAAGTGGCATTTGCAGCTCGCAATAGTGCAGGGTTATCTCAAAGAAAGGGGCCACGGTGTTTCTGTATCTCTATTATGTTGGTGCGGCTTCTTAACTTTTAAATATCCTGATATATCTCGAGAACTACGCATCTGATCAAAAAATATCATAGAACATAAAAAGTAGCAAACTCAATTCTCTACAAAAAAGGTCTCTTAACATTTTGCAATAGCTCGCTTCGTTTCCGAGATATTTGCAGATTTATCTCAAGGGAAGGGGCCTGACGGACATATTTCGAGATATTTCTTCTTCTTGTTGTTCTTCTTCTGCACAGCTAAGCTGGAAGTGGCATTTGCGGCTCGCACTAGTGCAGAGTTATCTCAAAGAAAGGGGCCACGGTGTTTCTGTATCTCTATTATGTTGGTGCGGCTTCGGAACTTTTAAATATCTCGATATATCTCGAAAACTACGCTTCTGATCAAAAAATATCATAGAACATAAATTGTAGGAAACATAATTCTCTACAAAAAACGTCTCTTAACATTTTGCCATAGCTCGCTTCGTTTCCGAGATATTTGCAGATTCAGCTCAAAGGAACTGGCCTGACGGACATATTTCGAGATATTTCTTCTTCTTGTTGTTCTTCCTCTGCACAGCTAAGCTGGAAGTGGCATTTGCAGCGCGCAATAGTGCAGAGTTATCTCAAAGAAAGGGGCCACGGTGTTTCTGTATCTCTATTATGTTGGTGCGGCTTCGGAACTTTTAAATATCTTGATATATCTCGAGAACTACGCATCTGATCAAAAAATATCATAGAACATGAAAAGTAGGCAACTTAATGCTCTACAAAAAAGGTCTCTTATCATTTTGCCATAGCTCTCTTCGTTTCCGAGATATTTGCAGATTTATCTCAAGGGAAGGGGCCTGACGGACATATTTCGAGATATTTCTTCTTCTTGTTGTTCTTCTTCTGCACAGCTAAGCTGGAAGTGGCATTTGCAGCTCGCAATAGTGCAGAGTTATCTCAAAGAAAGGGGCTACGGTGTTTCTGTATCTCTATTATGTTGGTGCGGCTTCGGAACTTTTAAATATCCTGATATATCTCGAGAACTACGCATCTGATCAAAAAATATCATAGAACATAAAAAGTAGGAAACTCAATTCTCTACAAAAAAGGTCTCTTAACATTTTGCAATAGCTCGCTTCGTTTCCGAGATATTTGCAGATTTATCTCAAGGGATGGGGCCTGACGGACATATTTCGAGATATTTCTTCTTCTTGTTGTTCTTCTTCTGCACAGCTAAGCTGGAAGTGGCATTTGCGGCTCGCACTAGTGCAGAGTTATCTCAAAGAAAGGGGCCACGGTGTTTCTGTATCTCTATTATGTTGGTGCGGCTTCGGAACTTTTAAATATCTCGATATATCTCGAAAACTACGCTTCTGATCAAAAAATATCATAGAACATAAATTGTAGGAAACATAATTCTCTACAAAAAACGTCTCTTAACATTTTGCCATAGCTCGCTTCGTTTCCGAGATATTTGCAGATTCAGCTCAAAGGAACTGGCCTGACGGACATATTTCGAGATATTTCTTCTTCTTGTTGTTCTTCCTCTGCACAGCTAAGCTGGAAGTGGCATTTGCAGCGCGCAATAGTGCAGAGTTATCTCAAAGAAAGGGGCCACGGTGTTTCTGTATCTCTATTATGTTGGTGCGGCTTCGGAACTTTTAAATATCTTGATATATCTCGAGAACTACGCATCTGATCAAAAAATATCATAGAACATGGAAAGTAGGCAACTTAATTCTCTACAAAAAAGGTCTCTTATCATTTTGCCATAGCTCTCTTCGTTTCCGAGATATTTGCAGATTTATCTCAAGGGAAGGGGCCTGACGGACATATTTCGAGATATTTCTTCTTCTTGTTGTTCTTCTTCTGCACAGCTAAGCTGGAAGTGGCATTTGCAGCTCGCAATAGTGCAGAGTTATCTCAAAGAAAGGGGCTACGGTGTTTCTGTATCTCTATTATGTTGGTGCGGCTTCGGAACTTTTAAATATCCTGATATATCTCGAGAACTACGCATCTGATCAAAAAATATCATAGAACATAAAAAGTAGGAAACTCAATTCTCTACAAAAAAGGTCTCTTAACATTTTGCAATAGCTCGCTTCGTTTCCGAGATATTTGCAGATTTATCTCAAGGGATGGGGCCTGACGGACATATTTCGAGATATTTCTTCTTCTTGTTGTTCTTCTTCTGCACAGCTAAGCTGGAAGTGGCATTTGCGGCTCGCACTAGTGCAGAGTTATCTCAAAGAAAGGGGCCACGGTGTTTCTGTATCTCTATTATGTTGGTGCGGCTTCGGAACTTTTAAATATCTCGATATATCTCGAAAACTACGCTTCTGATCAAAAAATATCATAGAACATAAATTGTAGGAAACATAATTCTCTACAAAAAACGTCTCTTAAGATTTTGCCATAGCTCGCTTCGTTTCCGAGATATTTGCAGATTCAGCTCAAAGGAACTGGCCTGACGGACATATTTCGAGATATTTCTTCTTCTTGTTGTTCTTCCTCTGCACAGCTAAGCTGGAAGTGGCATTTCCAGCTCGCAATAGTGCAGAGTTATCTCAAAGAGAGGGGCCACGGTGTTTCTGTATCTTTATTATGTTGGTGCGGCTTCGGAACTTTTAAATATCTTGATATATCTCGAGAACTACGCATCTGATCAAAAAACACCATAGAACATAAAAAGTAGGAAACTTAATTCTCTACAAATAAGGTCTCTTAACATTTTGCCATAGCTCGCTTCGTTTCCGAGATACTTGCCGATTTATCTCAAGGGAAGGGGCCTGACGGACATATTTCGAGATATTTCTTCTTCTTGTTGTTCTTCTTCTGCACAGCTAAGCTGGAAGTGGCATTTGCAGCTCGCAATTGTGCAGAGTTATCTCAAAGAGAGGGGCCACGGTGTTTCTGTATCTCTATTATGTTGGTGCGGCTTCGGAACTTTTAAATATCTTGATATATCTCGAGAACTACGAATCTGATCAGAAAATATCATAGAAGATAAAAAGTAGGAAACTTAATTCTCTACAAAAAAGGTCTCTTATCATTTTGCCATAGCTCTCTTCGTTTCCGAGATATTTGCAGATTTATCTCAAGGGAAGGGGCCTGACGGACATATTTCGAGATATTTCTTCTTCTTGTTGTTCTTCTTCTGCACAGCTAAGCTGGAAGTGGCATTTGCAGCTCGCAATAGTGCAGAGTTATCTCAAAGAAAGGGGCCACGGTGTTTCTGTATCTCTATTATGTTGGTGCGGCTTCGGAACTTTTAAATATCTTGATATATCTCGAGAACTACGCGTCTGATCAAAAAATATCATAGAACATAAAAAGTAGGAAACTTAATTCTCTACAAAAAAGTCTGTTAACATTTTGCCATAGCTCGCTTCGTTTCCGAGATATTTGCAGATTTATCTCAAGGGAATGGGCCTAACGGACATATTTCGAGATATTTCTTCTTCTTGTTGTTCTTCTTCTGCACAGCTAAGCTGGAAGTGGCATTTGCGGCTCGCACTAGTGCAGAGTTATCTCAAAGAAAGGGGCCACGGTGTTTCTGTATCTCTATTATGTTGGTGCGGCTTCGGAACTTTTAAATATCTCGATATATCTCGAAAACTACGCTTCTGATCAAAAAATATCATACTACATAAAAAGTAGGAAACTGAATTCTCTACAAAAAAGGTCTCTTAACATTTTGCCATAGCTCGCTTTGTTTCCGAGATATTTGCAGATATATCTCAAGGGAAGGGGCCTGACGGACATATTTCGAGATATTTCTTCTTCTTGTTGTTCTTCTTCTGCACAGCTAAGCTGGAAGTGGCATTTATAGCTCGCAATAGTGCAGAGTTATCTCAAAGAAAGGGGCCACGGTGTTTCTGTATCTCTATTATGTTGGTGCGGCTTCGGAACTTTTAAATATCTTGATATATCTCGAGAACTACGCATCTGATCAAAAAATATCATAGAACATAAAAAGTAGGCAACTTATTTCTCTACAAAAAAGGTCTCTTATCATTTTGCCATAGCTCTCTTCGTTTCCGAGATATTTGCAGATTTATCTCAAGGGAAGGGGCCTGACGGACATATTTCGAGATATTTCTTCTTCTTGTTGTTCTTCTTCTGCACAGCTAAGCTGGAAGTGGCATTTGCGGCTGGCACTAGTGCAGAGTTATCTCAAAGAAAGGGGCCACGGTGTTTCTGTATCTCTATTATGTTGGTGCGGCTCCGGAACTTTTAAATATCTCGATATATCTCGAAAACTACGCTTCTGATCAAAAAATATCATAGAACATAAATTGTAGGAAACATAATTCTCTACAAAAAACGTCTCTTAAGATTTTGCCATAGCTCGCTTCGTTTCCGAGATATTTGCAGATTCAGCTCAAAGGAACTGGCCTGACGGACATATTTCGAGATATTTCTTCTTCTTGTTGTTCTTCTTCTGCACAGCTAAGCTGGAAGTGGCATTTGCGGCTGGCACTAGTGCAGAGTTATCTCAAAGAAAGGGGCCACGGTGTTTCTGTATCTCTATTATGTTGGTGCGGCTTCGGAACTTTTAAATATCTTGATATATCTCGAGAACTACGCATCTGATCAAAAAATAGCATAGAAGATAAAAAGTAGGAAACATAATTCTCTACAAAAAAGGTCTCTTAACATTTTGCCATAGCTCTCTTCGTTTCCGAGATATTTGCAGATTTATCTCAAGGGAAGGGGCCTGACGGACATATTTCGAGATATTTCTTCTTCTTGTTGTTCTTCTTCTGCACAGCTAAGCTGGAAGTGGCATTTGCGGCTCGCACTAGTGCAGAGTTATCTCAACGAAAGGGGCCACGGTGTTTCTGTATCTCTATTATGTTGGTGCGGCTTCGTAACTTTTAAATATCTTGATATATCTCGAGAACTACGAATCTGGTCAGAAAATATCATAGAAGATAAAAAGTAGCAAACTTAATTCTCTACAAAAAAGGTCTCTTAACATTTTGCCATAGCTCGCTTCGTTTCCGAGATATTTGCAGATTTATCTCAAGGTAAGGGGCCTGACGGACATATTTCGAGATATTTCTTCTTCTTGTTGTTCTTCTTCTGCACAGCTAAGCTGGAAGTGGCATTTGCAGCTCGCAATAGTGCATAGTTATCTGAAAGAAAGGGGCCACGGTGTTTCTGTATCTCTATTATGTTGGTGCGGCTTCGGAACTTTTAAATATCTCGATATATCTCGAAAACTACGCTTCTGATCAAAAAATATCATAGAACATAAATTGTAGGAAACATAATTCTCTACAAAAAAGGTCTCTTAACATTTTGCCATAGCTCGCTTTGTTTCCGAGATATTTGCAGATATATCTCAAGGGAAGGGGCCTGACGGACATATTTCGAGATATTCCTTCTTCTTGTTGTTCTTCTTCTGCACAGCTAAGCTGGAAGTGGCATTTACAGCTCGCAATAGTGCAGAGTTATCTCAAGGACAGGGGCCACGGTGTTTCTGTATCTCTATTATGTTGGTGCGGCTTCGGAACTTTTAAATATCTTGATATATCTCGAGAACTACGCATCTGATCAAAAAATAGCATAGAAGATAAAAAGTAGGAAACATAATTGTCTACAAAAAAGGTCTCTTAACATTTTGCCATAGCTCGCTTCGTTTCCGAGATATTTGCAGATTTATCTCAAGGGAAGGGGCCTGACGGACATATTCCGAGATATTTCTTCTTCTTGTTGTTCCTCTTCTGCACAGCTAAGCTGGAAGTGGCATTTGCAGCTCGCAATAGTGCAGAGTTATCTCAAAGAAAGAGGCCACGGTGTTTCTGCACCTCTATTATGTTGGTGCAGCTTCGGAACTTTTAAATATCTTGATATATCTCGAGAACTACGCATCTGATCAAAAAATATCATAGAACATAAAAAGTAGGAAACTTAATTGTCTACAAATAAGGTCTCTTAACATTTTGGCACAGCTCGCTTCTTTCCGAGATACTTGCCGATTTATCTCAAGGGAAGGGGCCTGACGGACATATTTCGAGATATTTCTTCTTCTTGTTGTTCTTCTTCTGCACAGCTAAGCTGGAAGTGGCATTTGCAGCTCGCAATAGTGCAGAGTTATCTCAAAGAGAGGGGCCACGGTGTTTCTGTATCTCTATTATGTTGGTGCGGCTTCGGAACTTTTAAATATCTCGATATATCTCGAAAACTACGCTTCTGATCAAAAAATATCATAGAACATAAATTGTAGGAAACATAATTCTCTACAAAAAAGGTCTCTTAACATTTTGCCATAGCTCGCTTTGTTTCCGAGATATTTGCCGATTTATCTCAAGGGAAGGGGCCTGACGGACATATTTCGAGATATTTCTTCTTCTTGTTGTTCTTCTTCTGCACAGCTAAGCTGGAAGTGGCATTTGCAGCTCGCAATAGTGCAGAGTTATCTCAAAGAGAGGGGCCACGGTGTTTCTGTATCTCTATTATGTTGGTGCGGCTTCGGAACTTTTAAATATCTCGATATATCTCGAAAACTACGCTTCTGATCAAAAAATATCATAGACCATAAATTGTAGGAAACATAATTCTCTACAAAAAAGGTCTCTTAACATTTTGCCATAGCTCGCTTTGTTTCCGAGATATTTGCAGATATATCTCAAGGGAAGGGGCCTGACGGACATATTTCGAGATATTTCTTCTTCTTGTTGTTCTTCTTCTGCACAGCTAAGCTGGAAGTGGCATTTACAGCTCGCAATAGTGCAGAGTTATCTCAAAGAAAGGGGCCACGGTGTTTCTGTATCTCTATTATGTTGGTGCGGCTTCGGAACTTTTAAATATCTTGATATATCTCGAGAACTACGCATCTGATCAAAAAATAGCATAGAAGATAAAAAGTAGGAAACATAATTGTCTACAAAAAAGGTCTCTTAACATTTTGCCATAGCTCGCTTCGTTTCCGAGATATTTGCAGATTTATCTCAAGGGAAGGGGCCTGACGGACATATTCCGAGATATTTCTTCTTCTTGTTGTTCCTCTTCTGCACAGCTAAGCTGGAAGTGGCATTTGCAGCTCGCAATAGTGCAGAGTTATCTCAAAGAAAGAGGCCACGGTGTTTCTGCACCTCTATTATGTTGGTGCAGCTTCGGAACTTTTAAATATCTTGATATATCTCGAGAACTACGCATCTGATCAAAAAATATCATAGAACATAAAAAGTAGGAAACTTAATTGTCTACAAATAAGGTCTCTTAACATTTTGGCACAGCTCGCTTCTTTCCGAGATACTTGCCGATTTATCTCAAGGGAAGGGGCCTGACGGACATATTTCGAGATATTTCTTCTTCTTGTTGTTCTTCTTCTGCACAGCTAAGCTGGAAGTGGCATTTGCAGCTCGCAATAGTGCAGAGTTATCTCAAAGAGAGGGGCCACGGTGTTTCTGTATCTCTATTATGTTGGTGCGGCTTCGGAACTTTTAAATATCTCGATATATCTCGAAAACTACGCTTCTGATCAAAAAATATCATAGAACATAAATTGTAGGAAACATAATTCTCTACAAAAAAGGTCTCTTAACATTTTGCCATAGCTCGCTTTGTTTCCGAGATATTTGCAGATATATCTCAAGGGAAGGGGCCTGACGGACATATTTCGAGATATTTCTTCTTCTTGTTGTTCTTCTTCTGCACAGCTAAGCTGGAAGTGGCATTTACAGCTCGCAATAGTGCAGAGTTATCTCAAAGAAAGGGGCCACGGTGTTTCTGTATCTCTATTATGTTGGTGCGGCTTCGGAACTTTTAAATATCTTGATATATCTCGAGAACTACGCATCTGATCAAAAAATATCATACAAGATAAAAAGTAGGAAACTTAATTCTCTACAAAAAAGGTTTCTTAACATTTTCCCATAGCTGGCATCGTTTCCGAGATATTTGCAGATTTATCTCAAGGGAAGGGGCCTGACGGACATATTCCGAGATATTTCTTTTTCTTGTTGTTCCTCTTCTGCACAGCTAAGCTGGAAGTGGCATTTGCAGCTCGCAATAGTGCAGAGTTATCTCAAAGAAAGAGGCCACGGTGTTTCTGCACCTCTATTATGTTGGTGCAGCTTCGGAACTTTTAAATATCTTGATATATCTCGAGAACTACGCATCTGATCAAAAAATATCATAGAACATAAAAAGTAGGAAACTTAATTGTCTACAAATAAGGTCTCTTAACATTTTGGCATAGCTCGCTTCTTTCCGAGATACTTGCCGATTTATCTCAAGGGAAGGGGCCTGACGGACATATTTCGAGATATTTCTTCTTCTTGTTGTTCTTCTTCTGCACAGCTAAGCTGGAAGTGGCATTTGCAGCTCGCAATATTGCAGAGTTATCTCAAAGAGAGGGGCCACGGTGTTTCTGTATCTCTATTATGTTGGTGCGGCTTCGGAACTTTTAAATATCTCGATATATCTCGAAAACTACGCTTCTGATCAAAAAATATCATAGAACATAAATTGTAGGAAACATAATTCTCTACAAAAAAGGTCTCTTAACATTTTGCCATAGCTCGCTTTGTTTCCGAGATATTTGCAGATATATCTCAAGGGAAGGGGCCTGACGGACATATTTCGAGATATTTCTTCTTCTTGTTGTTCTTCTTCTGCACAGCTAAGCTGGAAGTGGCATTTACAGCTCGCAATAGTGCAGAGTTATCTCAAAGAAAGGGGCCACGGTGTTTCTGTATCTCTATTATGTTGGTGCGGCTTCGGAACTTTTAAATATCTTGATATATCTCGAGAACTACGCATCTGATCAGAAAATATCATAGAAGATAAAAAGTAGGAAACTTAATCCTCTACAAAAAAGGTTTTTTAACATTTTCCCATAGCTGGCATTGTTTCCGAGATATTTGCAGATTTATCTCAAGGGAAGGGGCCTGACGGACATATTCCGAGATATTTCTTCTTCTTGTTGTTCCTCTTCTGCACAGCTAAGCTGGAAGTGGCATTTGCAGCTCGCAATAGTGCAGAGTTATCTCAAAGAAAGAGGCCACGGTGTTTCTGCACCTCTATTATGTTGGTGCAGCTTCGGAACTTTTAAATATCTTGATATATCTCGAGAACTACGCATCTGATCAAAAAATATCATAGAACATAAAAAGTAGGAAACTTAATTGTCTACAAATAAGGTCTCTTAACATTTTGGCATAGCTCGCTTCGTTTCCGAGATATTTGCAGATTTATCTCAAGGGAAGGGTCCTGATGGACATATTTCGAGATATTTCTTCTTCTTGTTGTTCTTCTTCTGCACAGCTAAACTGGAAGTGGCATTTCCAGCTCGCAATCGTGCAGAGTTATCTCAAAGAAAGGGGCCACGGTGTTTCTGTATCTCTATTATATTGGTGCGGCTTCGGAACTTTTAAATATCTTGATATATCTCGAGAACTACGCATCTGATCGAAAAATATCATAGAACATAAAAAGTAGGAAACTTAATTCTCTACAAAAAAGGTCTCTTAATATTTTGCCATAGCTCGCTTCGTTTCCGAGATATTTGCAGATTTATCTCAAGGTAAGGGGCCTGACGGACATATTTCGAGATATTTCTTCTTCTTGTTGTTCTTCTTCTGCACAGCTAAGCTGGAAGTGGCATTTGCAGCTCGCAATAGTGCATAGTTATCTCAAAGAAAGGGGCCACGGTGTTTCTGTACCTCTATTATGTTGGTGCAGCTTCGGAGCTTTTAAATATCTTGATATATCTCGAGAACTACGCATCTGATCAAAAAATATCATACAACATAAAAAGTAGGAAACTTAATTCTCTACAAAAAAGGTCTCTTAACGTTTTGCAATAGCTCGCTTCGTTTCCGAGATATTTGTAGATTTATCTCAAGGGAAGGGGCCTGACGGACATATTTCGAGATATTTCTTCTTCTTGTTGTTCTTCTTCTGCACAGCTAAGCTGGAAGTGGCATTTACAGCTCGCAATAGTGCAGAGTTATCTCAAAGACAGGGGCCACGGTGTTTCTGTATCTCTATTATGTTGGTGCGGCTTCGGAACTTTTAAATATCTTGATATATCTCGAGAACTACGCATCTGATCAAAAAATAGCATAGAAGATAAAAAGTAGGAAACATAATTGTCTACAAAAAAGGTCTCTTAACATTTTGCCATAGCTCGCTTCGTTTCCGAGATATTTGCAGATTTATCTCAAGGGAAGGGGCCTGACGGACATATTCCGAGATATTTCTTCTTCTTGTTGTTCCTCTTCTGCACAGCTAAGCTGGAAGTGGCATTTGCAGCTCGCAATAGTGCAGAGTTATCTCAAAGAAAGAGGCCACGGTGTTTCTGCACCTCTATTATGTTGGTGCAGCTTCGGAACTTTTAAATATCTTGATATATCTCGAGAACTACGCATCTGATCAAAAAATATCATAGAACATAAAAAGTAGGAAACTTAATTGTCTACAAATAAGGTCTCTTAACATTTTGGCATAGCTCGCTTCTTTCCGAGATACTTGCCGATTTATCTCAAGGGAAGGGGCCTGACGGACATATTTCGAGATATTTCTTCTTCTTGTTGTTCTTCTTCTGCACAGCTAAGCTGGAAGTGGCATTTGCAGCTCGCAATATTGCAGAGTTATCTCAAAGAGAGGGGCCACGGTGTTTCTGTATCTCTATTATGTTGGTGCGGCTTCGGAACTTTTAAATATCTCGATATATCTCGAAAACTACGCTTCTGATCAAAAAATATCATAGAACATAAATTGTAGGAAACATAATTCTCTACAAAAAAGGTCTCTTAACATTTTGCCATAGCTCGCTTTGTTTCCGAGATATTTGCAGATATATCTCAAGGGAAGGGGCCTGACGGACATATTTCGAGATATTTCTTCTTCTTGTTGTTCTTCTTCTGCACAGCTAAGCTGGAAGTGGCATTTACAGCTCGCAATAGTGCAGAGTTATCTCAAAGAAAGGGGCCACGGTGTTTCTGTATCTCTATTATGTTGGTGCGGCTTCGGAACTTTTAAATATCTTGATATATCTCGAGAACTACGCATCTGATCAGAAAATATCATAGAAGATAAAAAGTAGGAAACTTAATCCTCTACAAAAAAGGTTTTTTAACATTTTCCCATAGCTGGCATTGTTTCCGAGATATTTGCAGATTTATCTCAAGGGAAGGGGCCTGACGGACATATTCCGAGATATTTCTTCTTCTTGTTGTTCCTCTTCTGCACAGCTAAGCTGGAAGTGGCATTTGCAGCTCGCAATAGTGCAGAGTTATCTCAAAGAAAGAGGCCACGGTGTTTCTGCACCTCTATTATGTTGGTGCAGCTTCGGAACTTTTAAATATCTTGATATATCTCGAGAACTACGCATCTGATCAAAAAATATCATAGAACATAAAAAGTAGGAAACTTAATTGTCTACAAATAAGGTCTCTTAACATTTTGGCATAGCTCGCTTCGTTTCCGAGATATTTGCAGATTTATCTCAAGGGAAGGGTCCTGATGGACATATTTCGAGATATTTCTTCTTCTTGTTGTTCTTCTTCTGCACAGCTAAACTGGAAGTGGCATTTCCAGCTCGCAATCGTGCAGAGTTATCTCAAAGAAAGGGGCCACGGTGTTTCTGTATCTCTATTATATTGGTGCGGCTTCGGAACTTTTAAATATCTTGATATATCTCGAGAACTACGCATCTGATCGAAAAATATCATAGAACATAAAAAGTAGGAAACTTAATTCTCTACAAAAAAGGTCTCTTAATATTTTGCCATAGCTCGCTTCGTTTCCGAGATATTTGCAGATTTATCTCAAGGTAAGGGGCCTGACGGACATATTTCGAGATATTTCTTCTTCTTGTTGTTCTTCTTCTGCACAGCTAAGCTGGAAGTGGCATTTGCAGCTCGCAATAGTGCATAGTTATCTCAAAGAAAGGGGCCACGGTGTTTCTGTACCTCTATTATGTTGGTGCAGCTTCGGAGCTTTTAAATATCTTGATATATCTCGAGAACTACGCATCTGATCAAAAAATATCATACAACATAAAAAGTAGGAAACTTAATTCTCTACAAAAAAGGTCTCTTAACGTTTTGCAATAGCTCGCTTCGTTTCCGAGATATTTGCAGATTTATCTCAAGGGAAGGGGCCTGACGGACATATTTCGAGATATTTCTTCTTCTTGTTGTTCTTCTTCTGCACAGCTAAGCTGGAAGTGGCATTTACAGCTCGCAATAGTGCAGAGTTATCTCAAAGACAGGGGCCACGGTGTTTCTGTATCTCTATTATGTTGGTGCGGCTTCGGAACTTTTAAATATCTTGATATATCTCGAGAACTACGCATCTGATCATAAAATAGCATACAAGATAAAAAGTAGGAAACATAATTGTCTACAAAAAAGGTCTCTTAACATTTTGCCATAGCTCGCTTCGTTTCCGAGATATTTGCAGATTTATCTCAAGGGAAGGGGCCTGACGGACATATTCCGAGATATTTCTTCTTCTTGTTGTTCCTCTTCTGCACAGCTAAGCTGGAAGTGGCATTTGCAGCTCGCAATAGTGCAGAGTTATCTCAAAGAAAGAGGCCACGGTGTTTCTGCACCTCTATTATGTTGGTGCAGCTTCGGAACTTTTAAATATCTTGATATATCTCGAGAACTACGCATCTGATCAAAAAATATCATAGAACATAAAAAGTAGGAAACCTAATTGTCTACAAATAAGGTCTCTTAACATTTTGGCATAGCTCGCTTCTTTCCGAGATACTTGCCGATTTATCTCAAGGGAAGGGGCCTGACGGACATATTTCGAGATATTTCTTCTTCTTGTTGTTCTTCTTCTACACAGCTAAGCTGGAAGTGGCATTTGCAGCTCGCAATAGTGCAGAGTTATCTCAAAGAGAGGGGCCACGGTGTTTCTGTATCTCTATTATGTTGGTGCGGCTTCGGAACTTTTAAATATCTCGATATATCTCGAAAACTACGCTTCTGATCAAAAAATATCATAGAACATAAATTGTAGGAAACATAATTCTCTACAAAAAAGGTCTCTTCACATTTTGCCATAGCTCGCTTTGTTTCCGAGATATTTGCAGATATATCTCAAGGGAAGGGGCCTGACGGACATATTTCGAGATATTTCTTCTTCTTGTTGTTCTTCTTCTGCACAGCTAAGCTGGAAGTGGCATTTACAGCTCGCAATAGTGCAGAGTTATCTCAAAGACAGGGGCCACGGTGTTTCTGTATCTCTATTATGTTGGTGCCGCTTCGGAACTTTTAAATATCTTGATATATCTCGAGAACTACGCATCTGATCAAAAAATATCATACAAGATAAAAAGTAGGAAACTTAATTCTCTACAAAAAAGGTTTCTTAACATTTTCCCATAGCTGGCATCGTTTCCGAGATATTTGCAGATTTATCTCAAGGGAAGGGGCCTGACGGACATATTCCGAGATATTTCTTCTTCTTGTTGTTCCTCTTCTGCACAGCTAAGCTGGAAGTGGCATTTGCAGCTCGCAATAGTGCAGAGTTATCTCAAAGAAAGAGGCCACGGTGTTTCTGCACCTCTATTATGTTGGTGCAGCTTCGGAACTTTTAAATATCTTGATATATCTCGCGAACTACGCATCTGATCAAAAAATATCATAGAACATAAAAAGTAGGAAACTTAATTGTCTACAAAAAAGGTCTCTTAACATTTTGCCATAGCTCGCTTCGTTTCCGAGATATTTGCAGATTTATCTCAAGGGAAGGGGCCTGACGGACATATTCCGAGATATTTCTTCTTCTTGTTGTTCCTCTTCTGCACAGCTAAGCTGGAAGTGGCATTTGCAGCTCGCAATAGTGCAGAGTTATCTCAAAGAAAGAGGCCACGGTGTTTCTGCACCTCTATTATGTTGGTGCAGCTTCGGAACTTTTAAATATCTTGATATATCTCGAGAACTACGCATCTGATCAAAAAATATCATAGAACATAAAAAGTAGGAAACTTAATTGTCTACAAATAAGGTCTCTTAACATTTTGGCATAGCTCGCTTCTTTCCGAGATACTTGCCGATTTATCTCAAGGGAAGGGGCCTGACGGACATATTTCGAGATATTTCTTCTTCTCGTTGTTCTTCTTCTACACAGCTAAGCTGGAAGTGGCATTTGCAGCTCGCAATAGTGCAGAGTTATCTCAAAGAGAGGGGCCACGGTGTTTCTGTATCTCTATTATGTTGGTGCGGCTTCGGAACTTTTAAATATCTCGATATATCTCGAAAACTACGCTTCTGATCAAAAAATATCATAGAACATAAATTGTAGGAAACATAATTCTCTACAAAAAAGGTCTCTTCACATTTTGCCATAGCTCGCTTTGTTTCCGAGATATTTGCAGATATATCTCAAGGGAAGGGGCCTGACGGACATATTTCGAGATATTTCTTCTTCTTGTTGTTCTTCTTCTGCACAGCTAAGCTGGAAGTGGCATCTACAGCTCGCAATAGTGCAGAGTTATCTCAAAGACAGGGGCCACGGTGTTTCTGTATCTCTATTATGTTGGTGCCGCTTCGGAACTTTTAAATATCTTGATATATCTCGAGAACTACGCATCTGATCAAAAAATATCATACAAGATAAAAAGTAGGAAACTTAATTCTCTACAAAAAATGTTTCTTAACATTTTCCCATAGCTGGCATCGTTTCCGAGATATTTGCAGATTTATCTCAAGGGAAGGGGCCTGACGGACATATTCCGAGATATTTCTTCTTCTTGTTGTTCCTCTTCTGCACAGCTAAGCTGGAAGTGGCATTTGCAGCTCGCAATAGTGCAGAGTTATCTCAAAGAAAGAGGCCACGGTGTTTCTGCACCTCTATTATGTTGGTGCAGCTTCGGAACTTTTAAATATCTTGATATATCTCGAGAACTACGCATCTGATCAAAAAATATCATAGAACATAAAAAGTAGGAAACTTAATTGTCTACAAATAAGGTCTCTTAACATTTTGGCATAGCTCGCTTCTTTCCGAGATACTTGCCGATTTATCTCAAGGGAAGGGGCCTGACGGACATATTTCGAGATATTTCTTCTTCTTGTTGTTCTTCTTCTACACAGCTAAGCTGGAAGTGGCATTTGCAGCTCGCAATAGTGCAGAGGTATCTCAAAGAGAGGGGCCACGGTGTTTCTGTATCTCTATTATGTTGGTGCGGCTTCGGAACTTTTAAATATCTCGATATATCTCGAAAACTACGCTTCTGATCAAAAAATATCATAGAACATAAATTGTAGGAAACATAATTCTCTACAAAAAAGGTCTCTTAACATTTTGCCATAGCTCGCTTTGTTTCCGAGATATTTGCAGATATATCTCAAGGGAAGGGGCCTGACGGACATATTCCGAGATATTTCTTCTTCTTGTTGTTCCTCTTCTGCACAGCTAAGCTGGAAGTGGCATTTGCAGCTCGCAATAGTGCAGAGTTATCTCAAAGAAAGAGGCCACGGTGTTTCTGCACCTCTATTATGTTGGTGCAGCTTCGGAACTTTTAAATATCTTGATATATCTCGAGAACTACGCATCTGATCAAAAAATATCATAGAACATAAAAAGTAGGAAACTTAATTGTCTACAAATAAGGTCTCTTAACATTTTGGCATAGCTCGCTTCTTTCCGAGATACTTGCCGATTTATCTCAAGGGAAGGGGCCTGACGGACATATTTCGAGATATTTCTTCTTCTTGTTGTTCTTCTTCTGCACAGCTAAGCTGGAAGTGGCATTTGCAGCTCGCAATAGTGCAGAGTTATCTCAAAGAGAGGGGCCACGGTGTTTCTGTATCTCTATTATGTTGGTGCGGCTTCGGAACTTTTAAATATCTCGATATATCTCGAAAACTACGCTTCTGATCAAAAAATATCATAGAACATAAATTGTAGGAAACATAATTCTCTACAAAAAAGGTCTCTTAACATTTTGCCATAGCTCGCTTTGTTTCCGAGATATTTGCAGATATATCTCAAGGGAAGGGGCCTGACGGACATATTTCGAGATATTTCTTCTTCTTGTTGTTCTTCTTCTGCACAGCTAAGCTGGAAGTGGCATTTACAGCTCGCAATAGTGCAGAGTTATCTCAAAGAAAGGGGCCACGGTGTTTCTGTATCTCTATTATATTGGTGCGGCTTCGGAACTTTTAAATATCTTGATATATCTCGAGAACTACGCCTCTGATCGAAAAATATCATAGAACATAAAAAGTAGGAAACTTAATTCTCTACAAAAAAGGTCTCTTAACATTTTGCCATAGCTCGCTTGGTTTCCGAGGTATTTGCAGATTTATCTCAAGGGAAGGGGCCTGACGGACATATTTCGAGATATTTCTTCTTCTTGTTGTTCTTCTTCTGCACAGCTAAGCTGGAAGTGGCATTTGCAGCTCGCAATAGTGCAGAGTTATCTCAAAGAAAGGGGCCACGGTGTTTCTGTACCTCTATTATGTTGGTGCAGCTTCGGAGCTTTTAAATATCTTGATATATCTCGAGAACTACGCATCTGATCAAAAAATAGCATAGAAGATAAAAAGTAGGAAACATAATTGTCTACAAAAAAGGTCTCTTAACATTTTGCCATAGCTCGCTTCGTTTCCGAGATATTTGCAGATTTATCTCAAGGGAAGGGGCCTGACGGACATATTCCGAGATATTTCTTCTTCTTGTTGTTCCTCTTCTGCACAGCTAAGCTGGAAGTGGCATTTGCAGCTCGCAATAGTGCAGAGTTATCTCAAAGAAAGAGGCCACGGTGTTTCTGCACCTCTATTATGTTGGTGCAGCTTCGGAACTTTTAAATATCTTGATATATCTCGAGAACTACGCATCTGATCAAAAAATATCATAGAACATAAAAAGTAGGAAACTTAATTGTCTACAAATAAGGTCTCTTAACATTTTGGCATAGCTCGCTTCTTTCCGAGATACTTGCCGATTTATCTCAAGGGAAGGGGCCTGACGGACATATTTCGAGATATTTCTTCTTCTCGTTGTTCTTCTTCTACACAGCTAAGCTGGAAGTGGCATTTGCAGCTCGCAATAGTGCAGAGTTATCTCAAAGAGAGGGGCCACGGTGTTTCTGTATCTCTATTATGTTGGTGCGGCTTCGGAACTTTTAAATATCTCGATATATCTCGAAAACTACGCTTCTGATCAAAAAATATCATAGAACATAAATTGTAGGAAACATAATTCTCTACAAAAAAGGTCTCTTCACATTTTGCCATAGCTCGCTTTGTTTCCGAGATATTTGCAGATATATCTCAAGGGAAGGGGCCTGACGGACATATTTCGAGATATTTCTTCTTCTTGTTGTTCTTCTTCTGCACAGCTAAGCTGGAAGTGGCGTCTACAGCTCGCAATAGTGCAGAGTTATCTCAAAGACAGGGGCCACGGTGTTTCTGTATCTCTATTATGTTGGTGCCGCTTCGGAACTTTTAAATATCTTGATATATCTCGAGAACTACGCATCTGATCAAAAAATATCATACAAGATAAAAAGTAGGAAACTTAATTCTCTACAAAAAAGGTTTCTTAACATTTTCCCATAGCTGGCATCGTTTCCGAGATATTTGCAGATTTATCTCAAGGGAAGGGGCCTGACGGACATATTCCGAGATATTTCTTCTTCTTGTTGTTCCTCTTCTGCACAGCTAAGCTGGAAGTGGCATTTGCAGCTCGCAATAGTGCAGAGTTATCTCAAAGAAAGAGGCCACGGTGTTTCTGCACCTCTATTATGTTGGTGCAGCTTCGGAACTTTTAAATATCTTGATATATCTCGAGAACTACGCATCTGATCAAAAAATATCATAGAACATAAAAAGTAGGAAACTTAATTGTCTACAAATAAGGTCTCTTAACATTTTGGCATAGCTCGCTTCTTTCCGAGATACTTGCCGATTTATCTCAAGGGAAGGGGCCTGACGGACATATTTCGAGATATTTCTTCTTCTTGTTGTTCTTCTTCTGCACAGCTAAGCTGGAAGTGGCATTTGCAGCTCGCAATATTGCAGAGTTATCTCAAAGAGAGGGGCCACGGTGTTTCTGTATCTCTATTATGTTGGTGCGGCTTCGGAACTTTTAAATATCTCGATATATCTCGAAAACTACGCTTCTGATCAAAAAATATCATAGAACATAAATTGTAGGAAACATAATTCTCTACAAAAAAGGTCTCTTAACATTTTGCCATAGCTCGCTTTGTTTCCGAGATATTTGCAGATATATCTCAAGGGAAGGGGCCTGACGGACATATTTCGAGATATTTCTTCTTCTTGTTGTTCTTCTTCTGCACAGCTAAGCTGGAAGTGGCATTTACAGCTCGCAATAGTGCAGAGTTATCTCAAAGAAAGGGGCCACGGTGTTTCTGTATCTCTATTATGTTGGTGCGGCTTCGGAACTTTTAAATATCTTGATATATCTCGAGAACTACGCATCTGATCAGAAAATATCATAGAAGATAAAAAGTAGGAAACTTAATCCTCTACAAAAAAGGTTTTTTAACATTTTCCCATAGCTGGCATTGTTTCCGAGATATTTGCAGATTTATCTCAAGGGAAGGGGCCTGACGGACATATTCCGAGATATTTCTTCTTCTTGTTGTTCCTCTTCTGCACAGCTAAGCTGGAAGTGGCATTTGCAGCTCGCAATAGTGCAGAGTTATCTCAAAGAAAGAGGCCACGGTGTTTCTGCACCTCTATTATGTTGGTGCAGCTTCGGAACTTTTAAATATCTTGATATATCTCGAGAACTACGCATCTGATCAAAAAATATCATAGAACATAAAAAGTAGGAAACTTAATTGTCTACAAATAAGGTCTCTTAACATTTTGGCATAGCTCGCTTCGTTTCCGAGATATTTGCAGATTTATCTCAAGGGAAGGGTCCTGATGGACATATTTCGAGATATTTCTTCTTCTTGTTGTTCTTCTTCTGCACAGCTAAACTGGAAGTGGCATTTCCAGCTCGCAATCGTGCAGAGTTATCTCAAAGAAAGGGGCCACGGTGTTTCTGTATCTCTATTATATTGGTGCGGCTTCGGAACTTTTAAATATCTTGATATATCTCGAGAACTACGCATCTGATCGAAAAATATCATAGAACATAAAAAGTAGGAAACTTAATTCTCTACAAAAAAGGTCTCTTAATATTTTGCCATAGCTCGCTTCGTTTCCGAGATATTTGCAGATTTATCTCAAGGTAAGGGGCCTGACGGACATATTTCGAGATATTTCTTCTTCTTGTTGTTCTTCTTCTGCACAGCTAAGCTGGAAGTGGCATTTGCAGCTCGCAATAGTGCATAGTTATCTCAAAGAAAGGGGCCACGGTGTTTCTGTACCTCTATTATGTTGGTGCAGCTTCGGAGCTTTTAAATATCTTGATATATCTCGAGAACTACGCATCTGATCAAAAAATATCATACAACATAAAAAGTAGGAAACTTAATTCTCTACAAAAAAGGTCTCTTAACGTTTTGCAATAGCTCGCTTCGTTTCCGAGATATTTGCAGATTTATCTCAAGGGAAGGGGCCTGACGGACATATTTCGAGATATTTCTTCTTCTTGTTGTTCTTCTTCTGCACAGCTAAGCTGGAAGTGGCATTTACAGCTCGCAATAGTGCAGAGTTATCTCAAAGACAGGGGCCACGGTGTTTCTGTATCTCTATTATGTTGGTGCGGCTTCGGAACTTTTAAATATCTTGATATATCTCGAGAACTACGCATCTGATCATAAAATAGCATACAAGATAAAAAGTAGGAAACATAATTGTCTACAAAAAAGGTCTCTTAACATTTTGCCATAGCTCGCTTCGTTTCCGAGATATTTGCAGATTTATCTCAAGGGAAGGGGCCTGACGGACATATTCCGAGATATTTCTTCTTCTTGTTGTTCCTCTTCTGCACAGCTAAGCTGGAAGTGGCATTTGCAGCTCGCAATAGTGCAGAGTTATCTCAAAGAAAGAGGCCACGGTGTTTCTGCACCTCTATTATGTTGGTGCAGCTTCGGAACTTTTAAATATCTTGATATATCTCGAGAACTACGCATCTGATCAAAAAATATCATAGAACATAAAAAGTAGGAAACCTAATTGTCTACAAATAAGGTCTCTTAACATTTTGGCATAGCTCGCTTCTTTCCGAGATACTTGCCGATTTATCTCAAGGGAAGGGGCCTGACGGACATATTTCGAGATATTTCTTCTTCTTGTTGTTCTTCTTCTACACAGCTAAGCTGGAAGTGGCATTTGCAGCTCGCAATAGTGCAGAGTTATCTCAAAGAGAGGGGCCACGGTGTTTCTGTATCTCTATTATGTTGGTGCGGCTTCGGAACTTTTAAATATCTCGATATATCTCGAAAACTACGCTTCTGATCAAAAAATATCATAGAACATAAATTGTAGGAAACATAATTCTCTACAAAAAAGGTCTCTTCACATTTTGCCATAGCTCGCTTTGTTTCCGAGATATTTGCAGATATATCTCAAGGGAAGGGGCCTGACGGACATATTTCGAGATATTTCTTCTTCTTGTTGTTCTTCTTCTGCACAGCTAAGCTGGAAGTGGCATTTACAGCTCGCAATAGTGCAGAGTTATCTCAAAGACAGGGGCCACGGTGTTTCTGTATCTCTATTATGTTGGTGCCGCTTCGGAACTTTTAAATATCTTGATATATCTCGAGAACTACGCATCTGATCAAAAAATATCATACAAGATAAAAAGTAGGAAACTTAATTCTCTACAAAAAAGGTTTCTTAACATTTTCCCATAGCTGGCATCGTTTCCGAGATATTTGCAGATTTATCTCAAGGGAAGGGGCCTGACGGACATATTCCGAGATATTTCTTCTTCTTGTTGTTCCTCTTCTGCACAGCTAAGCTGGAAGTGGCATTTGCAGCTCGCAATAGTGCAGAGTTATCTCAAAGAAAGAGGCCACGGTGTTTCTGCACCTCTATTATGTTGGTGCAGCTTCGGAACTTTTAAATATCTTGATATATCTCGCGAACTACGCATCTGATCAAAAAATATCATAGAACATAAAAAGTAGGAAACTTAATTGTCTACAAAAAAGGTCTCTTAACATTTTGCCATAGCTCGCTTCGTTTCCGAGATATTTGCAGATTTATCTCAAGGGAAGGGGCCTGACGGACATATTCCGAGATATTTCTTCTTCTTGTTGTTCCTCTTCTGCACAGCTAAGCTGGAAGTGGCATTTGCAGCTCGCAATAGTGCAGAGTTATCTCAAAGAAAGAGGCCACGGTGTTTCTGCACCTCTATTATGTTGGTGCAGCTTCGGAACTTTTAAATATCTTGATATATCTCGAGAACTACGCATCTGATCAAAAAATATCATAGAACATAAAAAGTAGGAAACTTAATTGTCTACAAATAAGGTCTCTTAACATTTTGGCATAGCTCGCTTCTTTCCGAGATACTTGCCGATTTATCTCAAGGGAAGGGGCCTGACGGACATATTTCGAGATATTTCTTCTTCTCGTTGTTCTTCTTCTACACAGCTAAGCTGGAAGTGGCATTTGCAGCTCGCAATAGTGCAGAGTTATCTCAAAGAGAGGGGCCACGGTGTTTCTGTATCTCTATTATGTTGGTGCGGCTTCGGAACTTTTAAATATCTCGATATATCTCGAAAACTACGCTTCTGATCAAAAAATATCATAGAACATAAATTGTAGGAAACATAATTCTCTACAAAAAAGGTCTCTTCACATTTTGCCATAGCTCGCTTTGTTTCCGAGATATTTGCAGATATATCTCAAGGGAAGGGGCCTGACGGACATATTTCGAGATATTTCTTCTTCTTGTTGTTCTTCTTCTGCACAGCTAAGCTGGAAGTGGCATCTACAGCTCGCAATAGTGCAGAGTTATCTCAAAGACAGGGGCCACGGTGTTTCTGTATCTCTATTATGTTGGTGCCGCTTCGGAACTTTTAAATATCTTGATATATCTCGAGAACTACGCATCTGATCAAAAAATATCATACAAGATAAAAAGTAGGAAACTTAATTCTCTACAAAAAATGTTTCTTAACATTTTCCCATAGCTGGCATCGTTTCCGAGATATTTGCAGATTTATCTCAAGGGAAGGGGCCTGACGGACATATTCCGAGATATTTCTTCTTCTTGTTGTTCCTCTTCTGCACAGCTAAGCTGGAAGTGGCATTTGCAGCTCGCAATAGTGCAGAGTTATCTCAAAGAAAGAGGCCACGGTGTTTCTGCACCTCTATTATGTTGGTGCAGCTTCGGAACTTTTAAATATCTTGATATATCTCGAGAACTACGCATCTGATCAAAAAATATCATAGAACATAAAAAGTAGGAAACTTAATTGTCTACAAATAAGGTCTCTTAACATTTTGGCATAGCTCGCTTCTTTCCGAGATACTTGCCGATTTATCTCAAGGGAAGGGGCCTGACGGACATATTTCGAGATATTTCTTCTTCTTGTTGTTCTTCTTCTACACAGCTAAGCTGGAAGTGGCATTTGCAGCTCGCAATAGTGCAGAGGTATCTCAAAGAGAGGGGCCACGGTGTTTCTGTATCTCTATTATGTTGGTGCGGCTTCGGAACTTTTAAATATCTCGATATATCTCGAAAACTACGCTTCTGATCAAAAAATATCATAGAACATAAATTGTAGGAAACATAATTCTCTACAAAAAAGGTCTCTTAACATTTTGCCATAGCTCGCTTTGTTTCCGAGATATTTGCAGATATATCTCAAGGGAAGGGGCCTGACGGACATATTCCGAGATATTTCTTCTTCTTGTTGTTCCTCTTCTGCACAGCTAAGCTGGAAGTGGCATTTGCAGCTCGCAATAGTGCAGAGTTATCTCAAAGAAAGAGGCCACGGTGTTTCTGCACCTCTATTATGTTGGTGCAGCTTCGGAACTTTTAAATATCTTGATATATCTCGAGAACTACGCATCTGATCAAAAAATATCATAGAACATAAAAAGTAGGAAACTTAATTGTCTACAAATAAGGTCTCTTAACATTTTGGCATAGCTCGCTTCTTTCCGAGATACTTGCCGATTTATCTCAAGGGAAGGGGCCTGACGGACATATTTCGAGATATTTCTTCTTCTTGTTGTTCTTCTTCTGCACAGCTAAGCTGGAAGTGGCATTTGCAGCTCGCAATAGTGCAGAGTTATCTCAAAGAGAGGGGCCACGGTGTTTCTGTATCTCTATTATGTTGGTGCGGCTTCGGAACTTTTAAATATCTCGATATATCTCGAAAACTACGCTTCTGATCAAAAAATATCATAGAACATAAATTGTAGGAAACATAATTCTCTACAAAAAAGGTCTCTTAACATTTTGCCATAGCTCGCTTTGTTTCCGAGATATTTGCAGATATATCTCAAGGGAAGGGGCCTGACGGACATATTTCGAGATATTTCTTCTTCTTGTTGTTCTTCTTCTGCACAGCTAAGCTGGAAGTGGCATTTACAGCTCGCAATAGTGCAGAGTTATCTCAAAGAAAGGGGCCACGGTGTTTCTGTATCTCTATTATATTGGTGCGGCTTCGGAACTTTTAAATATCTTGATATATCTCGAGAACTACGCCTCTGATCGAAAAATATCATAGAACATAAAAAGTAGGAAACTTAATTCTCTACAAAAAAGGTCTCTTAACATTTTGCCATAGCTCGCTTGGTTTCCGAGGTATTTGCAGATTTATCTCAAGGGAAGGGGCCTGACGGACATATTTCGAGATATTTCTTCTTCTTGTTGTTCTTCTTCTGCACAGCTAAGCTGGAAGTGGCATTTGCAGCTCGCAATAGTGCAGAGTTATCTCAAAGAAAGGGGCCACGGTGTTTCTGTACCTCTATTATGTTGGTGCAGCTTCGGAGCTTTTAAATATCTTGATATATCTCGAGAACTACGCATCTGATCAAAAAATAGCATAGAAGATAAAAAGTAGGAAACATAATTGTCTACAAAAAAGGTCTCTTAACATTTTGCCATAGCTCGCTTCGTTTCCGAGATATTTGCAGATTTATCTCAAGGGAAGGGGCCTGACGGACATATTCCGAGATATTTCTTCTTCTTGTTGTTCCTCTTCTGCACAGCTAAGCTGGAAGTGGCATTTGCAGCTCGCAATAGTGCAGAGTTATCTCAAAGAAAGAGGCCACGGTGTTTCTGCACCTCTATTATGTTGGTGCAGCTTCGGAACTTTTAAATATCTTGATATATCTCGAGAACTACGCATCTGATCAAAAAATATCATAGAACATAAAAAGTAGGAAACTTAATTGTCTACAAATAAGGTCTCTTAACATTTTGGCATAGCTCGCTTCTTTCCGAGATACTTGCCGATTTATCTCAAGGGAAGGGGCCTGACGGACATATTTCGAGATATTTCTTCTTCTCGTTGTTCTTCTTCTACACAGCTAAGCTGGAAGTGGCATTTGCAGCTCGCAATAGTGCAGAGTTATCTCAAAGAGAGGGGCCACGGTGTTTCTGTATCTCTATTATGTTGGTGCGGCTTCGGAACTTTTAAATATCTCGATATATCTCGAAAACTACGCTTCTGATCAAAAAATATCATAGAACATAAATTGTAGGAAACATAATTCTCTACAAAAAAGGTCTCTTCACATTTTGCCATAGCTCGCTTTGTTTCCGAGATATTTGCAGATATATCTCAAGGGAAGGGGCCTGACGGACATATTTCGAGATATTTCTTCTTCTTGTTGTTCTTCTTCTGCACAGCTAAGCTGGAAGTGGCGTCTACAGCTCGCAATAGTGCAGAGTTATCTCAAAGACAGGGGCCACGGTGTTTCTGTATCTCTATTATGTTGGTGCCGCTTCGGAACTTTTAAATATCTTGATATATCTCGAGAACTACGCATCTGATCAAAAAATATCATACAAGATAAAAAGTAGGAAACTTAATTCTCTACAAAAAAGGTTTCTTAACATTTTCCCATAGCTGGCATCGTTTCCGAGATATTTGCAGATTTATCTCAAGGGAAGGGGCCTGACGGACATATTCCGAGATATTTCTTCTTCTTGTTGTTCCTCTTCTGCACAGCTAAGCTGGAAGTGGCATTTGCAGCTCGCAATAGTGCAGAGTTATCTCAAAGAAAGAGGCCACGGTGTTTCTGCACCTCTATTATGTTGGTGCAGCTTCGGAACTTTTAAATATCTTGATATATCTCGAGAACTACGCATCTGATCAAAAAATATCATAGAACATAAAAAGTAGGAAACTTAATTGTCTACAAATAAGGTCTCTTAACATTTTGGCATAGCTCGCTTCTTTCCGAGATACTTGCCGATTTATCTCAAGGGAAGGGGCCTGACGGACATATTTCGAGATATTTCTTCTTCTTGTTGTTCTTCTTCTACACAGCTAAGCTGGAAGTGGCATTTGCAGCTCGCAATAGTGCAGAGGTATCTCAAAGAGAGGGGCCACGGTGTTTCTGTATCTCTATTATGTTGGTGCGGCTTCGGAACTTTTAAATATCTCGATATATCTCGAAAACTACGCTTCTGATCAAAAAATATCATAGAACATAAATTGTAGGAAACATAATTCTCTACAAAAAAGGTCTCTTAACATTTTGCCATAGCTCGCTTTGTTTCCGAGATATTTGCAGATATATCTCAAGGGAAGGGGCCTGACGGACATATTCCGAGATATTTCTTCTTCTTGTTGTTCCTCTTCTGCACAGCTAAGCTGGAAGTGGCATTTGCAGCTCGCAATAGTGCAGAGTTATCTCAAAGAAAGAGGCCACGGTGTTTCTGCACCTCTATTATGTTGGTGCAGCTTCGGAACTTTTAAATATCTTGATATATCTCGAGAACTACGCATCTGATCAAAAAATATCATAGAACATAAAAAGTAGGAAACTTAATTGTCTACAAATAAGGTCTCTTAACATTTTGCCATAGCTCGCTTCTTTCCGAGATACTTGCCGATTTATCTCAAGGGAAGGGGCCTGACGGACATATTTCGAGATATTTCTTCTTCTTGTTGTTCTTCTTCTGCACAGCTAAGCTGGAAGTGGCATTTGCAGCTCGCAATAGTGCAGAGTTATCTCAAAGAGAGGGGCCACGGTGTTTCTGTATCTCTATTATGTTGGTGCGGCTTCGGAACTTTTAAATATCTCGATATATCTCGAAAACTACGCTTCTGATCAAAAAATATCATAGAACATAAATTGTAGGAAACATAATTCTCTACAAAAAAGGTCTCTTAACATTTTGCCATAGCTCGCTTTGTTTCCGAGATATTTGCAGATATATCTCAAGGGAAGGGGCCTGACGGACATATTTCGAGATATTTCTTCTTCTTGTTGTTCTTCTTCTGCACAGCTAAGCTGGAAGTGGCATTTACAGCTCGCAATAGTGCAGAGTTATCTCAAAGAAAGGGGCCACGGTGTTTCTGTATCTCTATTATATTGGTGCGGCTTCGGAACTTTTAAATATCTTGATATATCTCGAGAACTACGCCTCTGATCGAAAAATATCATAGAACATAAAAAGTAGGAAACTTAATTCTCTACAAAAAAGGTCTCTTAACATTTTGCCATAGCTCGCTTGGTTTCCGAGGTATTTGCAGATTTATCTCAAGGGAAGGGGCCTGACGGACATATTTCGAGATATTTCTTCTTCTTGTTGTTCTTCTTCTGCACAGCTAAGCTGGAAGTGGCATTTGCAGCTCGCAATAGTGCAGAGTTATCTCAAAGAAAGGGGCCACGGTGTTTCTGTACCTCTATTATGTTGGTGCAGCTTCGGAGCTTTTAAATATCTTGATATATCTCGAGAACTACGCATCTGATCAAAAAATAGCATAGAAGATAAAAAGTAGGAAACATAATTGTCTACAAAAAAGGTCTCTTAACATTTTGCCATAGCTCGCTTCGTTTCCGAGATATTTGCAGATTTATCTCAAGGGAAGGGGCCTGACGGACATATTCCGAGATATTTCTTCTTCTTGTTGTTCCTCTTCTGCACAGCTAAGCTGGAAGTGGCATTTGCAGCTCGCAATAGTGCAGAGTTATCTCAAAGAAAGAGGCCACGGTGTTTCTGCACCTCTATTATGTTGGTGCAGCTTCGGAACTTTTAAATATCTTGATATATCTCGAGAACTACGCATCTGATCAAAAAATATCATAGAACATAAAAAGTAGGAAACTTAATTGTCTACAAATAAGGTCTCTTAACATTTTGGCATAGCTCGCTTCTTTCCGAGATACTTGCCGATTTATCTCAAGGGAAGGGGCCTGACGGACATATTTCGAGATATTTCTTCTTCTTGTTGTTCTTCTTCTACACAGCTAAGCTGGAAGTGGCATTTGCAGCTCGCAATAGTGCAGAGGTATCTCAAAGAGAGGGGCCACGGTGTTTCTGTATCTCTATTATGTTGGTGCGGCTTCGGAACTTTTAAATATCTCGATATATCTCGAAAACTACGCTTCTGATCAAAAAATATCATAGAACATAAATTGTAGGAAACATAATTCTCTACAAAAAAGGTCTCTTAACATTTTGCCATAGCTCGCTTTGTTTCCGAGATATTTGCAGATATATCTCAAGGGAAGGGGCCTGACGGACATATTCCGAGATATTTCTTCTTCTTGTTGTTCCTCTTCTGCACAGCTAAGCTGGAAGTGGCATTTGCAGCTCGCAATAGTGCAGAGTTATCTCAAAGAAAGAGGCCACGGTGTTTCTGCACCTCTATTATGTTGGTGCAGCTTCGGAACTTTTAAATATCTTGATATATCTCGAGAACTACGCATCTGATCAAAAAATATCATAGAACATAAAAAGTAGGAAACTTAATTGTCTACAAATAAGGTCTCTTAACATTTTGGCATAGCTCGCTTCTTTCCGAGATACTTGCCGATTTATCTCAAGGGAAGGGGCCTGACGGACATATTTCGAGATATTTCTTCTTCTTGTTGTTCTTCTTCTGCACAGCTAAGCTGGAAGTGGCATTTGCAGCTCGCAATAGTGCAGAGTTATCTCAAAGAAAGAGGCCACGGTGTTTCTGCACCTCTATTATGTTGGTGCAGCTTCGGAACTTTTAAATATCTTGATATATCTCGAGAACTACGCATCTGATCAAAAAATATCATAGAACATAAAAAGTAGGAAACTTAATTGTCTACAAATAAGGTCTCTTAACATTTTGGCATAGCTCGCTTCTTTCCGAGATACTTGCCGATTTATCTCAAGGGAAGGGGCCTGACGGACATATTTCGAGATATTTCTTCTTCTTGTTGTTCTTCTTCTGCACAGCTAAGCTGGAAGTGGCATTTGCAGCTCGCAATAGTGCAGAGTTATCTCAAAGAGAGGGGCCACGGTGTTTCTGTATCTCTATTATGTTGGTGCGGCTTCGGAACTTTTAAATATCTCGATATATCTCGAAAACTACGCTTCTGATCAAAAAATATCATAGAACATAAATTGTAGGAAACATAATTCTCTACAAAAAAGGTCTCTTAACATTTTGCCATAGCTCGCTTTGTTTCCGAGATATTTGCAGATATATCTCAAGGGAAGGGGCCTGACGGACATATTTCGAGATATTTCTTCTTCTTGTTGTTCTTCTTCTGCACAGCTAAGCTGGAAGTGGCATTTACAGCTCGCAATAGTGCAGAGTTATCTCAAAGAAAGGGGCCACGGTGTTTCTGTATCTCTATTATATTGGTGCGGCTTCGGAACTTTTAAATATCTTGATATATCTCGAGAACTACGCCTCTGATCGAAAAATATCATAGAACATAAAAAGTAGGAAACTTAATTCTCTACAAAAAAGGTCTCTTAACATTTTGCCATAGCTCGCTTGGTTTCCGAGGTATTTGCAGATTTATCTCAAGGGAAGGGGCCTGACGGACATATTTCGAGATATTTCTTCTTCTTGTTGTTCTTCTTCTGCACAGCTAAGCTGGAAGTGGCATTTGCAGCTCGCAATAGTGCAGAGTTATCTCAAAGAAAGGGGCCACGGTGTTTCTGTACCTCTATTATGTTGGTGCAGCTTCGGAGCTTTTAAATATCTTGATATATCTCGAGAACTACGCATCTGATCAAAAAATATCATACAACATAAAAAGTAGGAAACTTAATTCTCTACAAAAAAGGTCTCTTAACGTTTTGCAATAGCTCGCTTCGTTTCCGAGATATTTGCAGATTTATCTCAAGGGAAGGGTCCTGACGGACATATTTCGAGATATTTCTTCTTCTTGTTGTTCTTCTTCTGCACAGCTAAACTGGAAGTGGCATTTCCAGCTCGCAATAGTGCAGAGTTATCCCAAAGAAAGGGGCCACGGTGTTTCTGTATCTCTATTATGTTGGTGCGGCTTCGGCACTTTTAAATATCTCGATATATCTCGAAAACTACGCTTCTGATCAAAAAATATCATAGAACATAAATTGTAGGAAACATAATTCTCTACGAAAAAGGTCTCTTAACATTTTGCCATAGCTCGCTTCGTTTCCGAGATATTTGCAGATTTATCTCAAGGGAAGGGTCCTGATGGACATATTTCGAGATATTTCTTCTTCTTGTTGTTCTTCTTCTGCACAGCTAAACTGGAAGTGGCATTTGCAGCTCGCAATCGTGCAGAGTAATCTCAAAGAAAGGGGCCACGGTGTTTCTGTATCTCTATTATGTTGGTGCGGCTTCGGAACTTTTAAATATCTTGATATATCTCGAGAACTACGCCTCTGATCGAAAAATATCATAGAACATGAAAGGTAGGAAACTTAATTCTCTACAAAAAAGGTCTCTTAACATTTTGCCATAGCTCGCTTCGTTTCCGAGATATTTGCAGATTTATCTCAAGGTAAGGGGCCTGACGGACATATTTCCAGATATTTCTTCTTCTTGTTGTTCTTCTTCTGCACAGCTAAGCTGGAAGTGGCATTTGCAGCTCGCAATAGTGCATAGTTATCTGAAAGAAAGGGGCCACGGTGTTTCTGTATCTCTATTATGTTGGTGCGGCTTCGGAACTTTTAAATATCTCGATATATCTCGAAAACTACGCTTCTGATCAAAAAATATCATAGCACATAAATTGTAGGAAACATAATTCTCTACAAAAAAGGTCTCTTAACATTTTGCCATAGCTCGCTTTGTTTCCGAGATATTTGCAGATATATCTCAAGGGAAGGGGCCTGACGGACGTATTTCGAGATATTTCTTCTTCTTGTTGTTCTTCTTCTGCACAGCTAAGCTGGAAGTGGCATTTACAGCTCGCAATAGTGCAGAGTTATCTCAAAGAAAGGGGCCACGGTGTTTCTGTATCTCTATTATGTTGGTGCGGCTTCGGAACTTTTAAATATCTTGATATATCTCGAGAACTACGCATCTGATCAGAAAATATCATAGAAGATAAAAAGTAGGAAACTTAATCCTCTACAAAAAAGGTTTTTTAACATTTTCCCATAGCTGGCATCGTTTCCGAGATATTTGCAGATTTATCTCAAGGGAAGGGGCCTGACGGACATATTCCGAGATATTTCTTCTTCTTGTTGTTCCTCTTCTGCACAGCTAAGCTGGAAGTGGCATTTGCAGCTCGCAATAGTGCAGAGTTATCTCAAAGAAAGAGGCCACGGTGTTTCTGCACCTCTATTATGTTGGTGCAGCTTCGGAACTTTTAAATATCTTGATATATCTCGAGAACTACGCACCTGATCAAAAAATATCATAGAACATAAAAAGTAGGAAACTTAATTGTCTACAAATAAGGTCTCTTAACATTTTGGCATAGCTCGCTTCTTTCCGAGATACTTGCCGATTTATCTCAAGGGAAGGGGCCTGACGGACATATTTCGAGATATTTCTTCTTCTTGTTGTTCTTCTTCTGCACAGCTAAGCTGGAAGTGGCATTTGCAGCTCGCAATAGTGCAGAGTTATCTCAAAGAGAGGGGCCACGGTGTTTCTGTATCTCTATTATGTTGGTGCGGCTTCGGAACTTTTAAATATCTTGATATATCTCGAGAACTACGCCTCTGATCGAAAAATATCATAGAACATAAAAAGTAGGAAACTTAATTCTCTACAAAAAAGGTCTCTTAACATTTTGCCATAGCTCGCTTGGTTTCCGAGGTATTTGCAGATTTATCTCAAGGGAAGGGGCCTGACGGACATATTTCGAGATATTTCTTCTTCTTGTTGTTCTTCTTCTGCACAGCTAAGCTGGAAGTGGCATTTGCAGCTCGCAATAGTGCAGAGTTATCTCAAAGAAAGGGGCCACGGTGTTTCTGTACCTCTATTATGTTGGTGCAGCTTCGGAGCTTTTAAATATCTTGATATATCTCGAGAACTACGCATCTGATCAAAAAATATCATAGAACATAAAAAGTAGGAAACTTAATTCGCTACAAAAAAGGTCTCTTAACGTTTTGCAATAGCTCGCTTCGTTTCCGAGATATTTGCAGATTTATCTCAAGGTAAGGGGCCTGACGGACATATTTCCAGATATTTCTTCTTCTTGTTGTTCTTCTTCTGCACAGCTAAGCTGGAAGTGGCATCTGCAGCTCGCAATAGTGCATAGTTATCTGAAAGAAAGGGGCCACGGTGTTTCTGTATCTCTATTATGTTGGTGCAGCTTCGGAACTTTTAAATATCTTGATATATCTCGAGAACTACGCATCTGATCAAAAAATATCATAGAACATAAAAAGTAGGAAACTTAATTCGCTACAAAAAAGGTCTGTTAACGTTTTGCAATAGCTCGCTTCGTTTCCGAGATATTTGCAGATTTATCTCAAGGGAAGGGGCCTGACGGACATATTTCCAGATATTTCTTCTTCTTGTTGTTCTTCTTCTGCACAGCTAAGCTGGAAGCGGCATTTGCAGCTCGCAATAGTGCAGAGTTATCTCAAAGAAAGGGGCCACGGTGTTTCGGTATCTCTATTATGTTGGTGCGGCTTCGGAACTTTTAAATATCTCGATATATCTCGAAAACTACGCTTCTGATCAAAAAATATCAGAGAACGTAAATTGTAGGAAACATAATTCTCTACAAAAAAGGTGTCTTAACATTTTGCCATAGCTCGCTTCGTTTCCGAGATATTTGCAGATTTATCCCAAGGGAAGGGGCCTGACGGACATATTTCGAGATATTTCTTCTTCTTGTTGTTCTTCTTCTGCACAGCTAAGCTGGAAGTTCCATTTGCAGGGCGCAATAGTGCAGAGTTATCTCAAAGAAAGGGGCCACGGTGTTTCTGTATCTCTATTATGTTGGTGCGGCTTCGGAACTTTTAAATATCTTGATATATCTCGAGAACTACGCATCTGTTCAAAAAATATCATAGAACATAAAAAGTAGGAATCCTAATTTTCTACAAAAAAGCTCTCTAAACATTTTGCCGTAGCTCGCTTCGTTTCCGAGATATTTGCAGATTTATCTCAAGGGAAGGGGCCTGACGGACATATTTCCAGATATTTCTTCTTCTTCTTGTTCTTCTTCTGCACAGCTAAACTGGAAGTGGCATTTCCAGCTCGCAATCGTGCAGAGTAATCTCAAAGAAAGGGGCCACGGTGTTTCTGTATCTCTATTATGTTGGTGCGGCTTCGGAACTTTTAAATATCTTGATATATCTCGAGAACTACGCATCTGATCAAAAAATATCATAGAACATAAAAAGTAGGAAACTTAATTCTCTACAAAAAAGGTCTCTTAACATTTTGCCATAGCTCGCTTCGTTTCCGAGATATTTGCAGATTTATCTCAAGGGAAGGGGCCTGACGGACATATTTCGAGATATTTCTTCTTCTTGTTGTTCTTCTTCTGCACAGCTAAGCTGGAAGTGCCATTTGCAGCTCGCAATAGTGCAGAGTTATCTCAAAGAAAGGGGCCACGGTGTTTCTGTTTCTCTATTATGTTGGTGCGGCTTCGGAACTTTTAAATATCTTGATATATCTCGAGAACTACGCATCTGATCAAAAAATATCGTAGAACATAAAAAGTAGGAAACTTAATTCTCTACAAATAAGGTCTCTTAACATTTTGCCATAGCTCGCTTGGTTTCCGAGATATTTGCAGATTTATCGCAAGGGAAGGGGCCTGAGGGACATATTTCGAGATATTTCTTCTTCTTGTTGTTCTTCTTCTGCACAGCTAAGCTGGAAGTGGCATTTCCAGCTCGCAATCGTGCAGAGTTATCTCAAAGAAAGGGGCCACGGTGTTTCTGTATCTCTATTATATTGGTGCGGCTTCGGAACTTTTAAATATCTTGATATATCTCGAGAACTACGCCTCTGATCGAAAAATATCATAGAACATAAAAAGTAGGAAACTTAATTCTCTACAAAAAAGGTCTCTTAACATTTTGCCATAGCTCGCTTGGTTTCCGAGGTATTTGCAGATTTATCTCAAGGGAAGGGGCCTGACGGACATATTTCGAGATATTTCTTCTTCTTGTTGTTCTTCTTCTGCACAGCTAAGCTGGAAGTGGCATTTGCAGCTCGCAATAGTGCAGAGTTATCTCAAAGAAAGGGGCCACGGTGTTTCTGTACCTCTATTATGTTGGTGCAGCTTCGGAGCTTTTAAATATCTTGATATATCTCGAGAACTACGCATCTGATCAAAAAATATCATACAACATAAAAAGTAGGAAACTTAATTCTCTACAAAAAAGGTCTCTTAACGTTTTGCAATAGCTCGCTTCATTTCCGAGATATTTGCAGATTTATCTCAAGGGAAGGGTCCTGACGGACATATTTCGAGATATTTCTTCTTCTTGTTGTTCTTCTTCTGCACAGCTAAACTGGAAGTGGCATTTCCAGCTCGCAATAGTGCAGAGTTATCCCAAAGAAAGGGGCCACGGTGTTTCTGTATCTCTATTATGTTGGTGCGGCTTCGGCACTTTTAAATATCTCGATATATCTCGAAAACTACGCTTCTGATCAAAAAATATCATAGAACATAAATTGTAGGAAGCATAATTCTCTACGAAAAAGGTCTCTTAACATTTTGCCATAGCTCGCTTCGTTTCCGAGATATTTGCAGATTTATCTCAAGGGAAGGGGCCTGACGGACATATTTCCAGATATTTCTTCTTCTTGTTGTTCTTCTTCTGCACAGCTAAGCTGGAAGTGGCATTTGCAGCTCGCAATAGTGCATAGTTATCTGAAAGAAAGGGGCCACGGTGTTTCTGTATCTCTATTATGTTGGTGCGGCTTCGGAACTTTTAAATATCTCGATATATCTCGAAAACTACGCTTCTGATCAAAAAATATCATAGCACATAAATTGTAGGAAACATAATTCTCTACAAAAAAGGTCTCTTAACATTTTGCCATAGCTCGCTTTGTTTCCGAGATATTTGCAGATATATCTCAAGGGAAGGGGCCTGACGGACGTATTTCGAGATATTTCTTCTTCTTGTTGTTCTTCTTCTGCACAGCTAAGCTGGAAGTGGCATTTACAGCTCGCAATAGTGCAGAGTTATCTCAAAGAAAGGGGCCACGGTGTTTCTGTATCTCTATTATGTTGGTGCGGCTTCGGAACTTTTAAATATCTTGATATATCTCGAGAACTACGCATCTGATCAGAAAATATCATAGAAGATAAAAAGTAGGAAACTTAATCCTCTACAAAAAAGGTTTTTTAACATTTTCCCATAGCTGGCATCGTTTCCGAGATATTTGCAGATTTATCTCAAGGGAAGGGGCCTGACGGACATATTCCGAGATATTTCTTCTTCTTGTTGTTCCTCTTCTGCACAGCTAAGCTGGAAGTGGCATTTGCAGCTCGCAATAGTGCAGAGTTATCTCAAAGAAAGAGGCCACGGTGTTTCTGCACCTCTATTATGTTGGTGCAGCTTCGGAACTTTTAAATATCTTGATATATCTCGAGAACTACGCATCTGATCAAAAAATATCATAGAACATAAAAAGTAGGAAACTTAATTGTCTACAAATAAGGTCTCTTAACATTTTGGCATAGCTCGCTTCTTTCCGAGATACTTGCCGATTTATCTCAAGGGAAGGGGCCTGACGGACATATTTCGAGATATTTCTTCTTCTTGTTGTTCTTCTTCTGCACAGCTAAGCTGGAAGTGGCATTTGCAGCTCGCAATAGTGCAGAGTTATCTCAAAGAGAGGGGCCACGGTGTTTCTGTATCTCTATTATGTTGGTGCGGCTTCGGAACTTTTAAATATCTTGATATATCTCGAGAACTACGCCTCTGATCGAAAAATATCATAGAACATAAAAAGTAGGAAACTTAATTCTCTACAAAAAAGGTCTCTTAACATTTTGCCATAGCTCGCTTGGTTTCCGAGGTATTTGCAGATTTATCTCAAGGGAAGGGGCCTGACGGACATATTTCGAGATATTTCTTCTTCTTGTTGTTCTTCTTCTGCACAGCTAAGCTGGAAGTGGCATTTGCAGCTCGGAATAGTGCAGAGTTATCTCAAAGAAAGGGGCCACGGTGTTTCTGTACCTCTATTATGTTGGTGCAGCTTCGGAGCTTTTAAATATCTTGATATATCTCGAGAACTACGCATCTGATCAAAAAATATCATACAACATAAAAAGTAGGAAACTTAATTCTCTACAAAAAAGGTCTCTTAACGTTTTGCAATAGTTCGCTTCGTTTCCGAGATATTTGCAGATTTATCTCAAGGGAAGGGTCCTGACGGACATATTTCGAGATATTTCTTCTTCTTGTTGTTCTTCTTCTGCACAGCTAAACTGGAAGTGGCATTTCCAGCTCGCAATAGTGCAGAGTTATCCCAAAGAAAGGGGCCACGGTGTTTCTGTATCTCTATTATGTTGGTGCGGCTTCGGCACTTTTAAATATCTCGATATATCTCGAAAACTACGCTTCTGATCAAAAAATATCATAGAACATAAATTGTAGGAAACATAATTCTCTACGAAAAAGGTCTCTTAAAATTTTGCCATAGCTCGCTTCGTTTCCGAGATATTTGCAGATTTATCTCAAGGGAAGGGTCCTGATGGACATATTTCGAGATATTTCTTCTTCTTGTTGTTCTTCTTCTGCACAGCTAAACTGGAAGTGGCATTTGCAGCTCGCAATCGTGCAGAGTAATCTCAAAGAAAGGGGCCACGGTGTTTCTGTATCTCTATTATGTTGGTGCGGCTTCGGAACTTTTAAATATCTTGATATATCTCGAGAACTACGCCTCTGATCGAAAAATATCATAGAACATGAAAAGTAGGAAACTTAATTCTCTACAAAAAAGGTCTCTTAACATTTTGCCATAGCTCGCTTCGTTTCCGAGATATTTGCAGATTTATCTCAAGGTAAGGGGCCTGACGGACATATTTCCAGATATTTCTTCTTCTTGTTGTTCTTCTTCTGCACAGCTAAGCTGGAAGTGGCATTTGCAGCTCGCAATAGTGCATAGTTATCTGAAAGAAAGGGGCCACGGTGTTTCTGTATCTCTATTATGTTGGTGCGGCTTCGGAACTTTTAAATATCTCGATATATCTCGAAAACTACGCTTCTGATCAAAAAATATCATAGAACATAAAAAGTAGGAAACTTAATTCTCTACAAAAAAGGTCTCTTAACATTTTGCCATAGCTCGCTTCGTTTCCGAGATATTTGCAGATTTATCTCAAGGGAAGGGGCCTGACGGACATATTTCGAGATATTTCTTCTTCTTGTTGTTCTTCTTCTGCACAGCTAAGCTGGAAGTGCCATTTGCAGCTCGCAATAGTGCAGAGTTATCTCAAAGAAAGGGGCCACGGTGTTTCTGTATCTCTATTATGTTGGTGCGGCTTCGGAACTTTTAAATATCTTGATATATCTCGAGAACTACGCATCTGATCAGAAAATATCATAGAAGATAAAAAGTAGGAAACTTAATCCTCTACAAAAAAGGTTTTTTAACATTTTCCCATAGCTGGCATCGTTTCCGAGATATTTGCAGATTTATCTCAAGGGAAGGGGCCTGACGGACATATTCCGAGATATTTCTTCTTCTTGATGTTCCTCTTCTGCACAGCTAAGCTGGAAGTGGCATTTGCAGCTCGCAATAGTGCAGAGTTATCTCAAAGAAAGAGGCCACGGTGTTTCTGCACCTCTATTATGTTGGTGCAGCTTCGGAACTTTTAAATATCTTGATATATCTCGAGAACTACGCATCTGATCAAAAAATATCATAGAACATAAAAAGTAGGAAACTTAATTCGCTACAAAAAAGGTCTGTTAACGTTTTGCAATAGCCCGCTTCGTTTCCGAGATATTTGCAGATTTATCTCAAGGGAAGGGGCCTGACGGACATATTTCCAGATATTTCTTCTTCTTGTTGTTCTTCTTCTGCACAGCTAAGCTGGAAGTGGCATTTGCAGCTCGCAATAGTGCAGAGTTATCTCAAAGAAAGGGGCCACGGTGTTTCGGTATCTCTATTATGTTGGTGCGGCTTCGGAACTTTTAAATATCTCGATATATCTCGAAAACTACGCTTCTGATCAAAAAATATCAGAGAACGTAAATTGTAGGAAACATAATTCTCTACAAAAAAGGTCTCTTAACATTTTGCCATAGCTCGCTTCGTTTCCGAGATATTTGCAGATTTATCCCAAGGGAAGGGGCCTGACCGACATATTTCGAGATATTTCTTCTTCTTGTTGTTCTTCTTCTGCACAGCTAAGCTGGAAGTGGCATTTGCAGCTCGCAGTAGTGCAGAGTTATCTCAAAGAAAGGGGCCACGGTGTTTCTGTATCTCTATTATGTTGGTGCGGCTTCGGAACTTTTAAATATCTTGAAATATCTCGAGAACTACGCATCTGTTCAAAAAATATCATAGAACATAAAAAGTAGGAATCCTAATTTTCTACAAAAAAGCTCTCTAAACATTTTGCCGTAGCTCGCTTCGTTTCCGAGATATTTGCAGATTTATCTCAAGGGAAGGGGCCTGACGGACATATTTCCAGATATTTCTTCTTCTTGTTGTTCTTCTTCTGCACAGCTAAACTGGAAGTGGCATTTCCAGCTCGCAATCGTGCAGAGTAATCTCAAAGAAAGGGGCCACGGTGTTTCTGTATCTCTATTATGTTGGTGCGGCTTCGGAACTTTTAAATATCTTGATATATCTCGAGAACTACGCATCTGATCAAAAAATATCATAGAACATAAAAAGTAGGAAACTTAATTCTCTACAAAAAAGGTCTCTTAACATTTTGCCATAGCTCGCTTCGTTTCCGAGATATTTGCAGATTTATCTCAAGGGAAGGGGCCTGACGGACATATTTCGAGATATTTCTTCTTCTTGTTGTTCTTCTTCTGCACAGCTAAGCTGGAAGTGCCATTTGCAGCTCGCAATAGTGCAGAGTTATCTCAAAGAAAGGGGCCACGGTGTTTCTGTATCTCTATTATGTTGGTGCGGCTTCGGAACTTTTAAATATCTTGATATATCTCGAGAACTACGCATCTGATCAAAAAATATCGTAGAACATAAAAAGTAGGAAACTTAATTCTCTACAAATAAGGTCTCTTAACATTTTGCCATAGCTCGCTTGGTTTCCGAGATATTTGCAGATTTATCCCAAGGGAAGGGGCCTGACCGACATATTTCGAGATATTTCTTCTTCTTGTTGTTCTTCTTCTGCACAGCTAAGCTGGAAGTGGCATTTGCAGCTCGCAGTAGTGCAGAGTTATCTCAAAGAAAGGGGCCACGGTGTTTCTGTATCTCTATTATGTTGGTGCGGCTTCGGAACTTTTAAATATCTTGATATATCTCGAGAACTACGCATCTGATCAAAAAATATCATAGAACATAAAAAGTAGGAAACTTAATTCTCTACAAAAAAGGTCTCTTAACATTTTACCATAGCTCGCTTCGTTTCCGAGATATTTGCAGATTTATCCCAAGGGAAGGGGCCTGACCGACATATTTCGAGATATTTCTTCTTCTTGTTGTTCTTCTTCTGCACAGCTAAGCTGGAAGTGGCATTTGCAGCTCGCAATAGTGCAGAGTTATCTCAAAGAAAGGGGCCACGGTGTTTCGGTATCTCTATTATGTTGGTGCGGCTTCGGAACTTTTAAATATCTCGATATATCTCGAAAACTACGCTTCTGATCAAAAAATATCAGAGAACGTAAATTGTAGGAAACATAATTCTCTACAAAAAAGGTCTCTTAACATTTTGCCATAGCTCGCTTCGTTTCCGAGATATTTGCAGATTTATCCCAAGGGAAGGGGCCTGACCGACATATTTCGAGATATTTCTTCTTCTTGTTGTTCTTCTTCTGCACAGCTAAGCTGGAAGTGGCATTTGCAGCTCGCAGTAGTGCAGAGTTATCTCAAAGAAAGGGGCCACGGTGTTTCTGTATCTCTATTATGTTGGTGCGGCTTCGGAACTTTTAAATATCTTGATATATCTCGAGAACTACGCATCTGATCAAAAAATATCATAGAACATAAAAAGTAGGAAACTTAATTCTCTACAAAAAAGGTCTCTTAACATTTTACCATAGCTCGCTTCGTTTCCGAGATATTTGCAGATTTATCTCAAGGGAAGGGGCCTGACGGACATATTTCGAGATATTTCTTCTTCTTGTTGTTCTTCTTCTGCACAGCTAAGCTGGAAGTTCCATTTGCAGGGCGCAATAGTGCAGAGTTATCTCAAAGAAAGGGGCCACGGTGTTTCTGTATCTCTATTATGTTGGTGCGGCTTCGGAACTTTTAAATATCTTGATATATCTCGAGAACTACGCATCTGTTCAAAAAATATCATAGAACATAAAAAGTAGGAATCCTAATTTTCTACAAAAAAGCTCTCTAAACATTTTGCCGTAGCTCGCTTCGTTTCCGAGATATTTGCAGATTTATCTCAAGGGAAGGGGCCTGACGGACATATTTCCAGATATTTCTTCTTCTTGTTGTTCTTCTTCTGCACAGCTAAACTGGAAGTGGCATTTCCAGCTCGCAATCGTGCAGAGTAATCTCAAAGAAAGGGGCCACGGTGTTTCTGTATCTCTATTATGTTGGTGCGGCTTCGGAACTTTTAAATATCTTGATATATCTCGAGAACTACGCATCTGATCAAAAAATATCATAGAACATAAAAAGTAGGAAACTTAATTCTCTACAAAAAAGGTCTCTTAACATTTTGCCATAGCTCGCTTCGTTTCCGAGATATTTGCAGATTTATCTCAAGGGAAGGGGCCTGACGGACATATTTCGAGATATTTCTTCTTCTTGTTGTTCTTCTTCTGCACAGCTAAGCTGGAAGTGCCATTTGCAGCTCGCAATAGTGCAGAGTTATCTCAAAGAAAGGGGCCACGGTGTTTCTGTATCTCTATTATGTTGGTGCGGCTTCGGAACTTTTAAATATCTTGATATATCTCGAGAACTACGCATCTGATCAAAAAATATCGTAGAACATAAAAAGTAGGAAACTTAATTCTCTACAAATAAGGTCTCTTAACATTTTGCCATAGCTCGCTTGGTTTCCGAGATATTTGCAGATATATCGCAAGGGAAGGGGCCTGAGGGACATATTTCGAGATATTTCTTCTTCTTGTTGTTCTTCTTCTGCACAGCTAAGCTGGAAGTGGCATTTGCAGCTCGCAATAGTGCAGAGTTATCTCAAAGAAAGGGGCCACGGTGTTTCTGTACCTCTATTATGTTGGTGCAGCTTCGGAGCTTTTAAATATCTTGATATATCTCGAGAACTACGCATCTGATCAAAAAATATCATACAACATAAAAAGTAGGAAACTTAATTCTCTACAAAAAAGGTCTCTTAACGTTTTGCAATAGCTCGCTTCATTTCCGAGATATTTGCAGATTTATCTCAAGGGAAGGGTCCTGACGGACATATTTCGAGATATTTCTTCTTCTTGTTGGTCTTCTTCTGCACAGCTAAACTGGAAGTGGCATTTCCAGCTCGCAATAGTGCAGAGTTATCCCAAAGAAAGGGGCCACGGTGTTTCTGTATCTCTATTATGTTGGTGCGGCTTCGGCACTTTTAAATATCTCGATATATCTCGAAAACTACGCTTCTGATCAAAAAATATCATAGAACATAAATTGTAGGAAGCATAATTCTCTACGAAAAAGGTCTCTTAACATTTTGCCATAGCTCGCTTCGTTTCCGAGATATTTGCAGATTTATCTCAAGGGAAGGGGCCTGACGGACATATTTCCAGATATTTCTTCTTCTTGTTGTTCTTCTTCTGCACAGCTAAGCTGGAAGTGGCATTTGCAGCTCGCAATAGTGCAGAGTTATCTCAAAGAAAGGGGCCACGGTGTTTCTGTACCTCTATTATGTTGGTGCAGCTTCGGAGCTTTTAAATATCTTGATATATCTCGAGAACTACGCATCTGATCAAAAAATATCATAGAACATAAAAAGTAGGAAACTTAATTCGCTACAAAAAAGGTCTCTTAACGTTTTGCAATAGCTCGCTTCGTTTCCGAGATATTTGCAGATTTATCTCAAGGGAAGGGGCCTGACGGACATATTTCCAGATATTTCTTCTTCTTGTTGTTCTTCTTCTGCACAGCTAAGCTGGAAGTGGCATTTGCAGCTCGCAATAGTGCAGAGTTATCTCAAAGAAAGGGGCCACGGTGTTTCGGTATCTCTATTATGTTGGTGCGGCTTCGGAACTTTTAAATATCTCGATATATCTCGAAAACTACGCTTCTGATCAAAAAATATCAGAGAACGTAAATTGTAGGAAACATAATTCTCTACAAAAAAGGTCTCTTAACATTTTGCCATAGCTCGCTTCGTTTCCGAGATATTTGCAGATTTATCCCAAGGGAAGGGGCCTGACGGACATATTTCGAGATATTTCTTCTTCTTGTTGTTCTTCTTCTGCACAGCTAAGCTGGAAGTGGCATTTGCAGCTCGCAGTAGTGCAGAGTTATCTCAAAGAAAGGGGCCACGGTGTTTCTGTATCTCTATTATGTTGGTGCGGCTTCGGAACTTTTAAATATCTTGATATATCTCGAGAACTACGCATCTGATCAAAAAATATCATAGAACATAAAAAGTAGGAAACTTAATTCTCTACAAAAAAGGTCTCTTAACATTTTGCCATAGCTCGCTTCGTTTCCGAGATATTTGCAGATTTATCTCAAGGGAAGGGGCCTGACGGACATATTTCGAGATATTTCTTCTTCTTGTTGTTCTTCTTCTGCACAGCTAAGCTGGAAGTGCCATTTGCAGCTCGCAATAGTGCAGAGTTATCTCAAAGAAAGGGGCCACGGTGTTTCTGTATCTCTATTATGTTGGTGCGGCTTCGGAACTTTTAAATATCTTGATATATCTCGAGAACTACGCATCTGATCAAAAAATATCATAGAACATAAAAAGTAGGAAACTTAATTGTCTACAAATAAGGTCTCTTAACATTTTGGCATAGCTCGCTTCGTTTCCGAGATATTTGCAGATTTATCTCAAGGGAAGGGGCCTGACGGACATATTTCGAGATATTTCTTCTTCTTGTTGTTCTTCTTCTGCACAGCTCAACTGGAAGTGGCATTTCCAGCTCGCAATCGTGCAGAGTTATCTCAAAGAAAGGGGCCACGGTGTTTCTGTATCTCTATTATATTGGTGCGGCTTCGGAACTTTTAAATATCTTGATATATCTCGAGAACTACGCCTCTGATCGAAAAATATCATAGAACATAAAAAGTAGGAAACTTAATTCTCTACAAAAAAGGTCTCTTAACATTTTGCCATAGCTCGCTTGGTTTCCGAGGTATTTGCAGATTTATCTCAAGGGAAGGGGCCTGACGGACATATTCCGAGATATTTCTTCTTCTTGTTGTTCCTCTTCTGCACAGCTAAGCTGGAAGTGGCATTTGCAGCTCGCAATAGTGCAGAGTTATCTCAAAGAAAGAGGCCACGGTGTTTCTGTATCTCTATTATGTTGGTGCAGCTTCGGAGCTTTTAAATATCTTGATATATCTCGAGAACTACGCATCTGATCAAAAAATATCATACAACATAAAAAGTAGGAAACTTAATTCTCTACAAAAAAGGTCTCTTAACGTTTTGCAATAGCTCGCTTCATTTCCGAGATATTTGCAGATTTATCTCAAGGGAAGGGTCCTGACGGACATATTTCGAGATATTTCTTCTTCTTGTTGTTCTTCTTCTGCACAGCTAAACTGGAAGTGGCATTTCCAGCTCGCAATAGTGCAGAGTTATCCCAAAGAAAGGGGCCACGGTGTTTCTGTATCTCTATTATGTTGGTGCGGCTTCGGCACTTTTAAATATCTCGATATATCTCGAAAACTACGCTTCTGATCAAAAAATATCATAGAACATAAATTGTAGGAAGCATAATTCTCTACGAAAAAGGTCTCTTAACATTTTGCCATAGCTCGCTTCGTTTCCGAGATATTTGCAGATTTATCTCAAGGGAAGGGGCCTGACGGACATATTTCCAGATATTTCTTCTTCTTGTTGTTCTTCTTCTGCACAGCTAAGCTGGAAGTGGCATTTGCAGCTCGCAGTAGTGCAGAGTTATCTCAAAGAAAGGGGCCACGGTGTTTCTGTATCTCTATTATGTTGGTGCGGCTTCGGAACTTTTAAATATCTTGATATATCTCGAGAACTACGCATCTGATCAAAAAATATCATAGAACATAAAAAGTAGGAAACTTAATTCTCTACAAAAAAGGTCTCTTAACATTTTGCCATAGCTCGCTTCGTTTCCGAGATATTTGCAGATTTATCTCAAGGGAAGGGGCCTGACGGACATATTTCGAGATATTTCTTCTTCTTGTTGTTCTTCTTCTGCACAGCTAAGCTGGAAGTGCCATTTGCAGCGCGCAATAGTGCAGAGTTATCTCAAAGAAAGGGGCCACGGTGTTTCTGTATCTCTATTATGTTGGTGCGGCTTCGGAACTTTTAAATATCTTGATATATCTCGAGAACTACGCATCTGTTCAAAAAATATCATAGAACATAAAAAGTAGGAATCCCAATTTTCTACAAAAAAGGTCTCTTAACATTTTGCCGTAGCTCGCTTCGTTTCCGAGATATTTGCAGATTTATCTCAAGGGAAGGGGCCTGACGGACATATTTCCAGATATTTCTTCTTCTTGTTGTTCTTCTTCTGCACAGCTAAGCTGGAAGTGGCATTTGCAGCTCGCAATAGTGCAGAGTTATCTCAAAGAAAGGGGCCACGGTGTTTCTGTATCTCTATTATGTTGGTGCGGCTTCGGAACTTTTAAATATCTCGATATATCTCGAAAACTACGCTTCTGATCAAAAAATATCATAGAACATAAATTGTAGGAAACATAATTCACTACAAAAAACGTCTCTTAACATTTTGCCATAGCTCGCTTCGTTTCCGAGATATTTGCAGATTTATCTCAAGGGAAGGGGCCTGACGGACATATTTCGAGATATTTCTTCTTCTTGTTGTTCTTCTTCTGCACAGCTAAGCTGGAAGTGCCATTTGCAGCTCGCAATAGTGCAGAGTTATCTCAAAGAAAGGGGCCACGGTGTTTCTGTATCTCTATTATGTTGGTGGGGCTTCGGAACTTTTAAATATCTTGATATATCTCGAGAACTACGCATCTGATCAAAAAATATCGTAGAACATAAAAAGTAGGAAACTTAATTCTCTACAAATAAGGTCTCTTAACATTTTGCCATAGCTCGCTTGGTTTCCGAGATATTTGCAGATTTATCTCAAGGGAAGGGGCCTGAGGGACATATTTCGAGATATTTCTTCTTCTTGTTGTTCTTCTTCTGCACAGCTAAGCTGGAAGTGGCATTTACAGCTCGCAATAGTGCAGAGTTATCTCAAAGAAAGGGGCCACGGTGTTTCTGTATCTCTATTATGTTGGTGCGGCTTCGGAACTTTTAAATATCTTGATATATCTCGAGAACTACGCATCTGATCAGAAAATATCATAGAAGATAAAAAGTAGGAAACTTAATCCTCTACAAAAAAGGTTTTTTAACATTTTCCCATAGCTGGCATCGTTTCCGAGATATTTGCAGATTTATCTCAAGGGAAGGGGCCTGACGGACATATTCCGAGATATTTCTTCTTCTTGTTGTTCCTCTTCTGCACAGCTAAGCTGGAAGTGGCATTTGCAGCTCGCAATAGTGCAGAGTTATCTCAAAGAAAGAGGCCACGGTGTTTCTGTATCTCTATTATGTTGGTGCAGCTTCGGAGCTTTTAAATATCTTGATATATCTCGAGAACTACGCATCTGATCAAAAAATATCATACAACATAAAAAGTAGGAAACTTAATTCTCTACAAAAAAGGTCTCTTAACGTTTTGCAATAGCTCGCTTCATTTCCGAGATATTTGCAGATTTATCTCAAGGGAAGGGTCCTGACGGACATATTTCGAGATATTTCTTCTTCTTGTTGTTCTTCTTCTGCACAGCTAAACTGGAAGTGGCATTTCCAGCTCGCAATAGTGCAGAGTTATCCCAAAGAAAGGGGCCACGGTGTTTCTGTATCTCTATTATGTTGGTGCGGCTTCGGCACTTTTAAATATCTCGATATATCTCGAAAACTACGCTTCTGATCAAAAAATATCATAGAACATAAATTGTAGGAAGCATAATTCTCTACGAAAAAGGTCTCTTAACATTTTGCCATAGCTCGCTTCGTTTCCGAGATATTTGCAGATTTATCTCAAGGGAAGGGGCCTGACGGACATATTTCCAGATATTTCTTCTTCTTGTTGTTCTTCTTCTGCACAGCTAAGCTGGAAGTGGCATTTGCAGCTCGCAGTAGTGCAGAGTTATCTCAAAGAAAGGGGCCACGGTGTTTCTGTATCTCTATTATGTTGGTGCGGCTTCGGAACTTTTAAATATCTTGATATATCTCGAGAACTACGCATCTGATCAAAAAATATCATAGAACATAAAAAGTAGGAAACTTAATTCTCTACAAAAAAGGTCTCTTAAGATTTTGCCATAGCTCGCTTCGTTTCCGAGATATTTGCAGATTTATCTCAAGGGAAGGGGCCTGACGGACATATTTCGAGATATTTCTTCTTCTTGTTGTTCTTCTTCTGCACAGCTAAGCTGGAAGTGCCATTTGCAGCGCGCAATAGTGCAGAGTTATCTCAAAGAAAGGGGCCACGGTGTTTCTGTATCTCTATTATGTTGGTGCGGCTTCGGAACTTTTAAATATCTTGATATATCTCGAGAACTACGCATCTGTTCAAAAAATATCATAGAACATAAAAAGTAGGAATCCCAATTTTCTACAAAAAAGGTCTCTTAACATTTTGCCGTAGCTCGCTTCGTTTCCGAGATATTTGCAGATTTATCTCAAGGGAAGGGGCCTGACGGACATATTTCCAGATATTTCTTCTTCTTGTTGTTCTTCTTCTGCACAGCTAAGCTGGAAGTGGCATTTGCAGCTCGCAATAGTGCAGAGTTATCTCAAAGAAAGGGGCCAGGGTGTTTCTGTATCTCTATTATGTTGGTGCGGCTTCGGAACTTTTAAATATCTTGATATATCTCGAGAACTACGCATCTGATCAAAAAATATCGTCGAACATGAAAAGTAGGAAACTTAATTCTCTACAAATAAGGTCTCTTAACATTTTGCCATAGCTCGCTTGGTTTCCGAGATATTTGCAGATTTATCTCAAGGGAAGGGGCCTGAGGGACATATTTCGAGATATTTCTTCTTCTTGTTGTTCTTCTTCTGCACAGCTAAGCTGGAAGTGGCATTTGCAGGTCGCAATAGTGCAGAGTTATCTCAAAGAAAGGGGCCACGGTGTTTCTGTATCTCTATTATGTTGGTGCGGCTTCGGAACTTTTAAATATCTCGATATATCTCGAAAACTACGCTTCTGATCAAAAAATATCAGACAACGTAAATTGTAGAAAACATAATTCTCTACAAAAAAGGTCTCTTAACATTTTGCCATAGCTCGCTTCGTTTCCGAGATATTTGCAGATTTATCTCAAGGGAAGGGGCCTGACGGACATATTTCGAGATATTTCTTCTTCTTGTTGTTCTTCTTCTGCACAGCTAAGCTGGAAGTGGCATTTGCAACGCGCAATAGTGCAGAGTTATCTCAAAGAAAGGGGCCACGGTGTTTCTGTATCTCTATTATGTTAGTGCGGCTTCGGAACTTTTAGATATCTTGATATATCTCGAGAACTACGCATCTGATCAAAAAATATCATAGAACATAAAAAGTAGGAAACTTAATTCTCTACAAAAAAGGTCTCTTAACATTTTGCCATAGCTCGCTTCGTTTCCGAGATATTTGCAGATTTATCTCAAGGGAAGGGGCCTGACGGATATATTTCGAGATATTTCTTCTTCTTGTTGTTCTTCTTCTGCACAGCTAAGCTGGAAGTGCCATTTGCAGCGCGCAATAGTGCAGAGTTATCTCAAAGAAAGGGGCCACGGTGTTTCTGTATCTCTATTATGTTGGTGCGGCTTCGGAACTTTTAAATATCTTGATATATCTCGAGAACTACGCATCTGTTCAAAAAATATCATAGAACATAAAAAGTAGGAATCCTAATTTTCTACAAGAAAGGTCTCTTAACATTTTGCCGTAGCTCGCTTCGTTTCCGAGATATTTGCAGATTTATCTCAAGGGAAGGGGCCTGACGGACATATTTCCAGATATTTCTTCTTCTTGTTGTTCTTCTTCTGCACAGCTAAGCTGGAAGTGGCATTTGCAGCTCGCAATAGTGCAGAGTTATCTCAAAGAAAGGGGCCACGGTGTTTCTGTATCTCTATTATGTTGGTGCGGCTTCGGAACTTTTAAATATCTTGATATATCTCGAGAACTACGCATCTGATCAAAAAATATCGTAGAACATAAAAAGTAGGAAACTTAATTCTCTACAAATAAGGTCTCTTAATATTTTGCCATAGCTCGCTTGGTTTCCGCGATATTTGCAGATTTATCTCAAGGGAAGGGGCCTGAGGGACATATTTCGAGATATTTCTTCTTCTTGTTGTTCTTCTTCTGCACAGCTAAGCTGGAAGTGGCATTTGCAGGTCGCAATAGTGCAGAGTTATCTCAAAGAAAGGAGCCACGGTGTTTCTGTATCTCTATTATGTTGGTGCGGCTTCGGAACTTTTAAATATCTCGATATATCTCGAAAACTACGCTTCTGATCAAAAAATATCATAGAACATAAATTGTAGGAAACATAATTCACTACAAAAAACGTCTCTTAACATTTTGCCATAGCTCGCTTCGTTTCCGAGATATTTGCAGATTCAGCTCAAAGGAACCGGCCTGACGGACATATTTCGAGATACTTCTTCTTCTCGTTGTTCTTCTTCTGCACAGCTAAGCTGTAAGTGGCATTTGCGGCTCGCAATCGTGCAGAGTTATCTCAAAGAGAGGGGCCACGGTGTTTCTGTATCTCTATTATGTTGGTGCGGCTTCGGAACTTTTAAATATCTTGATATATCTCGAGAACTACGCCTCTGATCGAAAAATATCATAGAACATAAAAAGTAGGAAACTTAATTCTCTACAAAAAAGGTCTCTTAACATTTTGCCGTAGCTCGCTTCGTTTCCGAGATATTTGCAGATTTATCTCAAGGGAAGGGACCTGACGGACATATTTCGAAATATTTGTTATTCTTGTTGTTCTTCTTCTGCACAGCTAAGCTGGAAGTGGCATTTGCAGCTCGCAATAGTGCAGAGTTATCTCAAAGAAAGGGGCCACGGTGTTTCTGTACCTCTATTATGTTGGTGCAGCTTCGGAGCTTTTAAATATCTTGATATATCTCGAGAACTACGCATCTGATCAAAAACTATCATAGAACATAAAAAGTAGGAAACTTAATTCTCTACAAAAAAGGTCTCTTAACATTTTGCCATAGCTCGCTTCGTTTCCGAGATATTTGCAGATTTATCTCAAGGGAAGGGGCCTGACGGACATATTTCGAGATATTTCTTCTTCTTGTTGTTCTTCTTCTGCACAGCTAAGCTGGAAGTGGCATTTGCAGCGCGCAATAGTGCAGAGTTATCTCAAAGAAAGGGGCCACGGTGTTTCTGTATCTCTATTATGTTGGTGCGGCTTCGGAACTTTTAAATATCTTGATATATCTCGAGAACTACGCATCTGATCAAAAAATATCATAGAACATAAAAAGTAGGAAACCTAATTTTCTACAAAAAAGGTCGCTTAACATTTTGCCGTAGCTCGCTTCGTTTCCGAGATATTTGCAGATTTATCTCAAGGGAAGGGGCCTGACGGACATATTTCGAAATATTTCTTATTCTTGTTGTTCTTCTTCTGCACAGCTAAGCTGGAAGTGGCATTTGCAGCTCGCAATAGTGCAGAGTTATCTCAAAGAAAGGGGCCACGGTGTTTCTGTACCTCTATTATGTTGGTGCAGCTTCGGAGCTTTTAAATATCTTGATATATCTCGAGAACTACGCATCTGATCAAAAAATATCATAGAACATAAAAAGTAGGAAACTTAATTCTCTACAAAAAAGGTCTCTCAACGTTTTGCAATAGCTCGCTTCGTTTCCGAGATATTTGCAGATTTATCTCAAGGGAAGGGTCCTGACGGACATATTTCGAGATATTTCTTCTTCTTGTTGTTCTTCTTCTGCACAGCTAAACTGGAAGTGGCATTTCCAGCTCGCAATAGTGCAGAGTTATCCCAAAGAAAGGGGCCACGGTGTTTCCGTATCTCTATTATGTTGGTGCGGCTTCGGAACTTTTAAATATCTCGATATATCTCGAAAACTACGCTTCTGATCAAAAAATATCATAGAACATAAATTGTAGGAAACATAATTCTCTACAAAAAAGGTCTCCTAACATTTTGCCATAGCTCGCTTCGTTTCCGAGATATTTGCAGATTTATCTCAAGGGAAGGGTCCTGATGGACATATTTCGAGATATTTCTTCTTCTTGTTGTTCTTCTTCTGCACAGCTAAGCTGGAAGTGGCATTTGCAGCTCGCAATAGTGCAGAGTTATCTCAAAGAAAGGGGCCACGGTGTTTCTGTATCTCTATTATGTTGGTGCGGCTTCGGAACTTTTAAATATCTTGATATATCTCGAGAACTACGCATCTGATCAAAAAATATCGTAGAACATAAAAAGTAGGAAACTTAATTCTCTACAAATAAGGTCTCTTAACATTTTGCCATAGCTCGCTTGGTTTCCGAGATATTTGCAGATTTATCTCAAGGGAAGGGGCCTGAGGGACATATTTCGAGATATTTCTTCTTCTTGTTGTTCTTCTTCTGCACAGCTAAGCTGGAAGTGGCATTTGCAGGTCGCAATAGTGCAGAGTTATCTCAAAGAAAGGGGCCACGGTGTTTCTGTATCTCTATTATGTTGGTGCGGCTTCGGAACTTTTAAATATCTCGATATATCTCGAAAACTACGCTTCTGATCAAAAAATATCAGACAACGTAAATTGTAGAAAACATAATTCTCTACAAAAAAGGTCTCTTAACATTTTGCCATAGCTCGCTTCGTTTCCGAGATATTTGCAGATTTATCTCAAGGGAAGGGGCCTGACGGACATATTTCGAGATATTTCTTCTTCTTGTTGTTCTTCTTCTGCACAGCTAAGCTGGAAGTGGCATTTGCAACGCGCAATAGTGCAGAGTTATCTCAAAGAAAGGGGCCACGGTGTTTCTGTATCTCTATTATGTTAGTGCGGCTTCGGAACTTTTAAATATCTTGATATATCTCGAGAACTACGCATCTGATCAAAAAATATCATAGAACATAAAAAGTAGGAAACTTAATTCTCTACAAAAAAGGTCTCTTAACATTTTGCCATAGCTCGCTTCGTTTCCGAGATATTTGCAGATTTATCTCAAGGGAAGGGGCCTGACGGATATATTTCGAGATATTTCTTCTTCTTGTTGTTCTTCTTCTGCACAGCTAAGTTGGAAGTGCCATTTGCAGCGCGCAATAGTGCAGAGTTATCTCAAAGAAAGGGGCCACGGTGTTTCTGTATCTCTATTATGTTGGTGCGGCTTCGGAACTTTTAAATATCTTGATATATCTCGAGAACTACGCATCTGTTCAAAAAATATCATAGAACATAAAAAGTAGGAATCCTAATTTTCTACAAAAAAGGTCTCTTAACATTTTGCCGTAGCTCGCTTCGTTTCCGAGATATTTGCAGATTTATCTCAAGGGAAGGGGCCTGACGGACATATTTCCAGATATTTCTTCTTCTTGTTGTTCTTCTTCTGCACAGCTAAGCTGGAAGTGGCATTTGCAGCTCGCAATAGTGCAGAGTTATCTCAAAGAAAGGGGCCACGGTGTTTCTGTATCTCTATTATGTTGGTGCGGCTTCGGAACTTTTAAATATCTTGATATATCTCGAGAACTACGCATCTGATCAAAAAATATCGTAGAACATAAAAAGTAGGAAACTTAATTCTCTACAAATAAGGTCTCTTAATATTTTGCCATAGCTCGCTTGGTTTCCGCGATATTTGCAGATTTATCTCAAGGGAAGGGGCCTGAGGGACATATTTCGAGATATTTCTTCTTCTTGTTGTTCTTCTTCTGCACAGCTAAGCTGGAAGTGGCATTTGCAGGTCGCAATAGTGCAGAGTTATCTCAAAGAAAGGAGCCACGGTGTTTCTGTATCTCTATTATGTTGGTGCGGCTTCGGAACTTTTAAATATCTCGATATATCTCGAAAACTACGCTTCTGATCAAAAAATATCATAGAACATAAATTGTAGGAAACATAATTCACTACAAAAAACGTCTCTTAACATTTTGCCATAGCTCGCTTCGTTTCCGAGATATTTGCAGATTCAGCTCAAAGGAACCGGCCTGACGGACATATTTCGAGATACTTCTTCTTCTCGTTGTTCTTCTTCTGCACAGCTAAGCTGGAAGTGGCATTTGCAGCTCGCAATAGTGCAGAGTTACCTCAAAGAAAGGGGCCACGGTGTTTCTGTATCTCTATTATGTTGGTGCCGCTTCGGAACTTTTAAGTATCTGGATATATCTCGAGAACTACGCATCTGATCAAAAAATATCATAGAACATAAAAAGTAGGAAACTTAATTCTCTACAAAAAAGGTCTCTTAACATTTTGCCATAGCACGCTTCGTTTCCGAGATATTTGCAGATTTATCCCAAGGGAAGGGGCCTGACGGACATATTTCGAGATATTTCTTCTTCTTGTTGTTCTTCTTCTGCACAGCTAAGCTGGAAGTGGCATTTGCAGCTCGCAGTAGTGCAGAGTTATCTCAAAGAAAGGGGCCACGGTGTTTCTGTATCTCTATTATGTTGGTGCGGCTTCGGAACTTTTAAATATCTTGATATATCTCGAGAACTACGCATCTGATCAAAAAATATCATAGAACATAAAAAGTAGGAAACTTAATTCTCTACAAAAAAGGTCTCTTAACATTTTGCCATAGCTCGCTTCGTTTCCGAGATATTTGCAGATTTATCTCAAGGGAAGGGGCCTGACGGACATATTTCGAGATATTTCTTCTTCTTGTTGTTCTTCTTCTGCACAGCTAAGCTGGAAGTGCCATTTGCAGCGCGCAATAGTGCAGAGTTATCTCAAAGAAAGGGGCCACGGTGTTTCTGTATCTCTATTATGTTGGTGCGGCTTCGGAACTTTTAAATATCTTGATATATCTCGAGAACTACGCATCTGTTCAAAAAATATCATAGAACATAAAAAGTAGGAATCCTAATTTTCTACAAAAAAGGTCTCTTAACATTTTGCCGTAGCTCGCTTCGTTTCCGAGATATTTGCAGATTTATCTCAAGGGAAGGGGCCTGACGGACATATTTCCAGATATTTCTTCTTCTTGTTGTTCTTCTTCTGCACAGCTAAGCTGGAAGTGGCATTTGCAGCTCGCAATAGTGCAGAGTTATCTCAAAGAAAGGGGCCACGGTGTTTCTGTATCTCTATTATGTTGGTGCGGCTTCGGAACTTTTAAATATCTTGATATATCTCGAGAACTACGCATCTGATCAAAAAATATCATAGAACATAAAAAGTAGGAAACTTAATTCTCTACAAAAAAGGTCTCTTAACGTTTTGCAATCGCTCGCTTCGTTTCCGAGATATTTGCAGATTTATCTCAAGGGAAGGGTCCTGACGGACATATTTCGAGATATTTCTTCTTCTTGTTGTTCTTCTTCTGCACAGCTAAACTGGAAGTGGCATTTCCAGCTCGCAATAGTGCAGAGTTATCCCAAAGAAAGGGGCCACGATGTTTCTGTATCTCTATTATGTTGGTGCGGCTTCGGAACTTTTAAATATCTCGATATATCTCGAAAACTACGCTTCTGATCATAAAATATCGTAGAACATAAATTGTAGGAAACATAATTCTCTACAAAAAAGGTCTCTTAACATTTTGCCATAGCTCGCTTCGTTTCCGAGATATTTGCAGATTTATATCAAGGGAAGGGGCCTGACGGACATATTCCGAGATATTTCTTCTTCTTGTTGTTCCTCTTCTGCACAGCTAAGCTGGAAGTGGCATTTGCAGGTCGCAATAGTGCAGAGTTATCTCAAAGAAAGGGGCCACGGTGTTTTAGTATCTCTATTATGTTGGTGCGGCTTCGGAACTTTTAAATATCTCGATATATCTCGAAAACTACGCTTCTGATCAAAAAATATCAGAGAACGTAAATTGTAGGAAACATAATTCTCTACAAAAAAGGTCTCTTAAGATTTTGCCATAGCTCGCTTCGTTTCCGAGATATTTGCAGATTTATCTCAAGGGAAGGGGCCTGACGGACATATTTCGAGATATTTCTTCTTCTTGTTGTTCTTCTTCTGCACAGCTAAGCTGGAAGTGCCATTTGCAGCGCGCAATAGTGCAGAGTTATCTCAAAGAAAGGGGCCACGGTGTTTCTGTATCTCTATTATGTTGGTGCGGCTTCGGAACTTTTAAATATCTTGATATATCTCGAGAACTACGCATCTGTTCAAAAAATATCATAGAACATAAAAAGTAGGAATCCTAATTTTCTACAAAAAAGGTCTCTTAACATTTTGCCGTAGCTCGCTTCGTTTCCGAGATATTTGCAGATTTATCTCAAGGGAAGGGACCTGACGGACATATTTCCAGATATTTCTTCTTCTTGTTGTTCTTCTTCTGCACAGCTAAGCTGGAAGTGGCATTTGCAGCTCGCAATAGTGCAGAGTTATCTCAAAGAAAGGGGCCACGATGTTTCTGTATCTCTATTATGTTGGTGCGGCTTCGGAACTTTTAAATATCTCGATATATCTCGAAAACTACGCTTCTGATCAAAAAATATCATAGAACATAAATTGTAGGAAACATAATTCTCTACAAAAAAGGTCTCTTAACATTTTGCCATAGCTCGCTTCGTTTCCGAGATATTTGCAGATTTATCTCAAGGCAAGGGGCCTGACGGACATATTCCGAGATATTTCTTCTTCTTGTTGTTCCTCTTCTGCACAGCTAAGCTGGAAGTGGCATTTGCAGGTCGCAATAGTGCAGAGTTATCTCAAAGAAAGGGGCCACGGTGTTTCTGTATCTCTATTATGTTGGTGCCGCTTCGGAACTTTTAAATATCTGGATATATCTCGAGAACTACGCATCTGATCAAAAAATATCATAGAACATAAAAAGTAGGAAACTTAATTCTCTACAAAAAAGGTCTCTTAACATTTTGCCATAGCACGCTTCGTTTCCGAGATATTTGCAGATTTATCCCAAGGGAAGGGGCCTGACGGACATATTTCGAGATATTTCTTCTTCTTGTTGTTCTTCTTCTGCACAGCTAAGCTGGAAGTGGCATTTGCAGCTCGCAGTAGTGCAGAGTTATCTCAAAGAAAGGGGCCACGGTGTTTCTGTATCTCTATTATGTTGGTGCGGCTTCGGAACTTTTAAATATCTTGATATATCTCGAGAACTACGCATCTGATCAAAAAATATCATAGAACATAAAAAGTAGGAAACTTAATTCTCTACAAAAAAGGTCTCTTAACATTTTGCCATAGCTCGCTTCGTTTCCGAGATATTTGCAGATTTATCTCAAGGGAAGGGGCCTGACGGACATATTTCGAGATATTTCTTCTTCTTGTTGTTCTTCTTCTGCACAGCTAAGCTGGAAGTGCCATTTGCAGCGCGCAATAGTGCAGAGTTATCTCAAAGAAAGGGGCCACGGTGTTTCTGTATCTCTATTATGTTGGTGCGGCTTCGGAACTTTTAAATATCTTGATATATCTCGAGAACTACGCATCTGTTCAAAAAATATCATAGAACATAAAAAGTAGGAATCCTAATTTTCTACAAAAAAGGTCTCTTAACATTTTGCCGTAGCTCGCTTCGTTTCCGAGATATTTGCAGATTTATCTCAAGGGAAGGGACCTGACGGACATATTTCCAGATATTTCTTCTTCTTGTTGTTCTTCTTCTGCACAGCTAAGCTGGAAGTGGCATTTGCAGCTCGCAATAGTGCAGAGTTATCTCAAAGAAAGGGGCCACGGTGTTTCTGTATCTCTATTATGTTGGTGCGGCTTCGGAACTTTTAAATATCTTGATATATCTCGAGAACTACACATCTGATCAAAAAATATCATAGAACATAAAAAGTAGGAAACTTAATTCTCTACAAAAAAGGTTTCTTAACGTTTTGCAATAGCTCGCTTCGTTTCCGAGATATTTGCAGATTTATCTCAAGGGAAGGGTCCTGACGGACATATTTCGAGATATTTCTTCTTCTTGTTGTTCTTCTTCTGCACAGCTAAACTGGAAGTGGCATTTCCAGCTCGCAATAGTGCAGAGTTATCCCAAAGAAAGGGGCCACGATGTTTCTGTATCTCTATTATGTTGGTGCGGCTTCGGAACTTTTAAATATCTCGATATATCTCGAAAACTACGCTTCTGATCAAAAAATATCATAGAACATAAATTGTAGGAAACATAATTCTCTACAAAAAAGGTCTCTCAACATTTTGCCATAGCTCGCTTCGTTTCCGAGATATTTGCAGATTTATCTCAAGGCAAGGGGCCTGACGGACATATTCCGAGATATTTCTTCTTCTTGTTGTTCCTCTTCTGCACAGCTAAGCTGGAAGTGGCATTTGCAGGTCGCAATAGTGCAGAGTTATCTCAAAGAAAGGGGCCACGGTGTTTCTGTATCTCTATTATGTTGGTGCGGCTTCGGAACTTTTAAATATCTGGATATATCTCGAAAACTACGCTTCTGATCAAAAAATATCAGAGAACGTAAATTGTAGGAAACATAATTCTCTACAAAAAAGGTCTCTCAAGATTTTGCCATAGCTCGCTTCGTTTCCGAGATATTTGCAGATTTATCTCAAGGGAAGGGGCCTGACGGACATATTTCGAGATATTTCTTCTTCTTGTTGTTCTTCTTCTGCACAGCTAAGCTGGAAGTGGCATTTGCAGCTCGCAATAGTGCAGAGTTATCTCAAAGAAAGGGGCCACGGTGTTTCTGTATCTCTATTATGTTGGTGCGGCTTCGGAACTTTTAAATATCTTGATATATCTCGAGAACTACGCATCTGATCAAAAAATATCGTAGAACATAAAAAGTAGGAAACTTAATTCTCTACAAATAAGGTCTCTTAACATTTTGCCATAGCTCGCTTGGTTTCCGAGATATTTGCAGATTTATCTCAAGGGAAGGGGCCTCAGGGACATATTTCGAGATATTTCTTCTTCTTGTTGTTCTTCTTCTGCACAGCTAAGCTGGAAGTGGCATTTGCAGGTCGCAATAGTGCAGAGTTATCTCAAAGAAAGGGGCCACGGTGTTTCTGTATCTCTATTATGTTGGTGCGGCTTCGGAACTTTTAAATATCTCGATATATCTCGAAAACTACGCTTCTGATCAAAAAATATCAGAGAACGCAAATTGTAGGAAACATAATTCTCTACAAAAAAGGTCTCTTAACATTTTGCCATAGCTCGCTTCGTTTCCGCGATATTTGCAGATTTATCTCAAGGGAAGGTGCCTGACGGACATATTTCGAGATATTTCTTCTTGTTGTTGTTCTTCTTCTGCACAGCTAAGCTGGAAGTGGCATTTGCAGCGCGCAATAGTGCAGAGTTATCTCAAAGAAATGGGCCACGGTGTTTCTGTATCTCTATTATGTTAGTGCGGCTTCGGAACTTTTAAATATCTTGATATATCTCGAAAACTACGCTTCTGATCAAAAAATATCAGAGAACGTAAATTGTAGGAAACATAATTCTCTACAAAAAAGGTCTCTCAAGATTTTGCCATAGCTCGCTTCGTTTCCGAGATATTTGCAGATTTATCTCAAGGCAAGGGGCCTGACGGACATATTCCGAGATATTTCTTCTTCTTGTTGTTCCTCTTCTGCACAGCTAAGCTGGAAGTGGCATTTGCAGGTCGCAATAGTGCAGAGTTATCTCAAAGAAAGGGGCCACGGTGTTTCTGTATCTCTATTATGTTGGTGCCGCTTCGGAACTTTTAAATATCTGGATATATCTCGAGAACTACGCATCTGATCAAAAAATATCATAGAACATAAAAAGTAGGAAACTTAATTCTCTAGAAAAAAGGTCTCTTAACATTTTGCCATAGCACGCTTCGTTTCCGAGATATTTGCAGATTTATCCCAAGGGAAGGGGCCTGACGGACATATTTCGAGATATTTCTTCTTCTTGTTGTTCTTCTTCTGCACAGCTAAGCTGGAAGTGGCATTTGCAGCTCGCAGTAGTGCAGAGTTATTTCAAAGAAAGGGGCCACGGTGTTTCTGTATCTCTATTATGTTGGTGCGGCTTCGGAACTTTTAAATATCTTGATATATCTCGAGAACTACGCATCTGATCAAAAAATATCATAGAACATAAAAAGTAGGAAACTTAATTCTCTACAAAAAAGGTCTCTTAACATTTTGCCATAGCTCGCTTCGTTTCCGAGATATTTGCAGATTTATCTCAAGGGAAGGGGCCTGACGGACATATTTCGAGATATTTCTTCTTCTTGTTGTTCTTCTTCTGCACAGCTAAGCTGGAAGTGCCATTTGCAGCGCGCAATAGTGCAGAGTTATCTCAAAGAAAGGGGCCACGGTGTTTCTGTATCTCTATTATGTTGGTGCGGCTTCGGAACTTTTAAATATCTTGATATATCTCGAGAACTACGCATCTGTTCAAAAAATATCATAGAACATAAAAAGTAGGAATCCTAATTTTCTACAAAAAAGGTCTCTTAACATTTTGCCGTAGCTCGCTTCGTTTCCGAGATATTTGCAGATTTATCTCAAGGGAAGGGGCCTGACGGACATATTTCCAGATATTTCTTCTTCTTGTTGTTCTTCTTCTGCACAGCTAAGCTGGAAGTGGCATTTGCAGCTCGCAATAGTGCAGAGTTATCTCAAAGAAAGGGGCCACGGTGTTTCTGTATCTCTATTATGTTGGTGCGGCTTCGGAACTTTTAAATATCTTGATATATCTCGAGAACTACGCATCTGATCAAAAAATATCATAGAACATAAAAAGTAGGAAACTTAATTCTCTACAAAAAAGGTCTCTTAACGTTTTGCAATAGCTCGCTTCGTTTCCGAGATATTTGCAGATTTATCTCAAGGGAAGGGTCCTGACGGACATATTTCGAGATATTTCTTCTTCTTGTTGTTCTTCTTCTGCACAGCTAAACTGGAAGTGGCATTTCCAGCTCGCAATAGTGCAGAGTTATCCCAAAGAAAGGGGCCACGATGTTTCTGTATCTCTATTATGTTGGTGCGGCTTCGGAACTTTTAAATATCTCGATATATCTCGAAAACTACGCTTCTGATCATAAAATATCGTAGAACGTAAATTGTAGGAAACATAATTCTCTACAAAAAAGGTCTCTCAAGATTTTGCCATAGCTCGCTTCGTTTCCGAGATATTTGCAGATTTATCTCAAGGGAAGGGGCCTGACGGACATATTTCGAGATATTTCTTCTTCTTGTTGTTCTTCTTCTGCACAGCTAAGCTGGAAGTGGCATTTGCAGCTCGCAATAGTGCAGAGTTATCTCAAAGAAAGGGGCCACGGTGTTTCTGTATCTCTATTATGTTGGTGCGGCTTCGGAACTTTTAAATATCTTGATATATCTCGAGAACTACGCATCTGATCAAAAAATATCGTAGAACATAAAAAGTAGGAAACTTAATTCTCTACAAATAAGGTCTCTTAACATTTTGCCATAGCTCGCTTGGTTTCCGAGATATTTGCAGATTTATCTCAAGGGAAGGGGCCTCAGGGACATATTTCGAGATATTTCTTCTTCTTGTTGTTCTTCTTCTGCACAGCTAAGCTGGAAGTGGCATTTGCAGGTCGCAATAGTGCAGAATTATCTCAAAGAAAGGGGCCACGGTGTTTCTGTATCTCTATTATGTTGGTGCGGCTTCGGAACTTTTAAATATCTCGATATATCTCGAAAACTACGCTTCTGATCAAAAAATATCAGAGAACGCAAATTGTAGGAAACATAATTCTCTACAAAAAAGGTCTCTTAACATTTTGCCATAGCTCGCTTCGTTTCCGCGATATTTGCAGATTTATCTCAAGGGAAGGGGCCTGACGGACATATTTCGAGATATTTCTTCTTGTTGTTGTTCTTCTTCTGCACAGCTAAGCTGGAAGTGGCATTTGCAGCGCGCAATAGTGCAGAGTTATCTCAAAGAAAGGGGCCACGGTGTTTCTGTATCTCTATTATGTTAGTGCGGCTTCGGAACTTTTAAATATCTTGATATATCTCGAGAACTACGCATCTGTTCAAAAAATATCATAGAACATAAAAAGTAGGAATCCTAATTTTCTACAAAAAAGGTCTCTTAACATTTTGCCGTAGCTCGCTTCGTTTCCGAGATATTTGCAGATTTATCTCAAGGGAAGGGTCCTGACGGACATATTTCGAGATATTTCTTCTTCTTGTTGTTCTTCGTCTGCACAGCTAAACTTGGAGTGGCATTTCCAGCTCGCAATCGTGCAGAGTTATCTCAAAGAGAGGGGCCACGGTGTTTCTGTATCTCTATTATGTTGGTGCGGCTTCGGAACTTTTAAATATCTTGATATATCTCGAGAACTACGCCTCTGATCGAAAAATGTCATAGAACATAAAAAGTAGGAAACTTAATTCTCTACAAAAAAGGTATCTTAACATTTTGCCATAGCTCGCTTCGTTTCCGAGATATTTACAGATTTATCTCAAGGGAAGGGGCCTGACGGACATATTTCGAGATATTTCTTCTTCTTGTTGTTCTTCTTCTGCACAGCTAAGCTGGAAGTGGCATTTGCAGCTCGCAATAGTGCAGAGTTATCTCAAAGAAAGGGGCCACGGTGTTTCTGTATCTCTATTATGTTGGTGCGGCTTGGGAACTTTTAAATATCTTGATATATCTCGAGAACCACGCATCTGATCAAAAAATATCGTAGAACATAAAAAGTAGGAAACTTAATTCTCTACAAATAAGGTCTCTTAACATTTTGCCATAGCTCGCTTGGTTTCCGAGATATTTGCAGATTTATCTCAAGGGAAGGGGCCTGAGGGACATATTTCGAGATATTTCTTCTTCTTGTTGTTCTTCTTCTGCACAGCTAAGCTGGAAGTGGCATTTGCAGGTCGCAATAGTGCAGAGTTATCTCAAAGAAAGGGGCCACGGTGTTTCTGTACCTCTATTATGTTGGTGCCGCTTCGGAACTCTTAAATATCTGGATATATCTCGAGAACTACGCATCTGATCAAGAAATATCATAGAACATAAAAAGTAGGAAACTTAATTCTCTAGAAAAAAGGTCTCTTAACATTTTGCCATAGCACGCTTCGTTTCCGAGATATTTGCAGATTTATCCCAAGGGAAGGGGCCTGACGGACATATTTCGAGATATTTCTTCTTCTTGTTGTTCTTCTTCTGCACAGCTAAGCTGGAAGTGCCATTTGCAGCGCGCAATAGTGCAGAGTTATCTCAAAGAAAGGGGCCACGGTGTTTCTGTATCTCTATTATGTTGGTGCGGCTTCGGAACTTTTAAATATCTTGATATATCTCGAGAACTACGCATCTGTTCAAAAAATATCATAGAACATAAAAAGTAGGAATCCTAATTTTCTACAAAAAAGGTCTCTTAACATTTTGCCGTAGCTCGCTTCGTTTCCGAGATATTTGCAGATTTATCTCAAGGGAAGGGGCCTGTCGGACATATTTCCAGATATTTCTTCTTCTTGTTGTTCTTCTTCTGCACAGCTAAGCTGGAAGTGGCATTTGCAGCTCGCAATAGTGCAGAGTTATCTCAAAGAAAGGGGCCACGGTGTTTCTGTATCTCTATTATGTTGGTGCGGCTTCGGAACTTTTAAATACCTTGATATATCTCGAGAACTACGCATCTGATCAAAAAATATCATAGAACATAAAAAGTAGGAAACTTAATTCTCTACAAAAAAGGTCTCTTAACGTTTTGCAATAGCTCGCTTCGTTTCCGAGATATTTGCAGATTTATCTCAAGGGAAGGGTCCTGACGGACATATTTCGAGATATTTCTTCTTCTTGTTGTTCTTCTTCTGCACAGCTAAACTGGAAGTGGCATTTCCAGCTCGCAATAGTGCAGAGTTATCCCAAAGAAAGGGGCCACGATGTTTCTGTATCTCTATTATGTTGGTGCGGCTTCGGAACTTTTAAATATCTCGATATATCTCGAAAACTACGCTTCTGATCATAAAATATCGTAGAACATAAATTGTAGGAAACATAATTCTCTACAAAAAAGGTCTCTTAACATTTTGCCATAGCTCGCTTCGTTTCCGAGATATTTGCAGATTTATCTCAAGGGAAGGGGCCTGACGGACATATTCCGAGATATTTCTTCTTCTTGTTGTTCCTCTTCTGCACAGCTAAGCTGGAAGTGGCATTTGCAGGTCGCAATAGTGCAGAGTTATCTCAAAGAAAGGGGCCACGGTGTTTCTGTATCTCTATTATGTTGGTGCGGCTTCGGAACTTTTAAATATCTCGATATATCTCGAAAACTACGCTTCTGATCAAAAAATATCAGAGAACGTAAATTGTAGGAAACATAATTCTCTACAAAAAAGGTCTCTTAAGATTTTGCCATAGCTCGCTTCGTTTCCGAGATATTTGCAGATTTATCTCAAGGGAACGGGCCTGACGGACATATTTCGAGATATTTCTTCTTCTTGTTGTTCTTCTTCTGCACAGCTAAGCTGGAAGTGCCATTTGCAGCGCGCAATAGTGCAGAGTTATCTCAAAGAAAGGGGCCACGGTGTTTCTGTATCTCTATTATGTTGGTGCGGCTTCGGAACTTTTAAATATCTTGATATATCTCGAGAACTACGCATCTGTTCAAAAAATATCATAGAACATAAAAAGTAGGAATCCTAATTTTCTACAAAAAAGGTCTCTTAACATTTTGCCGTAGCTCGCTTCGTTTCCGAGATATTTGCAGATTTATCTCAAGGGAAGGGACCTGACGGACATATTTCCAGATATTTCTTCTTCTTGTTGTTCTTCTTCTGCACAGCTAAGCTGGAAGTGGCATTTGCAGCTCGCAATAGTGCAGAGTTATCTCAAAGAAAGGGGCCACGGTGTTTCTGTATCTCTATTATGTTGGTGCGGCTTCGGAACTTTTAAATATCTTGATATATCTCGAGAACTACACATCTGATCAAAAAATATCATAGAACATAAAAAGTAGGAAACTTAATTCTCTACAAAAAAGGTTTCTTAACGTTTTGCAATAGCTCGCTTCGTTTCCGAGATATTTGCAGATTTATCTCAAGGGAAGGGTCCTGACGGACATATTTCGAGATATTGCTTCTTCTTGTTGTTCTTCTTCTGCACAGCTAAACTGGAAGTGGCATTTCCAGCTCGCAATAGTGCAGAGTTATCCCAAAGAAAGGGGCCACGATGTTTCTGTATCTCTATTATGTTGGTGCGGCTTCGGAACTTTTAAATATCTCGATATATCTCGAAAACTACGCTTCTGATCAAAAAATATCATAGAACATAAATTGTAGGAAACATAATTCTCTACAAAAAAGGTCTCTTAACATTTTGCCATAGCTCGCTTCGTTTCCGAGATATTTGCAGATTTATCTCAAGGCAAGGGGCCTGACGGACATATTCCGAGATATTTCTTCTTCTTGTTGTTCCTCTTCTGCACAGCTAAGCTGGAAGTGGCATTTGCAGGTCGCAATAGTGCAGAGTTATCTCAAAGAAAGGGGCCACGGTGTTTCTGTATCTCTATTATGTTGGTGCGGCTTCGGAACTTTTAAATATCTGGATATATCTCGAAAACTACGCTTCTGATCAAAAAATATCAGAGAACGTAAATTGTAGGAAACATAATTCTCTACAAGAAAGGTCTCTCAAGATTTTGCCATAGCTCGCTTCGTTTCCGAGATATTTGCAGATTTATCTCAAGGGAAGGGGCCTGACGGACATATTTCGAGATATTTCTTCTTCTTGTTGTTCTTCTTCTGCACAGCTAAGCTGGAAGTGGCATTTGCAGCTCGCAATAGTGCAGAGTTATCTCAAAGAAAGGGGCCACGGTGTTTCTGTATCTCTATTATGTTGGTGCGGCTTCGGAACTTTTAAATATCTTGATATATCTCGAGAACTACGCATCTGATCAAAAAATATCGTAGAACATAAAAAGTAGGAAACTTAATTCTATACAAATAAGGTCTCTTAACATTTTGCCATAGCTCGCTTGGTTTCCGAGATATTTGCAGATTTATCTCAAGGGAAGGGGCCTCAGGGACATATTTCGAGATATTTCTTCTTCTTGTTGTTCTTCTTCTGCACAGCTAAGCTGGAAGTGGCATTTGCAGGTCGCAATAGTGCAGAGTTATCTCAAAGAAAGGGGCCACGGTGTTTCTGTATCTCTATTATGTTGGTGCGGCTTCGGAACTTTTAAATATCTCGATATATCTCGAAAACTACGCTTCTGATCAAAAAATATCAGAGAACGCAAATTGTAGGAAACATAATTCTCTACAAAAAAGGTCTCTTAACATTTTGCCATAGCTCGCTTCGTTTCCGCGATATTTGCAGATTTATCTCAAGGGAAGGGGCCTGACGGACATATTTCGAGATATTTCTTCTTGTTGTTGTTCTTCTTCTGCACAGCTAAGCTGGAAGTGGCATTTGCAGCGCGCAATAGTGCAGAGTTATCTCAAAGAAATGGGCCACGGTGTTTCTGTATCTCTATTATGTTAGTGCGGCTACGGAACTTTTAAATATCTTGATATATCTCGAAAACTACGCTTCTGATCAAAAAATATCAGAGAACGTAAATTGTAGGAAACATAATTCTCTACAAAAAAGGTCTCTCAAGATTTTGCCATAGCTCGCTTCGTTTCCGAGATATTTGCAGATTTATCTCAAGGGAAGGGGCCTCAGGGACATATTTCGAGATATTTCTTCTTCTTGTTGTTCTTCTTCTGCACAGCTAAGCTGGAAGTGGCATTTGCAGGTCGCAATAGTGCAGAATTATCTCAAAGAAAGGGGCCACGGTGTTTCTGTATCTCTATTATGTTGGTGCGGCTTCGGAACTTTTAAATATCTCGATATATCTCGAAAACTACGCTTCTGATCAAAAAATATCAGAGAACGCAAATTGTAGGAAACATAATTCTCTACAAAAAAGGTCTCTTAACATTTTGCCATAGCTCGCTTCGTTTCCGCGATATTTGCAGATTTATCTCAAGGGAAGGGGCCTGACGGACATATTTCGAGATATTTCTTCTTGTTGTTGTTCTTCTTCTGCACAGCTAAGCTGGAAGTGGCATTTGCAGCTCGCAATAGTGCAGAGTTACCTCAAAGAAAGGGGCCACGGTGTTTCTCTATCTCTATTATGTTGGTGCCGCTTCGGAACTTTTAAATATCTGGATATATCTCGAGAACTACGCATCTGATCAAAAAATATCATAGAACATAAAAAGTAGGAAACTTAATTCTCTACAAAAAAGGTCTCTTAACATTTTGCCATAGCTCGCTTCGTTTCCGAGATATTTGCAGATTTATCTCAAGGGAAGGGGCCTGACGGACATATTTCGAGATATTTCTTCTTCTTGTTGTTCTTCTTCTGCACAGCTAAGCTGGAAGTGGCATTTGCAGCTCGCAGTAGTGCAGAGTTATCTCAAAGAAAGGGGCCACGGTGTTTCTGTATCTCTATTATGTTGGTGCGGCTTCGGAACTTTTAAATATCTCGATATATCTCGAAAACTACGCATCTGATCAAAAAATATCATAGAACATAAAAAGTAGGAAACTTAATTCTCTACAAAAAAGGTCTCTTAACATTTTCCCATAGCTGGCATCGTTTCCGAGATATTTGCAGATTTAGCTCAAGGGAAGGGGCCTGACGACATATTCCGAGATATTTCTTCTTCTTGTTGTTCTTCTTCTGCACAGCTAAGCTGGAAGTGGCATTTGCAGCTCGCAATAGTGCAGAGTTATCTCAAAGAAAGGGGCCACGGTGTTTCTGTATCTCTATTATGTTGGTGCGGCTTCGGAACTTTTAAGTATCTCGATATATCTCGAAAACTACGCTTCTGATCAAAAAATATCAGAGAACGTAAATTGTAGGAAACATAATTCTCTACAAAAAAGGTCTCTTAACATTTTGCCATAGCTCGCTTCGTTTCCGAGATATTTGCAGATTTATCTCAAGGGAAGGGGCCTGACGGACATATTTCGAGATATTTCTTGTTCTTGTTGTTCTTCTTCTGCACAGCTAAGCTGGAAGTGGCATTTGCAGCTCGCAATAGTGCAGAGTTATCTCAAAGAAAGGGGCCACGGTGTTTCTGTATCTCTATTATGTTGGTGCGGCTTTGGAACTTTTAAATATCTTGATATATCTCGAGAACCACGCATCTGATCAAAAAATATCGTAGAACATAAAAAGTAGGAAACTTAATTCTCTACAAATAAGGTCTCTTAACATTTTGCCATAGCTCGCTTGGTTTCCGAGATATTTGCAGATTTATCTCAAGGGAAGGGGCCTGAGGGACATATTTCGAGATATTTCTTCTTCTTGTTGTTCTTCGTCTGCACAGCTAAGCTGGAAGTGGCATTTGCAGCTCGCAATAGTGCAGAGTTACCTCAAAGAAAGGGGCCACGGTGTTTCTCTATCTCTATTATGTTGGTGCCGCTTCGGAACTTTTAAATATCTGGATATATCTCGAGAACTACGCATCTGATCAAAAAATATCATAGAACATAAAAAGTAGGAAACTTAATTCTCTACAAAAAAGGTCTCTTCACATTTTGCCATAGCTCGCTTCGTTTCCGAGATATTTGCAGATTTATCTCAAGGGAAGGGGCCTGACGGACATATTTCGAGATATTTCTTCTTCTTGTTGTTCTTCTTCTGCACAGCTAAGCTGGAAGTGGCATTTGCAGCTCGCAGTAGTGCAGAGTTATCTCAAAGAAAGGGGCCACGGTGTTTCTGTATCTCTATTATGTTGGTGCGGCTTCGGAACTTTTAAATATCTCGATATATCTCGAAAACTACGCATCTGATCAAAAAATATCATAGAACATAAAAAGTAGGAAACTTAATTCTCTACAAAAAAGGTCTCTTAACATTTTCCCATAGCTGGCATCGTTTCCGAGATATTTGCAGATTTATCTCAAGGGAAGGGGCCTGACGACATATTCCGAGATATTTCTTCTTCTTGTTGTTCCTCTTCTGCACAGCTAAGCTGGAAGTGGCATTTGCAGGTCGCAATAGTGCAGAGTTATCTCAAAGAAAGGGGCCACGGTGTTTCTGTATCTCTATTATGTTGGTGCGGCTTCGGAACTTTTAAGTATCTCGATATATCTCGAAAACTACGCTTCTGATCAAAAAATATCAGAGAACGTAAATTGTAGGAAACATAATTCTCTACAAAAAAGGTCTCTTAACATTTTGCCATAGCTCGCTTCGTTTCCGAGATATTTGCAGATTTATCTCAAGGGAAGGGGCCTGACGGACATATTTCGAGATATTTCTTGTTCTTGTTGTTCTTCTTCTGCACAGCTAAGCTGGAAGTGGCATTTGCAGCTCGCAATAGTGCAGAGTTATCTCAAAGAAAGGGGCCACGGTGTTTCTGTATCTCTATTATGTTGGTGCGGCTTGGGAACTTTTAAATATCTTGATATATCTCGAGAACTACGCATCTGATCAAAAAATATCGTAGAACATAAAAAGTAGGAAACTTAATTCTCTACAAATAAGGTCTCTTAACATTTTGCCATAGCTCGCTTCGTTTCCGAGATATTTGCAGATTTATCTCAAGGCAAGGGGCCTGACGGACATATTCCGAGATATTTCTTCTTCTTGTTGTTCCTCTTCTGCACAGCTAAGCTGGAAGTGGCATTTGCAGGTCGCAATAGTGCAGAGTTATCTCAAAGAAAGGGGCCACGGTGTTTCTGTATCTCTATTATGTTGGTGCGGCTTCGGAACTTTTAAATATCTGGATATATCTCGAAAACTACGCTTCTGATCAAAAAATATCAGAGAACGTAAATTGTAGGAAACATAATTCTCTACAAAAAAGGTCTCTTAAGATTTTGCCATAGCTCGCTTCGTTTCCGAGATATTTGCAGATTTATCTCAAGGGAAGGGGCCTGACGGACATATTTCGAGATATTTCTTCTTCTTGTTGTTCTTCTTCTGCACAGCTAAGCTGGAAGTGGCATTTGCAGCTCGCAATAGTGCAGAGTTATCTCAAAGAAAGGGGCCACGGTGTTTCTGTATCTCTATTATGTTGGTGCGGCTTCGGAACTTTTAAATATCTTGATATATCTCGAGAACTACGCATCTGATCAAAAAATATCGTAGAACATAAAAAGTAGGAAACTTAATTCTCTACAAATAAGGTCTCTTAACATTTTGCCATAGCTCGCTTGGTTTCCGAGATATTTGCAGATTTATCTCAAGGGAAGGGGCCTCAGGGACATATTTCGAGATATTTCTTCTTCTTGTTGTTCTTCTTCTGCACAGCTAAGCTGGAAGTGGCATTTGCAGGTCGCAATAGTGCAGAGTTATCTCAAAGAAAGGGGCCACGGTGTTTCTGTATCTCTATTATGTTGGTGCGGCTTCGGAACTTTTAAATATCTCGATATATCTCGAAAACTACGCTTCTGATCAAAAAATATCAGAGAACGCAAATTGTAGGAAACATAATTCTCTACAAAAAAGGTCTCTTAACATTTTGCCATAGCTCGCTTCGTTTCCGCGATATTTGCAGATTTATCTCAAGGGAAGGGGCCTGACGGACATATTTCGAGATATTTCTTCTTGTTGTTGTTCTTCTTCTGCACAGCTAAGCTGGAAGTGGCATTTGCAGCGCGCAATAGTGCAGAGTTATCTCAAAGAAAGGGGCCACGGTGTTTCTGTATCTCTATTATGTTAGTGCGGCTTCGGAACTTTTAAATATCTGGATATATCTCGAGAACTACGCATCTGATCAAAAAATATTATAGAACGTAAAAAGTAGGAAACTTAAGTCTCTACAAAAAAGGTCTCTTAACATTTTGCCATAGCTCGCTTCGTTTCCGAGATATTTGCAGATTTATCTCAAGGGAAGGGGCCTGACGGACATATTTCGAGATATTTCTTCTTCTTGTTGTTCTTCTTCTGCACAGCTAAGCTGGAAGTGGCATTTGCAGCTCGCAGTAGTGCAGAGTTATCTCAAAGAAAGGGGCCACGGTGTTTCTGTATCTCTATTATGTTGGTGCGGCTTCGGAACTTTTAAATATCTTGATATATCTCGAGAACTACGCATCTGATCAAAAAATATCGTAGAACATAAAAAGTAGGAAACTTAATTCTCTACAAATAACGTCTCTTAACATTTTGCCATAGCTCGCTTGGTTTCCGAGATATTTGCAGATTTATCTCAAGGGAAAGGGCCTGACGGACATATTTCCAGATATTTCTTCTTCTTGTTGTTCTTCTTCTGCACAGCTAAGCTGGAAGTGGCATTTGCAGCTCGCAATAGTGCAGAGTTATCTCAAAGAAAGGGGCCACGGTGTTTCTGTATCTGTATTATGTTGGTGCGGCTTCGGAACTTTTAAATATCTTGATATATCTCGAGAACTACGCATCTGATCAAAAAATATCATAGAACATAACAAGTAGGAAACCTAATTTTCTACAAAAAAGGTCGCTTAACATTTTGCCGTAGCTCGCTTCGTTTCCGAGATATTTGCAGATTTATCTCAAGGGAAGGGGCCTGACGGACATATTTCGAAATATTTCTTATTCTTGTTGTTCTTCTTCTGCACAGCTAAGCTGGAAGTGGCATTTGCAGCTCGCAATAGTGCAGAGTTATCTCAAAGAAAGGGGCCACGGTGTTTCTGTACCTCTATTATGTTGGTGCAGCTTCGGAGCTTTTAAATATCTTGATATATCTCGAGAACTACGCATCTGATCAAAAAATATCATAGAACATAAAAAGTAGGAGACTTAATTCTCTACAAAAAAGGTCTCTTAACGTTTTGCAATAGCTCGCTTCGTTTCCGAGATATTTGCAGATTTATCTCAAGGGAAGGGTCCTGACGGACATATTTCGAGATATTTCTTCTTCTTGTTGTTCTTCTTCTGCACAGCTAAACTGGAAGTGGCATTTCCAGCTCGCAATCGTGCAGAGTTATCTCAAAGAGAGGGGCCACGGTGTTTCTGTATCTCTATTATGTTGGTGCGGCTTCGGAACTTTTAAATATCTTGATATATCTCGAGAACTACGCCTCTGATCGAAAAATATCATAGAACATAAAAAGTAGGAAACTTAATTCTCTACAAAAAAGGTCTCTTAACATTTTGCCATAGCTCGCTTCGTTTCCGAGATATTTACAGATTTATCTCAAGGGAAGGGGCCTGACGGACATATTTCGAGATATTTCTTCTTCTTGTTGTTCTTCTTCTGCACAGCTAAGCTGGAAGTGGCATTTGCAGCTCGCAATAGTGCAGAGTTATCTCAAAGAAAGGGGCCACGGTGTTTCTGTACCTCTATTATGTTGGTGCAGCTTCGGAGCTTTTAAATATCTTGATATATCTCGAGAACTACGCATCTGATCAAAAAATATCATAGAACATAAAAAGTAGGAAACTTAATTCTCTACAAAAAAGGTCTCTAAACATTTTGCCATAGCTCGCTTCGTTTCCGAGATATTTGCAGATTTATCTCAAGGGAAGGGGCCTGACGGACATATTTCGAGATATTTCTTCTTCTTGTTGTTCTTCTTCTGCACAGCTAAGCTGGAAGTGGCATTTGCAGCGCGCAATAGTGCAGAGTTTTCTCAAAGAAAGGGGCCACGGTGTTTCTGTATCTCTATTATGTTGGTGCGGTTTCGGAACTTTTAAATATCTTGATATATCTCGAAAACTACGCTTCTGATCAAAAAATATCAGAGAACGTAAATTGTAGGAAACATAATTCTCTACAAAAAAGGTCTCTTAACATTTTGCCATAGCTCGCTTCGTTTCCGAGATATTTGCAGATTTATCTCAAGGGAAGGGGCCTGACGGACATATTTCGAGATATTTCTTCTTCTTGTTGTTCTTCTTCTGCACAGCTAAGCTGGAAGTGGCATTTGCAGCTCGCAATAGTGCAGAGTTATCTCAAAGAAAGGGGCCACGGTGTTTCTGTATCTCTATTATGTTGGTGCGGCTTCGGAACTTTTAAATATCTTGCTATATCTCGAGAACTACGCATCTGATCAAAAAATATCATAGAACATAAAAAGTAGGAAACTTAATTCTCTACAAAAAAGGTCTCTTAACATTTTGCCATAGCTCGCTTCGTTTCCGAGATATTTGCAGATTTATCTCAAGGGAAGGGGCCTGAGGGACATATTTCGAGATATTTCTTCTTCTTGTTGTTCTTCTTCTGCACAGCTAAGCTGGAAGTGGCATTTGCAGCGCGCAATAGTGCAGAGTTATCTCAAAGAAAGGGGCCACGGTGTTTCTGTATCTCTATTATGTTGGTGCCGCTTCGGAACTTTTAAATATCTGGATATATCTCGAGAACTACGCATCTGATCAAAAAATATCATAGAACATAAAAAGTAGGAAACTTAATTCTCTACAAAAAAGGTCTCTTAACATTTTGCCATAGCTCGCTTCGTTTCCGAGATATTTGCAGATTTATCTCAAGGGAAGGGGCCTGACGGACATATTTCGAGATATTTCTTCTTCTTGTTGTTCTTCTTCTGCACAGCTAAGCTGGAAGTGGCATTTGCAGCTCGCAGTAGTGCAGAGTTATCTCAAAGAAAGGGGCCACGGTGTTTCTGTATCTCTATTATGTTGGTGCGGCTTCGGAACTTTTAAATATCTTGATATATCTCGAGAACTACGCATCTGATCAAAAAATATCGTAGAACATAAAAAGTAGGAAACTTAATTCTCTACAAATAAGGTCTCTTAACATTTTGCCATAGCTCGCTTGGTTTCCGAGATAGTTGCAGATTTATCTCAAGGGAAGGGGCCTGACGGACATATTCCGAGATATTTCTTCTTCTTGTTGTTCCTCTTCTGCACAGCTAAGCTGGAAGTGGCATTTGCAGGTCGCAATAGTGCAGAGTTATCTCAAAGAACGGGGCCACGGTGTTTCTGTATCTCTATTATGTTGGTGCGGCTTCGGAACTTTTAAATATCTCGATATATCTCGAAAACTACGCTTCTGATCAAAAAATATCAGAGAACGTAAATTGTAGGAAACATAATTCTCTACAAAAAAGGTCTCTAAACATTTTGCCATATCTCGCTTCGTTTCCGAGATATTTGCAGATTTATCTCAAGGGAAGGGGCCTGACGGACATATTTCGAGATATTTCTTCTTCTTGTTGTTCTTCTTCTGCACAGCTAAGCTGGAAGTGGCATTTGCAGCTCGCAATAGTGCAGAGTTATCACAAAGAGAGGGGCCACGGTGTTTCTGTATCTCTATTATGTTGGTGCGGCTTCGGAACTTTTAAATATCTCGATATATCTCGAAAACTACGCTTCTGATCAAAAAATATCAGAGAACGTAAATTGTAGGAAACATAATTCTCTACAAAAAAGGTCTCTTAACATTTTGCCATAGCTCGCTTCGTTTCCGAGATATTTGCAGATTTATCTCAAGGGAAGGGGCCTGACGGACATATTTCGAGATATTTCTTCTTCTTGTTGTTCTTCTTCTGCACAGCTAAGCTGGAAGTGGCATTTGCAGCTCGCAATAGTGCAGAGTTATCTCAAAGAAAGGGGCCACGGTGTTTCTGTATCTCTATTATGTTGGTGCGGCTTCGGAACTTTTAAATATCTTGATATATCTCGAGAACTACGCATCTGTTCAAAAAATATCATAGAACATAAAAAGTAGGAATCCTAATTTTCTACAAAAAAGGTCTCTTAACATTTTGCGGTAGCTCGATCCGTTTCCGAGATATTTGCAGATTTATCTCAAGGGAAGGGGCCTGACGGACATATTTCGAGATATTTCTTCTTTTTGTTGTTCTTCTTCTGCACAGCTAAGCTGGAAGTGGCATTTGCAGCTCGCAATAGTGCAGAGTTATCTCAAAGAAAGGGGCCACGGTGTTTCTGTATCTCTATTATGTTGGTGCGGCTTCGGAACTTTTAAATATCTTGATATATCTCGAGAACTACGCATCTGACCACAAAATACCATAGAACATAGAAAGTAGGAAACTTAATTCTCTACAAAAAAGGTCTCTTAACATTTTGCCATAGCTCGCTTCGTTTCCGAGATATTTGCAGATTTATCTCGAGGGAAGGGGCCTGACGGACATATTTCGAGATATTTCTTCTTCTTGTTGTTCTTCTTCTGCACAGCTAAGCTGGAAGCGGCATTTGCGGCTCGCACTAGTGCAGAGTTATATCAAAGAAAGGGGCCACGGTGTTTCTGTATCTCTATTATGTTGGTGCGGCTTCGGATCTTTTAAATATCTCGATATATCTCGAAAACTACGCATCTGATCAAAAAATATCATAGAACATAAATTGTAGGAAACATAATTCTCTACAAAAAAGGTCTCTTAAGATTTTGCCATAGCTCGCTTCGTTTCCGAGATATTTGCAGATATATCTCAAGGGAAGGGGCCTGACGGACATATTTCGAGATATTTCTTCTTCTTGTTGTTCTTCTTCTGCACAGCTAAGCTGGAAGTGGCATTTGCGGCTCGCACTAGTGCACAGTTATCTCAAAGAAAGGGGCCACGGTGTTTCTGTATCTCTATTATGTTGGTGCGGCTTCGGAACTTTTAAATATCTTGATATATCTCTAGAACTACGCATCTGATCAAAAAATATCATAGAAGATAAAAAGTAGGAAACTTAATTCTCTACAAAAAAGGTCTCTTAACATTTTCCCATAGCTGGCATCGTTTCCGAGATATTTGCAGATTTATCTCAAGGGAAGGGGCCTTACGGACATATTCCGAGATATTTCTTCTTCTTGTTGTTCCTCTTCTGCACAGCTAAGCTGGAAGTGGCATTTGCAGCTCGCAATAGTGCAGAGTTATCTCAAAGAATGGGGCCACGGTGTTTCTGTATCTCTATTATGTTGGTGCGGCTTCGGAACTTTTAAATATCTTGATATATCTCGAGAACTACGCATCTGATCAAAAAATATCATAGAACATGAAAAGTAGGAAACTTAATTCTCTACAAAAAAGGTCTCTTAACATTTTGCCATAGCTCTCTTCGTTTCCGAGATATTTGCAGATTTATCTCAAGGGAAGGGGCCTGACGGACATATTTCGAGATATTTCTTCTTCTTGTTGTTCTTCTTCTGCACAGCTAAGCTGGAAGTGGCATTTGCAGCTCGCAATAGTGCAGAGTTATCTCAAAGAAAGGGGCCACGGTGTTTCTGTATCTCTATTATGTTGGTGCGGCTTCGGAACTTTTAAATATATTGATATATCTCGAGAACTACGCATCTGATCAAAAAATATCATAGAAGATAAAAAGTAGGAAACTTAATTCTCTACAAAAAAGGTCTCTTAACATTTTGCCATAGCTCGCTTCGTTTCCGAGATATTTGCAGATTTATCTCAAGGGAAGGGGCCTAACGGACATATTTCGAGATATTTCTTCTTGTTGTTCTTCTTCTGCACAGCTAAACTGGAAGTGGCATTTCCAGCTCGCAATAGTGCAGAGTCATCTCAAAGAAAGGGGCCACGGTGTTTCTGTATCTCTATTATGTTGGTGCGGCTTCGGAACTTTTAAATATCTCGATATATCTCGAAAACTACGCTTCTGATCAAAAAATATCATAGAACATAAATTGTAGGAAACATAATTCTCGACAAAAAAGGTCTCTTAACATTTTGCCATAGCTCGCTTCGTTTCCGAGATATTTGCAGATATATCTCAAGGGAAGGGGCCTGACGGACATATTTCGAGATATTTCTTCTTCTTGTTGTTCTTCTTCTGCACAGCTAAGCTGGAAGTGGCATTTGCGGCTCGCACTAGTGCACAGTTATCTCAAAGAAAGGGGCCACGGTGTTTCTGTATCTCTATTATGTTGGTGCGGCTTCGGAACTTTTAAATATCTTGATATATCTCTAGAACTACGCATCTGATCAAAAAATATCATAGAAGATAAAAAGTAGGAAACTTAATTCTCTACAAAAAAGGTCTCTTAACATTTTCCCATAGCTGGCATCGTTTCCGAGATATTTGCAGATTTATCTCAAGGGAAGGGGCCTTACGGACATATTCCGAGATATTTCTTCTTCTTGTTGTTCCTCTTCAGCACAGCTAAGCTGGAAGTGGCATTTGCAGCTCGCAATAGTGCAGAGTTATCTCAAAGAAAGGGGCCACGGTGTTTCTGTGTCTCTATTATGTTGGTGCGGCTTCGGAACTTTTAAATATCTTGATATATCTCGAGAACTACGCATCTGATCAAAAAATATCATAGAACATAAAAAGCAGGAAACTTAATTCTCTACAAAAAAGGTCGCTTAACATTTTGCCATAGCTCGCTTCGTTTCCGAGATATTTGCAGATTTATCTCAAGGGAAGGGGCCTGACGGACATATTTCGAGATATTTCTTCTTCTTGTTGTTCTTCTTCTGCACAGCTAAACTGGAAGTGGCATTTCCAGCTCGCAATAGTGCAGAGTCATCTCAAAGAAAGGGGCCACGGTGTTTCTGTATCTCTATTATGTTGGTGCGGCTTCGGAACTTTTAAATATCTCGATATATCTCGAAAACTACGCTTCTGATCAAAAAATATCATAGAACATAAATTGTAGGAAACATAATTCTCGACCAAAAAGGTCTCTTAACATTTTGCCATAGCTCGCTTCGTTTCCGAGATATTTGCAGATATATCTCAAGGGAAGGGGCCTGACGGACATATTTCGAGATATTTCTTCTTCTTGTTGTTCTTCTTCTGCACAGCTAAGCTGGAAGTGGCATTTACAGCTCGCAATAGTGCAGAGTTATCTCAAAGAAAGGGGCCACGGTGTTTCTGTATCTCTATTATGTTGGTGCGGCTTCGGAACTTTTAAATATCTTGATATATCTCGAGAACTACGCATCTGATCAAAAAATATTATAGAACATGAAAAGTAGGAAACTTAATTCTCTACAAAAAAAGTCTCTTAACATTTTGCCATAGCTCTCTTCGTTTCCGAGATATTTGCAGATTTATCTCAAGGGAAGGGGCCTGACGGACATATTTCGAGATATTTCTTCTTCTTGTTGTTCTTCTTCTGCACAGCTAAGCTGGAAGTGGCATTTGCAGCTCGCAATAGTGCAGAGTTATCTCAAAGAAAGGGGCCACGGTGTTTCTGTATCTCTATTATGTTGGTGCGGCTTCGGAACTTTTAAATATCTTGATATATCTCGAGAACTACGCATCTGATCAAAAAATATCATAGAAGATAAAAAGTAGGAAACTTAATTCTCTACAAAAAAGGTCTCTTAACATTTTGCCATAGCTCGCTTCGTTTCCGAGATATTTGCAGATTTATCTCAAGGGAAGGGGCCTAACGGACATATTTCGAGATATTTCTTCTTGTTGTTCTTCTTCTGCACAGCTAAACTGGAAGTGGCATTTCCAGCTCGCAATAGTGCAGAGTCATCTCAAAGAAAGGGGCCACGGTGTTTCTGTATCTCTATTATGTTGGTGCGGCTTCGGAACTTTTAAATATCTCGATATATCTCGAAAACTACGCTTCTGATCAAAAAATATCATAGAACATAAATTGTAGGAAACATAATTCTCGACAAAAAAGGTCTCTTAACATTTTGCCATAGCTCGCTTCGTTTCCGAGATATTTGCAGATATATCTCAAGGGAAGGGGCCTGACGGACATATTTCGAGATATTTCTTCTTCTTGTTGTTCTTCTTCTGCACAGCTAAGCTGGAAGTGGCATTTGCGGCTCGCACTAGTGCACAGTTATCTCAAAGAAAGGGGCCACGGTGTTTCTGTATCTCTATTATGTTGGTGCGGCTTCGGAACTTTTAAATATCTTGATATATCTCTAGAACTACGCATCTGATCAAAAAATATCATAGAAGATAAAAAGTAGGAAACTTAATTCTCTACAAAAAAGGTCTCTTAACATTTTCCCATAGCTGGCATCGTTTCCGAGATATTTGCAGATTTATCTCAAGGGAAGGGGCCTTACGGACATATTCCGAGATATTTCTTCTTCTTGTTGTTCCTCTTCTGCACAGCTAAGCTGGAAGTGGCATTTGCAGCTCGCAATAGTGCAGAGTTATCTCAAAGAAAGGGGCCACGGTGTTTCTGTATCTCTATTATGTTGGTGCGGCTTCGGAACTTTTAAATATCTTGATATATCTCGAGAACTACGCATCTGATCAAAAAATATCATAGAACATAAAAAGCAGGAAACTTAATTCTCTACAAAAAAGGTCGCTTAACATTTTGCCATAGCTCGCTTCGTTTCCGAGATATTTGCAGATTTATCTCAAGGGAAGGGGCCTGACGGACATATTTCGAGATATTTCTTCTTCTTGTTGTTCTTCTTCTGCACAGCTAAACTGGAAGTGGCATTTCCAGCTCGCAATAGTGCAGAGTCATCTCAAAGAAAGGGGCCACGGTGTTTCTGTATCTCTATTATGATGGTGCGGCTTCGGAACTTTTAAATATCTCGATATATCTCGAAAACTACGCTTCTGATCAAAAAATATCATAGAACATAAATTGTAGGAAACATAATTCTCGACAAAAAAGGTCTCTTAACATTTTGCCATAGCTCGCTTCGTTTCCGAGATATTTGCAGATATATCTCAAGGGAAGGGGCCTGACGGACATATTTCGAGATATTTCTTCTTCTTGTTGTTCTTCTTCTGCACAGCTAAGCTGGAAGTGGCATTTGCGGCTCGCACTAGTGCACAGTTATCTCAAAGAAAGGGGCCACGGTGTTTCTGTATCTCTATTATGTTGGTGCGGCTTCGGAACTTTTAAATATCTTGATATATCTCTAGAACTACGCATCTGATCAAAAAATATCATAGAAGATAAAAAGTAGGAAACTTAATTCTCTACAAAAAAGGTCTCTTAACATTTTCCCATAGCTGGCATCGTTTCCGAGATATTTCCAGATTTATCTCAAGGGAAGGGGCCTGACGGACATATTTCGAGATATTTCTTCTTCTTGTTGTTCTTCTTCTGCACAGCTAAGCTGGAAGTGGCATTTGCAGCTCGCTATAGTGCAGAGTTATCTCAAAGAAAGGGGCCACGGTGTTTCTGTATCTCTATTATGTTGGTGCGGCTTCGGAACTTTTAAATATCTTGATATATCTCGAGAACTACGCATCTGATCAAAAAATATCATAAAACATAAAAAGTAGGAAACTTAATTCTCTACAAAAAAGGTCTCTTAACATTTTGCCATAGCTCGCTTCGTTTCCGAGATATTTGCAGATTTATCTCAAGGGAAGGGGCCTAACGGACATATTTCGAGATATTTCTTCTTCTTGTTGTTCTTCTTCTGCACAGCTAAACTGGAAGTGGCATTTCCAGCTCGCAATAGTGCAGAGTCATCTCAAAGAAAGGGGCCACGGTGTTTCTGTATCTCTATTATGTTGGTGCGGCTTCGGAACTTTTAAATATCTCGATATATCTCGAAAACTACGCTTCTGATCAAAAAATATCATAGAACATAAATTGTAGGAAACATAATTCTCGACAAAAAAGGTCTCTTAACATTTTGCCATAGCTCGCTTCGTTTCCGAGATATTTGCAGATATATCTCAAGGGAAGGGGCCTGACGGACATATTTCGAGATATTTCTTCTTCTTGTTGTTCTTCTTCTGCACAGCTAAGCTGGAAGTGGCATTTACAGCTCGCAATAGTGCAGAGTTATCTCAAAGAAAGGGGCCACGGTGTTTCTGTATCTCTATTATGTTGGTGCGGCTTCGGAACTTTTAAATATCTTGATATATCTCGAGAACTACGCATCTGATCAAAAAATATCATAGAACATGAAAAGTAGGAAACTTAATTCTCTACAAAAAAGGTCTCTTAACATTTTGCCATCGCTCTCTTCGTTTCCGAGATATTTGCAGATTTATCTCAAGGGAAGGGGCCTGACGGACATATTTCGAGATATTTCTTCTTCTTGTTGTTCTTCTTCTGCACAGCTAAGCTGGAAGTGGCATTTGCAGCTCGCAATAGTGCAGAGTTATCTCAAAGAAAGGGGCCACGGTGTTTCTGTATCTCTATTATGTTGGTGCGGCTTCGGAACTTTTAAATATCTTGATATATCTCGAGAACTACGCAACTGATCAAAAAATATCATAGAACATAAAAAGTAGGAAACTTAATTCTCTACAAAAAAGGTCTCTTAACATTTTGCCATAGCTCGCTTCGTTTCCGAGATATTTGCAGATTTATCTCAAGGGAAGGGGCCTGACGGACATATTTCGAGATATTTCTTCTTCTTGTTGTTCTTCTTCTGCACAGCTAAGCTGGAAGTGGCATTTACAGCTCGCAATAGTGCAGAGTTATCTCAAAGAAAGGGGCCACGGTGTTTCTGTATCTCTATTATGTTGGTGCGGCTTCGGAACTTTTAAATATCTTGATATATCTCGAGAACTACGCATCTGATCAAAAAATGTCATAGAACGTGAAAAGTAGGAAACTTAATTCTCTACAAAAAAGGTCTCTTAACATTTTGCCATAGCTCTCTTCGTTTCCGAGATATTTCCAGATTTATCTCAAGGGAAGGGGCCTGACGGACATATTTCGAGATATTTCTTCTTCTTGTTGTTCTTCTTCTGCACAGCTAAGCTGGAAGTGGCATTTGCGGCTCGCACTAGTGCACAGTTATCTCAAAGAAAGGGGCCACGGTGTTTCTGTATCTCTATTATGTTGGTGCGGCTTCGGAACTTTTAAGTATCTCGATATATCTCGAAAACTACGCTTCTGATCAAAAAATATCATAGAACATAAATTGTAGGAAACATAATTCTCTACAAAAAACGTCTCTTAACATTTTGCCATAGCTCGCTTCGTTTCCGAGATATTTGCAGATTCACCTCAAAGGAACTGGCCTGACGGACATATTTCGAGATATTTCTTCTTCTTGTTGTTCTTCCTCTGCACAGCTAAGCTGGAAGTGGCATTTGCAGCTCGCAATAGTGCAGAGTTATCTCAAAGAAAGGGGCCACGGTGTTTCTGTATCTCTATTATGTTGGTGGGGCTTCGGAACTTTTAAATATCTTGATATATCTCGAAAACTACGCTTCTGATCAAAAAATATCATACAACATAAATTGTAGGAAACATAATTCTCTACAAAAAAGGTCTCTCAATATTTTGCCATAGCTCGCTTCGTTTCCGAGATATTTGCAGATATATCTCAAGGGCAGGGGCCTGACGGACATATTTCGAGATATTTCTTCTTCTTGTTGTTCTTCTTCTGCACAGCTAAACTGGAAGTGGCATTTCCAGCTCGCAATAGTGCAGAGTTATCTCAAAGAAAGGAGCCACGGTGTTTCTGTATCTCTATTATGTTGGTGCGGCTTCGGAACTTTTAAATATCTTGATATATCTCGAGAACTACGCATCTGATCAAAAAATATCATAGAACATAAAATGTAGGAAACTTAATTCTCTACAAAAAAGGTCTCCTAACATTTTGCCATAGCTCGCTTCGTTTCCGAGATATTTGCAGATTTATCTCAAGGGAAGGGGCCTGACGGACATATTTCGAGATATTTCTTCTTCTCGTTGTTCTTCTTCTGCACAGCTAAGCTGTAAGTGGCATTTGCGGCTCGCACTAGTGCAGAGTTATCTCAAAGAAAGGGGCCACGGTGTTTCTGTATCTCTATTATGTTGGTGCGGCTTCGGAACCTTTAAATATCTCGATATATCTCGAAAACTACGCTTCTGATCAAAAAATATCATAGAACATAAATTGTAGGAAACATAATTCTCTACAAAAAAGGTCTCTTAACATTTTGCCATAGCTCGCTTCGTTTCCGAGATATTTGCAGATATATCTCAAGGGCAGGGGCCTGACGGACATATTTCGAGATATTTCTTCTTCTTGTTGTTCTTCTTCTGCACAGCTAAGCTGGAAGTGGCATTTACAGCTCGCAATAGTGCAGAGTTATCTCAAAGAAAGGGGCCACGGTGTTTCTGTATCTCTATTATGTTGGTGCGGCTTCGGAACTTTTAAATATCTTGATATATCTCGAGAACTACGCATCTGATCAAAAAATATCATAGAACATAAAAAGTAGGAAACTTAATTCTCTACAAAAAAGGTCTCTTAACATTTTGCCATAGCTCTCTTCGTTTCCGAGATATTTGCAGATTTATCTCAAGGGAAGGGGCCTGACGGACATATTTCGAGATATTTCTTCTTCTTGTTGTTCTTCTTCTGCACAGCTAAGCTGGAAGTGGCATTTGCAGCTCGCAATAGTGCAGAGTTATCTCAAAGAAAGGGGCCACGGTGTTTCTGTATCTCTATTATGTTGGTGCGGCTTCGGAACTTTTAAATATCTTGATATATCTCGAGAACTACGCATCTGATCAAAAAATATCATAGAACATAAAAAGTAGGAAACTTAATTCTCTACAAAAAAGGTCTCTTAACATTTTGCCATAGCTCGCTTCGTTTCCGAGATATTTGCAGATTTATCTCAAGGGAAGGGGCCTGACGGACATATTTCGAGATATTTCTTCTTCTTGTTGTTCTTCTTCTGCACAGCTAAGCTGGAAGTGGCATTTACAGCTCGCAATAGTGCAGAGTTATCTCAAAGAAAGGGGCCACGGTGTTTCTGTATCTCTATTATGTTGGTGCGGCTTCGGAACTTTTAAATATCTTGATATATCTCGAGAACTACGTATCTGATCAAAAAATGTCATAGAACGTAAAAAGTAGGAAACTTAATTCTCTACAAAAAAGGTCTCTTCACATTTTGCCATAGCCCTCTTCGTTTCCGAGATATTTCCAGATTTATCTCAAGGGAAGGGGCCTGACGGACATATTTCGAGATATTTCTTCTTCTTGTTGTTCTTCTTCTGCACAGCTAAGCTGGAAGTGGCATTTGCGGCTCGCACTAGTGCACAGTTATCTCAAAGAAAGGGGCCACGGTGTTTCTGTATCTCTATTATGTTGGTGCGGCTTCGGAACTTTTAAGTATCTCGATATATCTCGAAAACTACGCTTCTGATCAAAAAATATCATAGAACATAAATTGTAGGAAACATAATTCTCTACAAAAAACGTCTCTTAACATTTTGCCATAGCTCGCTTCGTTTCCGAGATATTTGCAGATTCAGCTCAAAGGAACTGGCCTGACGGACATATTTCGAGATATTTCTTCTTCTTGTTGTTCTTCCTCTGCACAGCTAAGCTGGAAGTGGCATTTGCAGCTCGCAATAGTGCAGAGTTATCTCAAAGAAAGGGGCCACGGTGTTTCTGTATCTCTATTATGTTGGTGGGGCTTCGGAACTTTTAAATATCTTGATATATCTCGAAAACTACGCTTCTGATCAAAAAATATCATAGAACATAAATTGTAGGAAACATAATTCTCTACAAAAAAGGTCTCTCAACATTTTGCCATAGCTCGCTTCGTTTCCGAGATATTTGCAGATATATCTCAAGGGCAGGGGCCTGACGGACATATTTCGAGATATTTCTTCTTCTTGTTGTTCTTCTTCTGCACAGCTAAACTGGAAGTGGCATTTCCAGCTCGCAATAGTGCAGAGTTATCTCAAAGAAAGGAGCCACGGTGTTTCTGTATCGCTATTATGTTGGTGCGGCTTCGGAACTTTTAAATATCTTGATATATCTCGAGAACTACGCATCTGATCAAAAAATATCATAGAACATAAAATGTAGGAAACTTAATTCTCTACAAAAAAGGTCTCTTAACATTTTGCCATAGCTCGCTTCGTTTCCGAGATATTTGCAGATTTATCTCAAGGGAAGGGGCCTGACGGACATATTTCGAGATATTTCTTCTTCTCGTTGTTCTTCTTCTGCACAGCTAAGCTGTAAGTGGCATTTGCGGCTCGCACTAGTGCAGAGTTATCTCAAAGAAAGGGGCCACGGTGTTTCTGTATCTCTATTATGTTGGTGCGGCTTCGGAACCTTTAAATATCTCGATATATCTCGAAAACTACGCTTCTGATCAAAAAATATCATAGAACATAAATTGTAGGAAACATAATTCTCTACAAAAAAGGTCTCTTAACATTTTGCCATAGCTCGCTTCGTTTCCGAGATATTTGCAGATATATCTCAAGGGCAGGGGCCTGACGGACATATTTCGAGATATTTCTTCTTCTTGTTGTTCTTCTTCTGCACAGCTAAGCTGGAAGTGGCATTTACAGCTCGCAATAGTGCAGAGTTATCTCAAAGAAAGGGGCCACGGTGTTTCTGTATCTCTATTATGTTGGTGCGGCTTCGGAACTTTTAAATATCTTGATATATCTCGAGAACTACGCATCTGATCAAAAAATATCATAGAACATAAAAAGTAGGAAACTTAATTCTCTACAAAAAAGGTCTCTTAACATTTTGCCATAGCTCTCTTCGTTTCCGAGATATTTGCAGATTTATCTCAAGGGAAGGGGCCTGACGGACATATTTCGAGATATTTCTTCTTCTTGTTGTTCTTCTTCTGCACAGCTAAGCTGGAAGTGGCATTTGCAGCTCGCAATAGTGCAGAGTTATCTCAAAGAAAGGGGCCACGGTGTTTCTGTATCTCTATTATGTTGGTGCGGCTTCGGAACTTTTAAATATCTTAATATATCTCCAGAACTACGCATCTGATCAAAAAATATCATAGAACATAAAAAGTAAGAAACTTAATTCTCTACAAAAAAGGTCTCTTAACATTTTGCCATAGCTCGCTTCGTTTCCGAGATATTTGCAGATATATCTCAAGGGCAGGGGCCTGACGGACATATTTCGAGATATTTCTTCTTCTTGTTGTCCTTCTTCTGCACAGCTAAACTGGAAGTGGCATTTCCAGCTCGCAATCGTGCAGAGTTATCTCAAAGAAAGGGGCCACGGTGTTTCTGTATCTCTATTATGTTGGTGCGGCTTCGGAACTTTTAAATATCTTGATATATCTCGAGAACTACGCCTCTGATCGAAAAATATCATAGAACATAAAAAGTAGGAAACTTAATTCTCTACAAAAAAGGTCTCTTAACATTTTGCCATAGCTCGCTTCGTTTCCGAGATATTTGCAGATTTATCTCAAGGGAAGCGGCCTGACGGACATATTTCGAGATATTTCTTCTTCTTGTTGTTCTTCTTCTGCACAGCTAAGCTGGAAGTGGCATTTGCAGCTCGCAATAGTGCAGAGTTATCCCAAAGAAAGGGGCCACGGTGTTTCTGTATCTCTATTATGTTGGTGCGGCTTCGGAACTTTTACATATCTCGATATATCTCGAAAACTACGCTTCTGATCAAAAAATATCATAGAACATAAATTGTAGGAAACATAATTCTCTACAAAAAAGGTCTCTTAACATTTTGCCATAGCTCGCTTCGTTTCCGAGATATTTGCAGGTTTATCTCAAGGGAAGGGTCCTGATGGACATATTTCGAGATATTTCTTCTTCTTGTTGTTCTTCTTCTGCACAGCTAAACTGGAAGTGGCATTTCCAGCTCGCAATCGTGCAGAGTTATCTCAAAGAAAGGGGCAACGGTGTTTCTGTATCTCTATTATGTTGGTGCGGCTTCGGAACTTTTAAATATCTTGATATATCTCTAGAGCTACGCCTCTGATCGAAAAATATCATAGAACATAAAAAGTAGGAAACTTAATTCTCTACAAAAAAGGTCTCTTAACATTTTGCAATAGCTCGCTTCGTTTCCGAGATATTTGCAGATATATCTCAAGGGCAGGGGCCTGACGGACATATATCGAGATATTTCTTCTTCTTGTTGTTCTTCTTCTGCACAGCTAAACTGGAAGTGGCATTTCCTGCTCGCAATCGTGCAGAGTTATCTCAAAGAAAGGGGCCACGGTGTTTCTGTATCTCTATTATGTTGGTGCGGCTTCGGAACTTTTAAATATCTTGATATATCTCGAGAACTACGCCTCTGATCGAAAAATATCATAGAACATAAAAAGTAGGAAACTTAATTCTCTACAAAAAAGGTCTCTTAACATTTTGCCATAGCTCGCTTCGTTTCCGAGATATTTGCAGATTTATCTCAAGGGAAGGGGCCTGACGGACATATTTCGAGATATTTCTTCTACTTGTTGTTCTTCTTCTGCACAGCTAAGCTGGAAGTGGCATTTGCGGCTCGCACTAGTGCAGACTTATCTCAAAGAAAGGAGCCACGGTGTTTCTGTATCTCTATTATGTTGGTGCGGCTTCGGATCTTTTAAATATCTCGATATATCTCGAAAACTACGCTTCTGATCAAAAAATATCATAGAACATAAATTGTAGGAAACATAATTCACTACAAAAAACGTCTCTTAACATTTTGCCATAGCTCGCTTCGTTTCCGAGATATTTGCAGATATATCTCAAGGGAAGGGGCCTGCCGGACATATTTCGAGATATTTCTTCTTCTTGTTGTTCTTCTTCTGCACAGCTAAGCTGGAAGTGGCATTTACAGCTCGCAATAGTGCAGAGTTATCTCAAAGAAAGGGGCCACGGTGTTTCTGTATCTCTATTATGTTGGTGCTGCTTCGGAACTTTTAAATATCTTGATATATCTCGAGAACTACGCATCTGATCAAAAAATATCATAGAACATGAAAAGTAGGAAACTTAATTCTCTACAAAAAAGGTCTCTTAACATTTTGCCATAGCTCTCTTCGTTTCCGAGATATTTGCAGATTTATCTCAAGGGAAGGGTCCTGATGGACATATTTCGAGATATTTCTTCTTCTTGTTGTTCTTCTTCTGCACAGCTAAACTGGAAGTGGCATTTCCAGCTCGCAATCGTGCAGAGTTATCTCAAAGAAAGGGGCCACGGTGTTTCTGTATCTCTATTATGTTGGTGCGGCTTCGGAACTTTTAAATATCTTGATATAGCTCGAGAACTACGCCTCTGATCGAAAAATATCATAGAACATAAAAAGTAGGAAACTTAATTCTCTACAAAAAAGGTCTCTTAACATTTTGCCATAGCTCGCTTCGTTTCCGAGATATTTGCAGATTTATCTCAAGGGAAGGGGCCTGACGGACATATTTCGAGATATTTCTTCTTCTTGTTGTTCTTCTTCTGCACAGCTAAGCTGGAAGTGGCATTTGCAGCGCGCAATAGTGCAGAGTTATCTCAAAGAAAGGGGCCACGGTGATTCTGTATCTCTATTATGTTGGTGCGGCTTCGGAACTTTTAAATATCTTGATATATCTCGAGAACTACGCATCTGATCAAAAAATATCATAGAAGATAAAAAGTAGGAAACTTAATTCTCTACAAAAAAGGTCTCTTAACATTTCGCCATAGCTCGCTTCGTTTCCGAGATATTTGCAGATTTATCTCAAGGGAAGGGGCCTGTCGGACATATTTCGAGATATTTCTTCTTCTTGTTGTTCTTCTTCTGCACAGCTAAGCTGGAAGTGGCATTTGCGGCTCGCACTAGTGCAGAGTTATCTCAAAGAAAGGGGCCACGGTGTTTCTGTATCTCTATTATGTTGGTGCGGCTTCGGAACTTTTAAATATCTCGATATATCTCGAAAACTACGCTTCTGATCAAAAAATATCATAGAACATAAATTGTAGGAAACATAATTCACTACAAAAAACGTCTCTTAACATTTTGCCATAGCTCGCTTCGTTTCCGAGATATTTGCAGATATATCTCAAGGGAAGGGGCCTGCCGGACATATTTCGAGATATTTCTTCTTCTTGTTGTTCTTCTTCTGCACAGCTAAGCTGGAAGTGGCATTTACAGCTCGCAATAGTGCAGAGTTATCTCAAAGAAAGGGGCCACGGTGTTTCTGTATCTCTATTATGTTGGTGCTGCTTCGGAACTTTTAAATATCTTGATATATCTCGAGAACTACGCATCTGATCAAAAAATATCATAGAACATGAAAAGTAGGAAACTTAATTCTCTACAAAAAAGGTCTCTTAACATTTTGCCATAGCTCTCTTCGTTTCCGAGATATTTGCAGATTTATCTCAAGGGAAGGGTCCTGATGGACATATTTCGAGATATTTCTTCTTCTTGTTGTTCTTCTTCTGCACAGCTAAACTGGAAGTGGCATTTCCAGCTCGCAATCGTGCAGAGTTATCTCAAAGAAAGGGGCCACGGTGTTTCTGTATCTCTATTATGTTGGTGCGGCTTCGGAACTTTTAAATATCTTGATATAGCTCGAGAACTACGCCTCTGATCGAAAAATATCATAGAACATAAAAAGTAGGAAACTTAATTCTCTACAAAAAAGGTCTCTTAACATTTTGCCATAGCTCGCTTCGTTTCCGAGATATTTGCAGATTTATCTCAAGGGAAGGGGCCTGACGGACATATTTCGAGATATTTCTTCTTCTTGTTGTTCTTCTTCTGCACAGCTAAGCTGGAAGTGGCATTTGCAGCGCGCAATAGTGCAGAGTTATCTCAAAGAAAGGGGCCACGGTGATTCTGTATCTCTATTATGTTGGTGCGGCTTCGGAACTTTTAAATATCTTGATATATCTCGAGAACTACGCATCTGATCAAAAAATATCATAGAAGATAAAAAGTAGGAAACTTAATTCTCTACAAAAAAGGTCTCTTAACATTTCGCCATAGCTCGCTTCGTTTCCGAGATATTTGCAGATTTATCTCAAGGGAAGGGGCCTGTCGGACATATTTCGAGATATTTCTTCTTCTTGTTGTTCTTCTTCTGCACAGCTAAGCTGGAAGTGGCATTTGCGGCTCGCACTAGTGCAGAGTTATCTCAAAGAAAGGGGCCACGGTGTTTCTGTATCTCTATTATGTTGGTGCGGCTTCGGAACTTTTAAATATCTCGATATATCTCGAAAACTACGCTTCTGATCAAAAAATATCATAGAACATAAATTGTAGGAAACATAATTCTCTACAAAAAACGTCTCTTAACATTTTGCCATAGCTCGCTTCGTTTCCGAGATATTTGCAGATTCAGCTCAAAGGAACGGGCCTGACGGACATATTTCGAGATACTTCTTCTTCTTGTTGTTCTTCCTCTGCACAGCTAAGCTGGAAGTGGCATTTGCAGCTCGCAATAGTGCAGAGTTATCTCAAAGAAAGGGGCCACGGTGTTTCTGTATCTCTATTATGTTGGTGCGGCTTCGGAACTTTTAAATATCTTGATATATCTCGAGAACTACGCATCTGATCAAAAAATATCATAGAACGTAAAAAGTAGGAAACTTAATTCTCTACAAAAAAGGTCTCTTAACATTTTGCCATAGCCCTCTTCGTTTCCGAGATATTTCCAGATTTATCTCAAGGGAAGGGTCCTGATGGACATATTTCGAGATATTTCTTCTTCTTGTTGTTCTTCTTCTGCACAGCTAAACTGGAAGTGGCATTTCCAGCTCGCAATCGTGCAGAATTATCTCAAAGAAAGGGGCCACGGTGTTTCTGTATCTCTATTATGTTGGTGCGGCTTCGGAACTTTTAAATATCTTGATATATCTCGAGAACTACGGATCTGATCAAAAAATATCATACTACATAAAAAGTAGGAAACTTGATTCTCTACAAGAAAGGTCTCTAAACATTTTGCCATAGCTCGCTTCGTTTCCGAGATATTTGCAGATTTATCTCAAGGGAAGGGGCCTGACGGACATATTTCGATTTATTTCTTCTTCTTGTTGTTCTTCTTCTGCACAGCTAAGCTGGAAGTGGCATTTGCGGCTCGCACTAGTGCAGAGTTATCTCAAAGAAAGGGGCCACGGTGTTTCTGTATCTCTATTATGTTGGTGCGGCTTCGGAACTTTTAAATATCTCGATATATCTCGAAAACTACGCTTCTGATCAAAAAATATCATAGAACATAAATTGTAGGAAACATAATTCTCTACAAAAAAGGTCTCTTAACATTTTGCCATAGCTCGCTTCGTTTCCGAGATATTTGCAGATATATCTCAAGGGAAGGGGCCTGACGGACATATTTCGAGATATTTCTTCTTCTTGTTGTTCTTCTTCTGCACAGCTAAGCTGGAAGTGGCATTTGCAGCTCGCAATAGTGCAGAGTTATCTCAAAGAAAGGGGCCACGGTGTTTCTGTATCTCTATTATGATGGTGCGGCTTCGGAACTTTTAAATATCTTGATATATCTCGAGAACTACGCCTCTGATCGAAAAATATCATAGAACATAAAAAGTAGGAAACTTAATTCTCTACAAAAAAGGTCTCTTAACATTTTGCCATAGCTCGCTTCGTTTCCGAGATATTTGCAGATTTATCTCAAGGGAAGGGGCCTGACGGACATATTTCGAGATATTTCTTCTACTTGTTGTTCTTCTTCTGCACAGCTAAGCTGGAAGTGGCATTTGCGGCTCGCACTAGTGCAGACTTATCTCAAAGAAAGGAGCCACGGTGTTTCTGTATCTCTATTATGTTGGTGCGGCTTCGGATCTTTTAAATATCTCGATATATCTCGAAAACTACGCTTCTGATCAAAAAATATCATAGAACATAAATTGTAGGAAACATAATTCACTACAAAAAACGTCTCTTAACATTTTGCCATAGCTCGCTTCGTTTCCGAGATATTTGCAGATTCAGCTCAAAGGAACGGGCCTGACGGACATATTTCGAGATACTTCTTCTTCTTGTTGTTCTTCCTCTGCACAGCTAAGCTGGAAGTGGCATTTGCAGCTCGCAATAGTGCAGAGTTATCTCAAAGAAAGGGGCCACGGTGATTCTGTATCTCTATTATGTTGGTGCGGCTTCGGAACTTTTAAATATCTTGATATATCTCGAGAACTACGCATCTGATCAAAAAATATCATAGAACGTAAAAAGTAGGAAACTTAATTCTCTACAAAAAAGGTCTCTTAACATTTTGCCATAGCCCTCTTCGTTTCCGAGATATTTCCAGATTTATCTCAAGGGAAGGGTCCTGATGGACATATTTCGAGATATTTCTTCTTCTTGTTGTTCTTCTTCTGCACAGCTAAACTGGAAGTGGCATTTCCAGCTCGCAATCGTGCAGAATTATCTCAAAGAAAGGGGCCACGGTGTTTCTGTATCTCTATTATGTTGGTGCGGCTTCGGAACTTTTAAATATCTTGATATATCTCGAGAACTACGGATCTGATCAAAAAATATCATACTACATAAAAAGTAGGAAACTTGATTCTCTACAAGAAAGGTCTCTAAACATTTTGCCATAGCTCGCTTCGTTTCCGAGATATTTGCAGATTTATCTCAAGGGAAGGGGCCTGACGGACATATTTCGATTTATTTCTTCTTCTTGTTGTTCTTCTTCTGCACAGCTAAGCTGGAAGTGGCATTTGCGGCTCGCACTAGTGCAGAGTTATCTCAAAGAAAGGGGCCACGGTGTTTCTGTATCTCTATTATGTTGGTGCGGCTTCGGAACTTTTAAATATCTCGATATATCTCGAAAACTACGCTTCTGATCAAAAAATATCATAGAACATAAATTGTAGGAAACATAATTCTCTACAAAAAAGGTCTCTTAACATTTTGCCATAGCTCGCTTCGTTTCCGAGATATTTGCAGATATATCTCAAGGGAAGGGGCCTGACGGACATATTTCGAGATATTTCTTCTTCTTGTTGTTCTTCTTCTGCACAGCTAAGCTGGAAGTGGCATTTGCAGCTCGCAATAGTGCAGAGTTATCTCAAAGAAAGGGGCCACGGTGTTTCTGTATCTCTATTATGTTGGTGCGGCTTCGGAACTTTTAAATATCTTGATATATCTCGAGAACTACGCATCTGATCAAAAAATATCATAGAACATAAAAAGTAGGAAACTTAATTCTCTACAAAAGCGGTCTCTTAACATTTTGCCATAGCTCGCTTCGTTTCCGAGATATTTGCAGATTTATCTCAAGGGAAGGGGCCTGACGGACATATTTCGAGATATTTCTTCTTCTTGTTGTTCTTCTTCTGCACAGCTGAGCTGGAAGTGGCATTTGCAGGTCGCAATAGTGCAGAGTTATCTCAAAGAAAGGGGCCACGGTGTTTCTGTATCTCTATTATGTTGGTGCGGCTTCGGAACTTTTAAATATCTTGATATATCTCGAGAACTACGGATCTGATCAAAAAATATCATACTACATAAAAAGTAGGAAACTTGATTCTCTACAAGAAAGGTCTCTAAACATTTTGCCATAGCTCGCTTCGTTTCCGAGATATTTGCAGATTTATCTCAAGGGAAGGGGCCTGACGGACATATTTCGATTTATTTCTTCTTCTTGTTGTTCTTCTTCTGCACAGCTAAGCTGGAAGTGGCATTTGCAGCTCGCAATAGTGCAGAGTTATCTCAAAGAAAGGGGCCACGGTGTTTCTGTATCTCTATTATGTTGGTGCGGCTTCGGAACTTTTAAATATCTTGATATATCTCGAGAACTACGCATCTGATCAAAAAATATCATAGAACATAAAAAGTAGGAAACTTAATTCTCTACAAAAGCGGTCTCTTAACATTTTGCCATAGCTCGCTTCGTTTCCGAGATATTTGCAGATTTATCTCAAGGGAAGGGGCCTGACGGACATATTTCGAGATATTTCTTCTTCTTGTTGTTCTTCTTCTGCACAGCTGAGCTGGAAGTGGCATTTGCAGGTCGCAATAGTGCAGAGTTATCTCAAAGAAAGGGGCCACGGTGTTTCTGTATCTCTATTATGTTTGTGCGGCTTCGGAACTTTTAAATATCTTGATATATCTCGAGAACTACGCATCTGATCAAAAAATATCGTAGAAGATAAAAAGTAGGAAACTTAATTCTCTACAAAAAAGGTCTCTTAACATTTCGCAATAGCTCGCTTCGTTTCCGAGATATTTGCAGATTTATCTCAAGGGAAGGGGCCTGTCGGACATATTTCGTGATATTTCTTCTTCTTGTTGTTCTTCTTCTGCACAGCTAAGCTGGAAGTGGCATTTGCGGCTCGCACTAGTGCAGAGTTATCTCAAAGAAAGGGGCCACGGTGTTTCTGTATCTCTATTATGTTGGTGCGGCTTCGGAACTTTTAAATATCTTGATATATCTCGAGAACTACGCCTCTGATCGAAAAATATCATAGAACATAAAAAGTAGGAAACTTAATTCTCTACAAAAAAGGTCTCTTAACATTTTGCCATAGCTCGCTTCGTTTCCGAGATATTTGCAGATTTATCTCAAGGGAAGGGGCCTGACGGACATATTTCGAGATATTTCTTCTACTTGTTGTTCTTCTTCTGCACAGCTAAGCTGGAAGTGGCATTTGCGGCTCGCACTAGTGCAGACTTATCTCAAAGAAAGGAGCCACGGTGTTTCTGTATCTCTATTATGTTGGTGCGGCTTCGGATCTTTTAAATATCTCGATATATCTCGAAAACTACGCTTCTGATCAAAAAATATCATAGAACATAAATTGTAGGAAACATAATTCACTACAAAAAAGGTCTCTTAACATTTTGCCATAGCTCTCTTCGTTTCCGAGATATTTGCAGATTTATCTCAAGGGAAGGGTCCTGATGGACATATTTCGAGATATTTCTTCTTCTTGTTGTTCTTCTTCTGCACAGCTAAACTGGAAGTGGCATTTCCAGCTCGCAATCGTGCAGAGTTATCTCAAAGAAAGGGGCCACGGTGTTTCTGTATCTCTATTATGTTGGTGCGGCTTCGGAACTTTTAAATATCTTGATATATCTCGAGAACTACGCATCTGATCAAAAAATATCATAGAACATAAAAAGTAGGAAACTTAATTCTCTACAAAAGCGGTCTCTTAACATTTTGCCATAGCTCGCTTCGTTTCCGAGATATTTGCAGATTTATCTCAAGGGAAGGGGCCTGACGGACATATTTCGAGATATTTCTTCTTCTTGTTGTTCTTCTTCTGCACAGCTGAGCTGGAAGTGGCATTTGCAGGTCGCAATAGTGCAGAGTTATCTCAAAGAAAGGGGCCACGGTGTTTCTGTATCTCTATTATGTTTGTGCGGCTTCGGAACTTTTAAATATCTTGATATATCTCGAGAACTACGCATCTGATCAAAAAATATCGTAGAAGATAAAAAGTAGGAAACTTAATTCTCTACAAAAAAGGTCTCTTAACATTTCGCAATAGCTCGCTTCGTTTCCGAGATATTTGCAGATTTATCTCAAGGGAAGGGGCCTGTCGGACATATTTCGAGATATTTCTTCTTCTTGTTGTTCTTCTTCTGCACAGCTAAGCTGGAAGTGGCATTTGCGGCTCGCACTAGTGCAGAGTTATCTCAAAGAAAGGGGCCACGGTGTTTCTGTATCTCTATTATGTTGGTGCGGCTTCGGAACTTTTAAGTATCTCGATATATCTCGAAAACTACGCTTCTGATCAAAAAATATGATAGAACATAAATTGTAGGAAACATAATTCTCTACAAAAAACGTCTCTTAACATTTTGCCATAGCTCGCTTCGTTTCCGAGATATTTGCAGATTCAGCTCAAAGGAACGGGCCTGACGGACATATTTCGAGATACTTCTTCTTCTTGTTGTTCTTCCTCTGCACAGCTAAGCTGGAAGTGGCATTTGCAGCTCGCAATAGTGCACAGTTATCTCAAAGAAAGGGGCCACGGTGTTTCTGTATCTCTATTATGTTGGTGCGGCTTCGGAACTTTTAAATATCTTGATATATCTCGAGAACTACGCATCTGATCAAAAAATATCATAGAACATAAAAAGTAGGAAACTTAATTCTCTACAAAATAGGTCTCTTAACATTTTGCCATAGCTCGCTTCGTTCCCGAGATATTTGCAGATTTATCTCAAGGGAAGGGGCCTGACGGACATATTTCGAGATATTTCTTCTTCTTGTTGTTCTTCTTCTGCACAGCTGAGCTGCAAGTGGCATTTGCAGGTCGCAATAGTGCAGAGTTATCTCAAAGAAAGGGGCCACGGTGTTTCTGTATCTCTATTATGTTGGTGCGGCTTCGGAACTTTTAAATATCTCGATATATCTCGAAAACTACGCTTCTGATCAAAAAATATCATAGAACGTAAATTGTAGGAAACATTATTCTCTACAAAAAAGGTCTCTTAACATTTTGCCATAGCTCGCTTCGTTTCCGTGATATTTGCAGATTTATCTCAAGGGAAGGGTCTTGATGGACATATTTCGAGATATTTCTTCATCTTGTTGTTCTTCTTCTGCACAGCTAAACTGGAAGTGGCATTTCCAGCTCGCAATCGTGCAGAGTTATCTCAAAGAAAGGGGCCACGGTGTTTCTGTATCTCTATTATGTTGGTGCGGCTTCGGAACTTTTAAATATCTTGATATATCTCGAGAAGTACGCATCTGATCAAAAAATATCATACTACATAAAAAGTAGGAAACTTAATTCTCTACAAGAAAGGTCTGTAAACATTTTGCCATAGCTCGCTTCGTTTCCGAGATATTTGCAGATTTATCTCAAGGGAAGGGGCCTGACGGACATATTTCGAGATATTTCTTCTTCTTGTTGTTCTTCTTCTGCACAGCTAAGCTGGAAGTGGCATTTGCAGCTCGCAATAGTGCAGAGTTATCTCAAAGAGAGGGGCCACGGTGTTTCTGTATCTCTATTATGTTGGTGCGGCTTCGGAACTTTTAAATATCTTGATATATCTCGAGAACTACGCATCTGATCAAAAAATATCATAGAAGATAAAAAGTATGAAACTTAATTCTCTACAGAAAAGGTCTCTTACCATTTCGCCACAGCTCGCTTCGTTTCCGAGATATTTGCAGATTTATCTCAAGGGAAGGGGCCTGTCGGATATATTTCGAGATATTTCTTCTTCTTGTTGTTCTTCTTCTGCACAGCTAAGCTGGAAGTGGCATTTGCGGCTCGCACTAGTGCAGAGTTATCTCAAAGAAAGGGGCCACGGTGTTTCTGTATCTCTATTATGTTGGTGCGGCTTCGGAACTTTTAAATATCTCGATATATCTCGAAAACTACGCTTCTGATCAAAAAATATCATAGAACATAAATTGTAGGAAACATAATTCTCTACAAAAAACGTCTCTTAACATTTTGCCATAGCTCGCTTCGTTTCCGAGATATTTGCAGATTCAGCTCAAAGGAACTGGCCTGACGGACATATTTCGAGATATTTCTTCTTCTTGTTGTTCTTCCTCTGCACAGCTAAGCTGGAAGTGACATTTGCAGCTCGCAATAGTGCAGAGTTATCTCAAAGAAAGGGGCCACGGTGTTTCTGTATCTCTATTATGTTGGTGCGGCTTCGGAACTTTTAAATATCTTGATATATCTCGAGAACTACGCATCTGATCAAAAAATATCATAGAACGTAAAAAGTAGGAAACTTAATTCTCTACAAAAAAGGTCTCTTAACATTTTGCCATAGCCCTCTTCGTTTCCGAGATATTTCCAGATTTATCTCAAGGGAAGGGTCCTGATGGACATATTTCGAGATATTTCTTCTTCTTGTTGTTCTTCTTCTGCACAGCTAAACTGGAAGTGGCATTTCCAGCTCGCAATCGTGCAGAATTATCTCAAAGAAAGGGGCCACGGTGTTTCTGTATCTCTATTATGTTGGTGCGGCTTCGGAACTTTTAAATATCTTGATATATCTCGAGAACTACGGATCTGATCAAAAAATATCATACTACATAAAAAGTAGGAAACTTGATTCTCTACAAGAAAGGTCTCTAAACATTTTGCCATAGCTCGCTTCGTTTCCGAGATATTTGCAGATTTATCTCAAGGGAAGGGGCCTGACGGACATATTTCGATTTATTTCTTCTTCTTGTTGTTCTTCTTCTGCACAGCTAAGCTGGAAGTGGCATTTGCGGCTCGCACTAGTGCAGAGTTATCTCAAAGAAAGGGGCCACGGTGTTTCTGTATCTCTATTATGTTGGTGCGGCTTCGGAACTTTTAAATATCTCGATATATCTCGAAAACTACGCTTCTGATCAAAAAATATCATAGAACATAAATTGTAGGAAACATAATTCTCTACAAAAAAGGTCTCTTAACATTTTGCCATAGCTCGCTTCGTTTCCGAGATATTTGCAGATATATCTCAAGGGAAGGGGCCTGACGGACATATTTCGAGATATTTCTTCTTCTTGTTGTTCTTCTTCTGCACAGCTAAGCTGGAAGTGGCATTTGCAGCTCGCAATCGTGCAGAGTTATCTCAAAGAAAGGGGCCACGGTGTTTCTGTATCTCTATTATGTTGGTGCGGCTTCGGAACTTTTAAATATCTTGATATATCTCGAGAAGTACGCATCTGATCAAAAAATATCATACTACATAAAAAGTAGGAAACTTAATTCTCTACAAGAAAGGTCTGTAAACATTTTGCCATAGCTCGCTTCGTTTCCGAGATATTTGCAGATTTATCTCAAGGGAAGGGGCCTGACGGACATATTTCGAGATATTTCTTCTTCTTGTTGTTCTTCTTCTGCACAGCTAAGCTGGAAGTGGCATTTGCAGCTCGCAATAGTGCAGAGTTATCTCAAAGAGAGGGGCCACGGTGTTTCTGTATCTCTATTATGTTGGTGCGGCTTCGGAACTTTTAAATATCTTGATATATCTCGAGAACTACGCATCTGATCAAAAAATATCATAGAAGATAAAAAGTAGGAAACTTAATTCTCTACAGAAAAGGTCTCTTACCATTTCGCCACAGCTCGCTTCGTTTCCGAGATATTTGCAGATTTATCTCAAGGGAAGGGGCCTGTCGGATATATTTCGAGATATTTCTTCTTCTTGTTGTTCTTCTTCTGCACAGCTAAGCTGGAAGTGGCATTTGCGGCTCGCACTAGTGCAGAGTTATCTCAAAGAAAGGGGCCACGGTGTTTCTGTATCTCTATTATGTTGGTGCGGCTTCGGAACTTTTAAGTATCTCGATATATCTCGAAAACTACGCTTCTGATCAAAAAATATGATAGAACATAAATTGTAGGAAACATAATTCTCTACAAAAAACGTCTCTTAACATTTTGCCATAGCTCGCTTCGTTTCCGAGATATTTGCAGATTCAGCTCAAAGGAACGGGCCTGACGGACATATTTCGAGATACTTCTTCTTCTTGTTGTTCTTCCTCTGCACAGCTAAGCTGGAAGTGGCATTTGCAGCTCGCAATAGTGCACAGTTATCTCAAAGAAAGGGGCCACGGTGTTTCTGTATCTCTATTATGTTGGTGCGGCTTCGGAACTTTTAAATATCTTGATATATCTCGAGAACTACGCATCTGATCAAAAAATATCATAGAACATAAAAAGTAGGAAACTTAATTCTCTACAAAAAAGGTCTCTTAACATTTTGCCATAGCTCGCTTCGTTCCCGAGATATTTGCAGATTTATCTCAAGGGAAGGGGCCTGACGGACATATTTCGAGATATTTCTTCTTCTTGTTGTTCTTCTTCTGCACAGCTGAGCTGCAAGTGGCATTTGCAGGTCGCAATAGTGCAGAGTTATCTCAAAGAAAGGGGCCACGGTGTTTCTGTATCTCTATTATGTTGGTGCGGCTTCGGAACTTTTAAATATCTCGATATATCTCGAAAACTACGCTTCTGATCAAAAAATATCATAGAACGTAAATTGTAGGAAACATTATTCTCTACAAAAAAGGTCTCTTAACATTTTGCCATAGCTCGCTTCGTTTCCGAGATATTTGCAGATTTATCTCAAGGGAAGGGTCTTGATGGACATATTTCGAGATATTTCTTCTTCTTGTTGTTCTTCTTCTGCACAGCTAAGCTGGAAGTGGCATTTGCGGCTCGCACTAGTGCAGAGTTATCTCAAAGAAAGGGGCCACGGTGTTTCTGTATCTCTATTATGTTGGTGCGGCTTCGGAACTTTTAAATATCTCGATATATCTCGAAAACTACGCTTCTGATCAAAAAATATCATAGAACATAAATTGTAGGAAACATAATTCTCTACAAAAAAGGTCTCTTAACATTTTGCCATAGCTCTCTTCGTTTCCGAGATATTTGCAGATTTATCTCAAGGGAAGGGGCCTAACGGACATATTTCGAGATATTTCTTCTTCTTGTTGTTCTTCTTCTGCACAGCTAAACTGGAAGTGGCATTTCCAGCTCGCAATAGTGCAGAGTTATCTCAAAGAGAGGGGCCACGGTGTTTCTGTATCTCTATTATGTTGGTGCGGCTTCGGAACTTTTAAATATCTTGATATATCTCGAGAGCTACGCGTCTGATCAAAAAATATCATAGAACATAAAAAGTAGGAAACATAATTCTCTACAAAAAAGGTCTCTAAACATTTTGCCATAGCTCGCTTCGTTTCCGAGATATTTGCAGATTCAGCTCAAAGGAACTGGCCTGACGGACATATTTCGAGATATTTCTTCTTCTTGTTGTTCTTCCTCTGCACAGCTAAGCTGGAAGTGGCATTTGCAGCTCGCAATAGTGCAGAGTTATCTCAAAGAAAGGGGCCACGGTGTTTCTGTATCTCTATTATGTTGGTGCGGCTTCGGAACTTTTAAATATCTCGATATATCTCGAAAACTACGCTTCTGATCAAAAAATATCATAGAACATAAATTGTAGGAAACATAATTCTCTACAAAAAAGGTCTCTTAACATTTTGCCATAGCTCTCTTCGTTTCCGAGATATTTGCAGATTTATCTCAAGGGAAGGGGCCTAACGGACATATTTCGAGATATTTCTTCTTCTTGTTGTTCTTCTTCTGCACAGCTAAACTGGAAGTGGCATTTCCAGCTCGCAATAGTGCAGAGTTATCTCAAAGAGAGGGGCCACGGTGTTTCTGTATCTCTATTATGTTGGTGCGGCTTCGGAACTTTTAAATATCTTGATATATCTCGAGAGCTACGCGTCTGATCAAAAAATATCATAGAACATAAAAAGTAGGAAACATAATTCTCTACAAAAAAGGTCTCTAAACATTTTGCCATAGCTCGCTTCGTTTCCGAGATATTTGCAGATTCAGCTCAAAGGAACTGGCCTGACGGACATATTTCGAGATATTTCTTCTTCTTGTTGTTCTTCCTCTGCACAGCTAAGCTGGAAGTGGCATTTGCAGCTCGCAATAGTGCAGAGTTATCTCAAAGAAAGGGGCCACGGTGTTTCTGTATCTCTATTATGTTGGTGCGGCTTCGGAACTTTTAAATATCTCGATATATCTCGAAAACTACGCTTCTGATCAAAAAATATCATAGAACATAAATTGTAGCAAACATAATTCTCTACAAAAAAGGTCTCTTAACATTTTGCCATAGCTCGCTTCGTTTCCGAGATATTTGCAGATTTATCTCAAGGGAAGGGGCCTGACGGACATATTTCGAGATATTTCTTCTTCTTGTTGTTCTTCTTCTGCACAGCTAAGCTGGAAGTGGCATTTGCGGCTCGCACTAGTGCAAAGTTATCTCAAAGAAAGATGCCACGGTGTTTCTGTATCTCTATTATGTTGGTGCGGCTTCGGAACTTTTAAATATCTCGATATATCTCGAAAACTACGCTTCTGATCAAAAAATATCATAGAACATAAATTGTAGGAAACATAATTCTCTACAAAAAACGTCTCTTAACATTTTGCCATAGCTCGCTTCGTTTCCGAGATATTTGCAGATTTATCTCAAGGGAAGGGGCCTGACGGACATATTTCGAGATATTTCTTCTTCTTGTTGTTCTTCTTCTGCACAGCTAAGCTGGAAGTGGCATTTGCGGCTCGCACTAGTGCAAAGTTATCTCAAAGAAAGATGCCACGGTGTTTCTGTATCTCTATTATGTTGGTGCGGCTTCGGAACTTTTAAATATCTCGATATATCTCGAAAACTACGCTTCTGATCAAAAAATATCATAGAACATAAATTGTAGGAAACATAATTCTCTACAAAAAACGTCTCTTAACATTTTGCCATAGCTCGCTTCGTTTCCGAGATATTTGCAGATTCAGCTCAAAGGAACGGGCCTGACGGACATATTTCGAGATACTTCTTCTTCTTGTTGTTCTCCTTCTGCACAGCTAAACTGGAAGTGGCATTTACAGCTCGCAATACTGCAGAGTTATCTCAAAGAAAGGGGCCACGGTGTTTCTGTATCTCTATTATGTTGGTGCGGCTTCGGAACTTTTAAATATCTTGATATATCTCGAGAACTACGCATCTGATCAAAAAATATCATAGAACATAAAAAGTAGGAAACTTAATTCTCTACAAAAGAGGTCTCTTAACATTTTGCCATAGCTCGCTTCGTTTCCGAGATATTTGCAGATTTATCTCAAGGGAAGGGGCCTGACGGACATATTTCGAGATATTTCTTCTTCTTGTTGTTCTTCTTCTGCACAGCTAAGCTGGAAGTGGCATTTGCGGCTCGCACTAGTGCAGAGTTATCTCAAAGAAAGGGGCCACGGTGTTTCTGTATCCCTATTATGTTGGTGCGGCTTCGGAACTTTTAAATATCTCGATATATCTCGAAAACTACGCTTCTGATCAAGAAATATCACAGAACATAAATTGTAGCAAACATAATTCTCTACAAAAAAGGTCTCTTAACATTTTGCCATAGCTCGCTTCGTTTCCGAGATATTTGCAGATTTATCTCAAGGGAAGGGGCCTGACGGACATATTTCGAGATATTTCTTCTTCTTGTTGTTCTTCTTCTGCACAGCTAAGCTGGAAGTGGCATTTGCGGCTCGCACTAGTGCAAAGTTATCTCAAAGAAAGATGCCACGGTGTTTCTGTATCTCTATTATGTTGGTGCGGCTTCGGAACTTTTAAATATCTCGATATATCTCGAAAACTACGCTTCTGATCAAAAAATATCATAGAACATAAATTGTAGGAAACATAATTCTCTACAAAAAACGTCTCTTAACATTTTGCCATAGCTCGCTTCGTTTCCGAGATATTTGCAGATTTATCTCAAGGGAAGGGGCCTGACGGACATATTTCGAGATATTTCTTCTTCTTGTTGTTCTTCTTCTGCACAGCTAAGCTGGAAGTGGCATTTGCGGCTCGCACTAGTGCAAAGTTATCTCAAAGAAAGATGCCACGGTGTTTCTGTATCTCTATTATGTTGGTGCGGCTTCGGAACTTTTAAATATCTCGATATATCTCGAAAACTACGCTTCTGATCAAAAAATATCATAGAACATAAATTGTAGGAAACATAATTCTCTACAAAAAACGTCTCTTAACATTTTGCCATAGCTCGCTTCGTTTCCGAGATATTTGCAGATTCAGCTCAAAGGAACGGGCCTGACGGACATATTTCGAGATACTTCTTCTTCTTGTTGTTCTCCTTCTGCACAGCTAAACTGGAAGTGGCATTTACAGCTCGCAATACTGCAGAGTTATCTCAAAGAAAGGGGCCACGGTGTTTCTGTATCTCTATTATGTTGGTGCGGCTTCGGAACTTTTAAATATCTTGATATATCTCGAGAACTACGCATCTGATCAAAAAATATCATAGAACATAAAAAGTAGGAAACTTAATTCTCTACAAAAGAGGTCTCTTAACATTTTGCCATAGCTCGCTTCGTTTCCGAGATATTTGCAGATTTATCTCAAGGGAAGGGGCCTGACGGACATATTTCGAGATATTTCTTCTTCTTGTTGTTCTTCTTCTGCACAGCTAAGCTGGAAGTGGCATTTGCGGCTCGCACTAGTGCAGAGTTATCTCAAAGAAAGGGGCCACGGTGTTTCTGTATCCCTATTATGTTGGTGCGGCTTCGGAACTTTTAAATATCTCGATATATCTCGAAAACTACGCTTCTGATCAAGAAATATCACAGAACATAAATTGTAGGAAACATAATTCTCTACAAAAAACGTCTCTTAACATTTTGCCATAGCTCGCTTCGTTTCCGAGATATTTGCAGATTCAGCTCAAAGGAACTGGCCTGACGGACATATTTCGAGATATTTCTTCTTCTTGTTGTTCTTCCTCTGCACAGCTAAGCTGGAAGTGGCATTTGCAGCTCGCAATAGTGCAGAGTTATCTCAAAGAAAGGGGCCACGGTGTTTCTGTATCTCTATTATGTTGGTGCGGCTTCGGAACTTTTAAATATCTTGATATATCTCGAGAACTACGCACCTGATCAAAAAATATCATAGAACATAAAAAGTAGGAAACTTAATTCTCTACAAAAAAGGTCTCTCAACATGTTGCCATAGCTCGCTTCGTTTCCGAGATATTTGCAGATTTATCTCAAGGGAAGCGGCCTGACGGACATATTTCGAGATATTTCTTCTTCTTGTTGTTCTTCTTCCGCACAGCTAAGCTGGAAGTGGCATTTGCGGCTCGCACTAGTGCAGAGTTATTTCAAAGAAAGGGGCCACGGTGTTTCTGTATCTCTATTATGTTGGTGCGGCTTTGGAACTTTTAAATATCTCGATATATCTCGAAAACTACGCTTCTGATCAAAAAATATCATAGAACATAAATTGTAGGAAACATAATTGTCTACAAAAAAGGTCTCTTAACATTTTGCCATAGCTCGCTTCGTTTCCGAGATATTTGCAGATATATCTCAAGGGAAGGGGCCTGACGGACATATTTCGAGATATTTCTTCTTCTTGTTGTTCTTCTCCTGCACCGCTAAGCTGGAAGTGGCATTTACAGCTCGCAATACTGCAGAGTTATCTCAAAGAAAGGGGCCACGGTGTTTCTGTATCTCTATTATGTTGGTGCGGCTTCGGAACTTTTAAATATCTTGATATATCTCGAGAACTACGCATCTGATCAAAAAATATCATAGAACATAAAAAGTAGGAAACTTAATTCTCTACAAAAAAGGTCTCTTAACATTTTGCTATAGCTCGCTTCGTTTCCGAGATATTTGCAGATTTATCTCAAGGGAAGGGGCCTGACGGACATATTTCGAGATATTTCTTCTTCTTGTTTTTCTTCTTCTGCACAGCTAAGCTGGAAGTGGCATTTGCGGCTCGCACTAGTGCGGAGTTATCTCAAAGAAAGGGGCCACGGTGTTTCTGTATCCCTATTATGTTGGTGCGGCTTCGGAACTTTTAAAAATCTCGATATATCTCGAAAACTACGCTTCTGATCAAAAAATATCATAGAACATAAATTGTAGGAAACATAATTCTCTACAAAAAACGTCTCTTAACATTTTGCCATAGCTCGCTTCGTTTCCGAGATATTTGCAGATTCAGCTCAAAGGAACTGGCCTGACGGACATATTTCGAGATATTTCTTCTTCTTGTTGTTCTTCCTCTGCACAGCTAAGCTGGAAGTGGCATTTGCAGCTCGCAATAGTGCAGAGTTATCTCAAAGAAAGGGGCCACGGTGTTTCTGTATCTCTATTATGTTGGTGCGGCTTCGGAACTTTTAAATATCTTGATATATCTCGAGAACTACGCATCTGATCAAAAAATATCATAGAACATAAAAAGTAGGAAACTTAATTCTCTACAAAAAAGGTCTCTTAACATTTTGCCATAGCTCGCTTCGTTTCCGAGATATTTGCAGATTTATCTCAAGGGAAGGGGCCTGACGGACATATTTCGAGATATTTCTTCTTCTTGTTGTTCTTCTTCTGCACAGCTAAGCTGGAAGTGGCATTTGCGGCTCGCACTAGTGCAGAGTTATCTCAAAGAAAGGGGCCACGGTGTTTCTGTATCTCTATTATGTTGGTGCGGCTTTGGAACTTTTAAATATCTCGATATATCTCGAAAACTACGCTTCTGATCAAAAAATATCATAGAACATAAATTGTAGGAAACATAATTCTCTACAAAAAAGGTCTCTTAACATTTTGCCATAGCTCGCTTCATTTCCGAGATATTTGCAGATTTATCTCAAGGGAAGGGGCCTAACGGACATATTTCGAGATATTTCTTCTTCTTGTTGTTCTTCTTCTGCACAGCTAAACTGGAAGTGGCATTTCCAGCTCGCAATAGTGCAGAGTTATCTCAAAGAGAGGGGCCACGGTGTTTCTGTATCTCTATTATGTTGGTGCGGCTTCGGAACTTTTAAATATCTTGATATATCTCGAGAACTACGCATCTGATCAAAAAATATCATAGAACATAAAAAGTAGGAAACTTAATTCTCTACAAAAAAGGTCTCTTAACATTTTGCTATAGCTCGCTTCGTTTCCGAGATATTTGCAGATTTATCTCAAGGGAAGGGGCCTGACGGACATATTTCGAGATATTTCTTCTTCTTGTTGTACTTCTTCTGCACAGCTAAGCTGGAAGTGGCATTTGCGGCTCGCACTAGTGCAGAGTTATCTCAAAGAAAGGGGCCACGGTGTTTCTGTATCCCTATTATGTTGGTGCGGCTTCGGAACTTTTAAATATCTCGATATATCTCGAAAACTACGCTTCTGATCAAAAAATATCATAGAACATAAATTGTAGGAAACATAATTCTCTACAAAAAACGTCTCTTAACATTTTGCCATAGCTCGCTTCGTTTCCGAGATATTTGCAGATTCAGCTCAAAGGAACTGGCCTGACGGACATATTTCGAGATATTTCTTCTTCTTGTTGTTCTTCCTCTGCACAGCTAAGCTGGAAGTGCCATTTGCAGCTCGCAATAGTGCAGAGTTATCTCAAAGAAAGGGGCCACGGTGTTTCTGTATCTCTATTATGTTGGTGCGGCTTCGGAACTTTTAAATATCTCGATATATCTCGAAAACTACGCTTCTGATCAAAAAATATCATAGAACATAAATTGTAGGAAACATAATTCTCTACAAAAAAGGCCTCTTAACATTTTGCCATAGCTCGCTTCGTTTCCGAAATATTTGCAGATTTATCTCAAGGGAAGGGGCCTAACGGACATATTTCGAGATATTTCTTCTTCTTGTTGTTCTTCTTCTGCACAGCTAAACTGGAAGTGGCATTTCCAGCTCGCAATAGTGCAGAGTTATCTCAAAGAGAGGGGCCACGGTGTTTCTGTATCTCTATTATGTTGGTGCGGCTTCGGAACTTTTAAATATCTTGATATATCTCGAGAACTACGCATCTGAGCAGAAAATGTCATAGAAGATAAAAAGTATGAAACTTAATTCTCTACAAAAAAGGTCTCTTAGCATTTTGCCATAGCTCGCTTCGTTTCCGAGATATTTGCAGATTCAGCTCAAAGGAACTGGCCTGACGGATATATTTCGAGATATTTCTTCTTCTTGTTGTTCTTCCTCTGCACAGCTAAGCTGGAAGTGGCATTTGCAGCTCGCAATAGTGCAGAGTTATCTCAAAGAAAGGGGCCACGGTGTTTCTGTATCTCTATTATGTTGGTGCTGCTTCGGAACTTTTAAATATCTCGATATATCTCGAAAACTACGCTTCTGATCAAAAAATATCATAGAACATAAATTGTAGGAAACATAATTCTCTACAAAAAACGTCTCTTAACATTTTGCCATAGCTCGCTTCGTTTCCGAGATATTTGCAGATTCATCTCAAGGGAAGGGGCCTAACGGACATATTTCGAGATATTTCTTCTTCTTGTTGTTCTTCTTCTGCACAGCTAAACTGGAAGTGGCATTTCCAGCTCGCAATAGTACAGAGTTATCTCAAAGAAAGGGGCCACGGTGTTTCTGTATCTCTATTATGTTGGTGCGGCTTCGGAACTTTTAAATATCTTGATATATCTCGGGAACTACGCATCTGATCAAAAAATATCATAAAACATAAAAAGTAGGAAACTTAATTCTCTACAAAAAAGTCTCGTAAGATTTTGCCATAGCTCGCTTCGTTTCCGAGATATTTGCAGATTTATCTCAAGGTAAGGGGCCTGACGGACATATTTCGAGATATTTCTTCTTCTTGTTGTTCTTCTTCTGCAAAGCTAAGCTGGAAGTGGCATTTACAGCTCGCAATAGTGCATAGTTATCTGAAAGAAAGGGGCCACGGTGTTTCTGTATCTCTATTATGTTGGTGCGGCTTCGGAACTTTTAAATATCTTGATATATCTCGAGAACTACGCATCTGATCAAAAAATATCATAGAACATAAAAAGTAGGAAACTCAATTCTCTACAAAAAAGGTCTCTTAACATTTTGCCATAGCTCGCTTCGTTTCCGAGATATTTGCAGATTTATCTCAAGGGAAGGGGCCTGACGGACATATTTCGAGATATTTCTTCTTCTTGTTGTTCTTCTTCTGCACAGCTAAGCTGGAAGTGGCATTTGCGGCTCGCACTAGTGCAGAGTTATCTCAAAGAAAGGGGCCACGGTGTTTCTGTATCTCTATTATGTTGGTGCGGCTTTGGAACTTTTAAATATCTCGATATATCTCGAAAACTACGCTTCTGATCAAAAAATATCATAGAACATAAATTGTAGGAAACATAATTCTCTACAAAAAAGGTCTCTTAACATTTTGCCATAGCTCGCTTCGTTTCCGAGATATTTGCAGATTTATCTCAAGGGAAGGGGCCTAACGGACATATTTCGAGATATTTCTTCTTCTTGTTGTTCTTCTTCTGCACAGCTAAACTGGAAGTGGCATTTCCAGCTCGCAATAGTGCAGAGTTATCTCAAAGAGAGGGGCCACGGTGTTTCTGTATCTCTATTATGTTGGTGCGGCTTCGGAACTTTTAAATATCTTGATATATCTCGAGAACTACGCATCTGATCAAAAAATAGCATAGAACATAAAAAGTAGGAAACTTAATTCTCTACAAAAAAGGTCTCTTAACATTTTGCTATAGCTCGCTTCGTTTCCGAGATATTTGCAGATTTATCTCAAGGGAAGGGGCCTGACGGACATATTTCGAGATATTTCTTCTTCTTGTTGTACTTCTTCTGCACAGCTAAGCTGGAAGTGGCATTTGCGGCTCGCACTAGTGCAGAGTTATCTCAAAGAAAGGGGCCACGGTGTTTCTGTATCCCTATTATGTTGGTGCGGCTTCGGAACTTTTAAATATCTCGATATATCTCGAAAACTACGCTTCTGATCAAAAAATATCATAGAACATAAATTGTAGGAAACATAATTCTCTACAAAAAACGTCTCTTAACATTTTGCCATAGCTCGCTTCGTTTCCGAGATATTTGCAGATTCAGCTCAAAGGAACTGGCCTGACGGACATATTTCGAGATATTTCTTCTTCTTGTTGTTCTTCCTCTGCACAGCTAAGCTGGAAGTGGCATTTGCAGCTCGCAATAGTGCAGAGTTATCTCAAAGAAAGGGGCCACGGTGTTTCTGTATCTCTATTATGTTGGTGCGGCTTCGGAACTTTTAAATATCTCGATATATCTCGAAAACTACGCTTCTGATCAAAAAATATCATAGAACATAAATTGTAGGAAACATAATTCTCTACAAAAAAGGCCTCTTAACATTTTGCCATAGCTCGCTTCGTTTCCGAAATATTTGCAGATTTATCTCAAGGGAAGGGGCCTAACGGACATATTTCGAGATATTTCTTCTTCTTGTTGTTCTTCTTCTGCACAGCTAAACTGGAAGTGGCATTTCCAGCTCGCAATAGTGCAGAGTTATCTCAAAGAGAGGGGCCACGGTGTTTCTGTATCTCTATTATGTTGGTGCGGCTTCGGAACTTTTAAATATCTTGATATATCTCGAGAACTACGCATCTGAGCAGAAAATGTCATAGAAGATAAAAAGTATGAAACTTAATTCTCTACAAAAAAGGTCTCTTAGCATTTTGCCATAGCTCGCTTCGTTTCCGAGATATTTGCAGATTCAGCTCAAAGGAACTGGCCTGACGGATATATTTCGAGATATTTCTTCTTCTTGTTGTTCTTCCTCTGCACAGCTAAGCTGGAAGTGGCATTTGCAGCTCGCAATAGTGCAGAGTTATCTCAAAGAAAGGGGCCACGGTGTTTCTGTATCTCTATTATGTTGGTGCTGCTTCGGAACTTTTAAATATCTCGATATATCTCGAAAACTACGCTTCTGATCAAAAAATATCATAGAACATAAATTGTAGGAAACATAATTCTCTACAAAAAACGTCTCTTAACATTTTGCCATAGCTCGCTTCGTTTCCGAGATATTTGCAGATTCATCTCAAGGGAAGGGGCCTAACGGACATATTTCGAGATATTTCTTCTTCTTGTTGTTCTTCTTCTGCACAGCTAAACTGGAAGTGGCATTTCCAGCTCGCAATAGTACAGAGTTATCTCAAAGAAAGGGGCCACGGTGTTTCTGTATCTCTATTATGTTGGTGCGGCTTCGGAACTTTTAAATATCTTGATATATCTCGGGAACTACGCATCTGATCAAAAAATATCATAAAACATAAAAAGTAGGAAACTTAATTCTCTACAAAAAAGTCTCGTAAGATTTTGCCATAGCTCGCTTCGTTTCCGAGATATTTGCAGATTTATCTCAAGGTAAGGGGCCTGACGGACATATTTCGAGATATTTCTTCTTCTTGTTGTTCTTCTTCTGCAAAGCTAAGCTTGAAGTGGCATTTACAGCTCGCAATAGTGCATAGTTATCTGAAAGAAAGGGGCCACGGTGTTTCTGTATCTCTATTATGTTGGTGCGGCTTCGGAACTTTTAAATATCTTGATATATCTCGAGAACTACGCATCTGATCAAAAAATATCATAGAACATAAAAAGTAGGAAACTCAATTCTCTACAAAAAAGGTCGCTTAACATTTTGCAATAGCTCGCTTCGTTTCCGAGATATTTGCAGATTTATCTCAAGGGAAGGGGCCTGACGGACATATTTCGAGATATTTCTTCTTCTTGTTGTTCTTCTTCTGCACAGCTAAGCTGGAAGTGGCATTTGCGGCTCGCACTAGTGCAGAGTTATCTCAAAGAAAGGGGCCACGGTGTTTCTGTATCTCTATTATGTTGGTGCTGCTTCGGAACTTTTAAATATCTCGATATATCTCGAAAACTACGCTTCTGATCAAAAAATATCATAGAACATAAATTGTAGGAAACATAATTCTCTACAGAAAACGTCTCTTAACATTTTGCCATAGCTCGCTTCGTTTCCGAGATATTTGCAGATTTATCTCAAGGGAAGGGGCCTAACGGACATATTTCGAGATATTTCTTCTTCTTGTTGTTCTTCTTCTGCACAGCTAAACTGGAAGTGGCATTTCCAGCTCGCAATAGTACAGAGTTATCTCAAAGAAATGGGCCACGGTGTTTCTGTATCTCTATTATGTTGGTGCGGCTTCGGAACTTTTAAATATCTTGATATATCTCGAGAACTACGCATCTGATCAAAAAATATCATAGAACATAAAAAGTAGGAAACTTAATTCTCTACAAAAAAGGTCTCTTAACATTTTGCCATAGCTCTCTTCGTTTCCGAGATATTTGCAGATTTATCTCAAGGGAAGGGGCCTAACGGACATATTTCGAGATATTTCTTCTTCTTGTTGTTCTTCTTCTGCACAGCTAAACTGGAAGTGGCATTTCCAGCTCGCAATAGTGCTGAGTTATCTCAAAGAGAGGGGCCACGGTGTTTCTGTATCTCTATTATGTTGGTGCGGCTTCGGAACTTTTAAATATCTTGATATATCTCGAGAACTACGCATCTGATCAAAAAATATCATACAACATAAAACGTAGGAAACTTAATTCTCTACAAAAAAGGTCTCTTAACATTTTGCCATAGCTCGCTTCGTTTCCGAGATATTTGCAGATTTATCTCAAGGGAAGGGGCCTAACGGACATATTTCGAGATATTTCTTCTTCTTGTTGTTCTTCTTCTGCACAGCTAAACTGGAAGTGGCATTTCCAGCTCGCAATAGTGCAGAGTTATCTCAAAGAGAGGGGCCACGGTGTTTCTGTATCGCTATTATGTTGGTGCGGCTTCGGAACTTTTAAATATCTTGATATATCTCGAGAGCTACGCGTCTGATCAAAAAATATCATAGAACATAAAAAGTAGGAAACATAATTCTCTACAAAAAAGGTCTCTTAACATTTTGCCATAGCTCGCTTCGTTTCCGAGATATTTGCAGATTTATCTCAAGGGAAGTGGCCTGACGGACATATTTCGAGATATTTGTTCTTCTTGTTGTTCTTCTTCTGCACAGCTAAGCTGGAAGTGGCATTTGCGGCTCGCACTAGTGCAGAGTTATCTCAAACAAAGGGGCCACGGTGTTTCTGTATCTCTATTATGTTGGTGCGGCTTCGGAACTTTTAAATATCTTGATATATCTCGAGAACTACGCATCTGATCAAAAAATATCATACAACGTAAAACGTAGGAAACTTAATTCCCTACAAAAAAGGTCTCTTAACATTTTGCCATAGCTCGCTTCGTTTCCGAGATATTTGCAGATTTATCTCAAGGGAAGGGGCCTAACGGACATATTTCGAGATATTTCTTCTTCTTGTTGTTCTTCTTCTGCACAGCTAAACTGGAAGTGGCATTTCCAGCTCGCAATAGTGCAGAGTTATCTCAAAGAAAGGGGCCACGGTGTTTCTGTATCTCTATTATGTTGGTGCGGCTTCTTAACTTTTAAATATCTTGATATATCTCGAGAACTACGCATCTGATCAAAAAATATCATAGAACATAAAAAGTAGGAAACTCAATTCTCTACAAAAAAGGTCTCTTAACATTTTGCCATAGCTCGCTTCGTTTGCGAGATATTTGCAGATTCAGCTCAAAGGAACTGGCCTGACGGACATATTTCGAGATATTTCTTCTTCTTGTTGTTCTTCCTCTGCACAGCTAAGCTGGAAGTGGCATTTGCAGCTCGCAATAGTGCAGAGTTATCTCAAAGAAAGGGGCCACGGTGTTTCTGTATCTCTATTATGTTGGTGCAGCTTCGGAACTTTTAAATATCTCGATATATCTCGAAAACTACGCTTCTGATCAAAAAATATCATAGAAAATAAATTGTAGGAAACATAATTCTCTACAAAAAAGGTCTCTTAACATTTTGCCATAGCTCGCTTCGTTTCCGAGATATTTGCAGATTTATCTCAAGGGAAGGGGCCTAACGGACATATTTCGAGATATTTCTTCTTCTTGTTGTTCTTCTTCTGCACAGCTAAACTGGACGTGGCATTTCCAGCTCGCAATAGTGCAGAGTTATCTCAAAGAGAGGGGCCACGGTGTTTCTGTATCGCTATTATGTTGGTGCGGCTTCGGAACTTTTTAATATCTTGATATATTTCGAGAGCTACGCGTCTGATCAAAAAATATCATAGAACATAAAAAGTAGGAAACATAATTCTCTACAAAAAAGGTCTCTTAACATTTTGCCATAGCTCGCTTCGTTTCCGAGATATTTGCAGATTTATCTCAAGGGAAGTGGCCTGACGGACATATTTCGAGATATTTCTTCTTCTTGTTGTTCTTCCTCTGCACAGCTAAGCTGGAAGTGGCATTTGCGGCTCGCACTAGTGCAGAGTTATCTCAAAGAAAGGGGCCACGGTGTTTCTGTATCTCTATTATGTTGGTGCTGCTTCGGAACTTTTAAATATCTCGATATATCCCGAAAACTACGCTTCTGATCAAAAAATATCATAGAACATAAATTGTAGGAAACATAATTCTCTACAAAAAACGTCTCTTAACATTTTGCCATAGCTCGCTTCGTTTCCGAGATATTTGCAGATTCATCTCAAGGGAAGGGGCCTAACGGACATATTTCGAGATATTTCTTCTTCTTGTTGTTCTTCTTCTGCACAGCTAAACTGGAAGTGGCATTTCCAGCTCGCAATAGTACAGAGTTATCTCAAAGAAAGGGGCCACGGTGTTTCTGTATCTCTATTATGTTGGTGCGGCTTCGGAACTTTTAAATATCTTGATATATCTCGAGAACTACGCATCTGATCAAAAAATATCATAGAACATAAAAAGTAGGAAACTTAATTCTCTACAAAAAAGGTCTCTTAACATTTTGCCATAGCTCTCTTCGTTTCCGAGATATTTGCAGATTTATCTCAAGGGAAGGGGCCTAACGGACATATTTCGAGATATTTCTTCTTCTTGTTGTTCTTCTTCTGCACAGCTAAACTGGAAGTGGCATTTCCAGCTCGCAATAGTGCAGAGTTATCTCAAAGAGAGGGGCCACGGTGTTTCTGTATCTCTATTATGTTGGTGCGGCTTCGGAACTTTTAAATATCTTGATATATCTCGAGAGCTACGCGTCTGATCAAAAAATATCATAGAACATAAAAAGTAGGAAACATAATTCTCTACAAAAAAGGTCTCTTAACATTTTGCCATAGCTCGCTTCGTTTCCGAGATATTTGCAGATTTATCTCAAGGGAAGTGGCCTGACGGACATATATCGAGATATTTCTTCTTCTTGTTGTTCTTCTTCTGCACAGCTAAGCTGGAAGTGGCATTTGCGGCTCGCACTAGTGCAGAGTTATCTCAAAGAAAGGGGCCACGGTGTTTCTGTATCTCTATTATGTTGGTGCGGCTTCGGAACTTTTAAATATCTTGATATATCTCGAGAACTACGCATCTGATCAGAAAATATCATAGAAGATAAAAAGTAGGAAACTTAATTCTCTACAAAAAACGTCTCTTAACATTTTGCCATAGCTCGCTTCGCTTCCGAGATATTTGCAGATTTATCTCAAGGTAAGGGGCCTGACGGACATATTTCGAGATATTTCTTCTTCTTGTTGTTCTTCTTCTGCACAGCTAAGCTGGAAGTGGCATTTACAGCTCGCAATAGTGCATAGTTATCTGAAAGAAAGGGGCCACGGTGTTTCTGTATCTCTATTATGTTGGTGCGGCTTCGGAACTTTTAAATATCTTGATATATCTCGAGAACTACGCATCTGATCAAAAAATATCATAGAACATAAAAAGTAGGAAACTTGATTCCCTACAAAAAAGGTCTCTTAACATTTTGCCATAGCTCGCTTCGTTTCCGAGATATTTGCAGATTTATCTCAAGGGAAGGGGCCTGACGGACATATTTCGAGATATTTCTTCTTCTTGTTGTTCTTCTTCTGCACAGCTAAGCTGGAAGTGGCATTTCCAGCTCGCACTAGTGCAGAGTTATCTCAAAGAAAGGGGCCACGGTGTTTCTGTATCTCTATTATGTTGGTGCTGCTTCGGAACTTTTAAATATCTCGATATATCTCGAGAACTACGCATCTGATCAAAAAATATCATAGAACATAAAAAGTAGGAAACTCAATTCTCTACAAAAAAGGTCTCTTAACATTTTGCAATAGCTCGCTTCGTTTCCGAGATATTTGCAGATTTATCTCAAGGGAAGGGGCCTGACGGACATATTTCGAGATATTTCTTCTTCTTGTTGTTCTTCTTCTGCACAGCTAAGCTGGAAGTGGCATTTGCGGCTCGCACTAGTGCAGAGTTATCTCAAAGAAAGGGGCCACGGTGTTTCTGTATCTCTATTATGTTGGTGCTGCTTCGGAACTTTTAAATATCTCGATATATCCCGAAAACTACGCTTCTGATCAAAAAATATCATAGAACATAAATTGTAGGAAACATAATTCTCTACAAAAAACGTCTCTTAACATTTTGCCATAGCTCGCTTCGTTTCCGAGATATTTGCAGATTCATCTCAAGGGAAGGGGCCTAACGGACATATTTCGAGATATTTCTTCTTCTTGTTGTTCTTCTTCTGCACAGCTAAACTGGAAGTGGCATTTCCAGCTCGCAATAGTACAGAGTTATCTCAAAGAAAGGGGCCACGGTGTTTCTGTATCTCTATTATGTTGGTGCGGCTTCGGAACTTTTAAATATCTTGATATATCTCGAGAACTACGCATCTGATCAAAAAATATCATAGAACATAAAAAGTAGGAAACTTAATTCTCTACAAAAAAGGTCTCTTAACATTTTGCCATAGCTCTCTTCGTTTCCGAGATATTTGCAGATTTATCTCAAGGGAAGGGGCCTAACGGACATATTTCGAGATATTTCTTCTTCTTGTTGTTCTTCTCCTGCACAGCTAAGCTGGAAGTGGCATTTACAGCTCGCAATAGTGCAGAGTTATCTCAAAGAGAGGGGCCACGGTGTTTCTGTATCTCTATTATGTTGGTGCGGCTTCGGAACTTTTAAATATCTTGATATATCTCGAGAACTACGCATCTGATCAAAAAATATCATAGAAGATAAAAAGTAGGAAACTTAATTCTCTACAAAAAAGGTCTCTTAACATTTTGCCATAGCTCGCTTCGTTTCCGAGATATTTGCAGATTTATCTCAAGGGAAGGGGCCTGTCGGACATATTTCGAGATATTTCTTGTTCTTGTTGTTCTTCTTCTGCACAGCTAAGCTGGAAGTGGCATTTGCGGCTCGCACTAGTGCAGAGTTATCTCAAAGAAAGGGGCCACGGTGTTTCTGTATCTCTATTATGTTGGTGCGGCTTCGGAACTTTTAAATATCTCGATATATCTCGAAAACTACGCTTCTGATCAAAAAATATCATAGAACATAAATTGTAGGAAACATAATTCTCTACAAAAAAGGTCTCTTAACATTTTGCAATAGCTCGCTTCATTTCCGAGATATTTGCAGATACATCTCAAGGGAAGGGGCCTGACGGACATATTTCGAGATATTTCTTCTTCTTGTTGTTCTTCTTCTGCACAGCTACACTGGAAGTGGCATTTACAGCTCGCAATAGTGCAGAGTTATCTCAAAGAAAGGGGCCACGGTGTTTCTGTATCTCTATTATGTTGGTGCGGCTTCGGAACTTTTAAATATCTTGATATATCTCGAGAACTACGCATCTGATCAAAAAATATCATAGAACATAAAAAGTGGGAAACTTAATTCTCTACAAAAAAGGTCTCTTAACATTTTGCCATAGCTCGCTTCGTTTCCGAGATATTTGCAGATTTATCTCAAGGGAAGGGGCCTGACGGACATATTTCGAGATATTTCTTCTTCTTGTTGTTCTTCTTCTGCACAGCTAAGCTGGAAGTGGCATTTACAGCTCGCAATAGTGCATAGTTATCTGAAAGAAAGGGGCCACGGTGTTTCTGTATCTCTATTATGTTGGTGCGGCTTCGGAACTTTTAAATATCTTGATATATCTCGAGAACTACGCATCTGATCAAAAAATATCATAGAACATAAAAAGTAGGAAACTTGATTCCCTACAAAAAAGGTCTCTTAACATTTTGCCATAGCTCGCTTCGTTTCCGAGATATTTGCAGATTTATCTCAAGGGAAGGGGCCTGACGGACATATTTCGAGATATTTCTTCTTCTTGTTGTTCTTCTTCTGCACAGCTAAGCTGGAAGTGGCATTTCCAGCTCGCACTAGTGCAGAGTTATCTCAAAGAAAGGGGCCACGGTGTTTCTGTATCTCTATTATGTTGGTGCTGCTTCGGAACTTTTAAATATCTCGATATATCTCGAGAACTACGCATCTGATCAAAAAATATCATAGAACATAAAAAGTAGGAAACTCAATTCTCTACAAAAAAGGTCTCTTAACATTTTGCAATAGCTCGCTTCGTTTCCGAGATATTTGCAGATTTATCTCAAGGGAAGGGGCCTGACGGACATATTTCGAGATATTTCTTCTTCTTGTTGTTCTTCTTCTGCACAGCTAAGCTGGAAGTGGCATTTGCGGCTCGCACTAGTGCAGAGTTATCTCAAAGAAAGGGGCCACGGTGTTTCTGTATCTCTATTATGTTGGTGCTGCTTCGGAACTTTTAAATATCTCGATATATCCCGAAAACTACGCTTCTGATCAAAAAATATCATAGAACATAAATTGTAGGAAACATAATTCTCTACAAAAAACGTCTCTTAACATTTTGCCATAGCTCGCTTCGTTTCCGAGATATTTGCAGATTCATCTCAAGGGAAGGGGCCTAACGGACATATTTCGAGATATTTCTTCTTCTTGTTGTTCTTCTTCTGCACAGCTAAACTGGAAGTGGCATTTCCAGCTCGCAATAGTACAGAGTTATCTCAAAGAAAGGGGCCACGGTGTTTCTGTATCTCTATTATGTTGGTGCGGCTTCGGAACTTTTAAATATCTTGATATATCTCGAGAACTACGCATCTGATCAAAAAATATCATAGAACATAAAAAGTAGGAAACTTAATTCTCTACAAAAAAGGTCTCTTAACATTTTGCCATAGCTCTCTTCGTTTCCGAGATATTTGCAGATTTATCTCAACTGAAGGGGCCTAACGGACATATTTCGAGATATTTCTTCTTCTTGTTGTTCTTCTCCTGCACAGCTAAGCTGGAAGTGGCATTTACAGCTCGCAATAGTGCAGAGTTATCTCAAAGAGAGGGGCCACGGTGTTTCTGTATCTCTATTATGTTGGTGCGGCTTCGGAACTTTTAAATATCTTGATATATCTCGAGAACTACGCATCTGATCAAAAAATATCATAGAAGATAAAAAGTAGGAAACTTAATTCTCTACAAAAAAGGTCTCTTAACATTTTGCCATAGCTCGCTTCGTTTCCGAGATATTTGCAGATTTATCTCAAGGGAAGGGGCCTGTCGGACATATTTCGAGATATTTCTTGTTCTTGTTGTTCTTCTTCTGCACAGCTAAGCTGGAAGTGGCATTTGCGGCTCGCACTAGTGCAGAGTTATCTCAAAGAAAGGGGCCACGGTGTTTCTGTATCTCTATTATGTTGGTGCGGCTTCGGAACTTTTAAATATCTCGATATATCTCGAAAACTACGCTTCTGATCAAAAAATATCATAGAACATAAATTGTAGGAAACATAATTCTCTACAAAAAAGGTCTCTTAACATTTTGCCATACCTCGCTTCATTTCCGAGATATTTGCAGATACATCTCAAGGGAAGGGGCCTGACGGACATATTTCGAGATATTTCTTCTTCTTGTTGTTCTTCTTCTGCACAGCTACACTGGAAGTGGCATTTACAGCTCGCAATAGTGCAGAGTTATCTCAAAGAAAGGGGCCACGGTGTTTCTGTATCTCTATTATGTTGGTGCGGCTTCGGAACTTTTAAATATCTTGATATATCTCGAGAACTACGCATCTGATCAAAAAATATCATAGAACATAAAAAGTGGGAAACTTAATTCTCTACAAAAAAGGTCTCTTAACATTTTGCCAGAGCTCGCTTCGTTTCCGAGATATTTGCAGATTTATCTCAAGGGAAGGGGCCTGACGGACATATTTCGAGATATTTCTTCTTCTTGTTGTTCTTCTTCTGCACAGCTAAACTGGAAGTGGCATTTACAGCTCGCAATAGTGCAGAGTTATCTCAAAGAAAGGGGCCACGGTGTTTCTGTATCTCTATTATGTTGGTGCGGCTTCGGAACTTTTAAATATCTTGATATATCTCGAGAACTACGCATCTGATCAAAAAATAGCATAGAACATAAAAAGTAGGAAACTTAATTCTCTACAAAAAAGGTCTCTTAACATTTTGCTATAGCTCGCTTCGTTTCCGAGATATTTGCAGATTTATCTCAAGGGAAGGGGCCTGACGGACATATTTCGAGATATTTCTTCTTCTTGTTGTACTTCTTCTGCACAGCTAAGCTGGAAGTGGCATTTGCGGCTCGCACTAGTGCAGAGTTATCTCAAAGAAAGGGGCCACGGTGTTTCTGTATCCCTATTATGTTGGTGCGGCTTCGGAACTTTTAAATATCTCGATATATCTCGAAAACTACGCTTCTGATCAAAAAATATCATAGAACATAAATTGTAGGAAACATAATTCTCTACAAAAAACGTCTCTTAACATTTTGCCATAGCTCGCTTCGTTTCCGAGATATTTGCAGATTCAGCTCAAAGGAACTGGCCTGACGGACATATTTCGAGATATTTCTTCTTCTTGTTGTTCTTCCTCTGCACAGCTAAGCTGGAAGTGGCATTTGCAGCTCGCAATAGTGCAGAGTTATCTCAAAGAAAGGGGCCACGGTGTTTCTGTATCTCTATTATGTTGGTGCGGCTTCGGAACTTTTAAATATCTCGATATATCTCGAAAACTACGCTTCTGATCAAAAAATATCATAGAACATAAATTGTAGGAAACATAATTCTCTACAAAAAAGGCCTCTTAACATTTTGCCATAGCTCGCTTCGTTTCCGAAATATTTGCAGATTTATCTCAAGGGAAGGGGCCTAACGGACATATTTCGAGATATTTCTTCTTCTTGTTGTTCTTCTTCTGCACAGCTAAACTGGAAGTGGCATTTCCAGCTCGCAATAGTGCAGAGTTATCTCAAAGAGAGGGGCCACGGTGTTTCTGTATCTCTATTATGTTGGTGCGGCTTCGGAACTTTTAAATATCTTGATATATCTCGAGAACTACGCATCTGAGCAGAAAATGTCATAGAAGATAAAAAGTATGAAACTTAATTCTCTACAAAAAAGGTCTCTTAGCATTTTGCCATAGCTCGCTTCGTTTCCGAGATATTTGCAGATTCAGCTCAAAGGAACTGGCCTGACGGATATATTTCGAGATATTTCTTCTTCTTGTTGTTCTTCCTCTGCACAGCTAAGCTGGAAGTGGCATTTGCAGCTCGCAATAGTGCAGAGTTATCTCAAAGAAAGGGGCCACGGTGTTTCTGTATCTCTATTATGTTGGTGCTGCTTCGGAACTTTTAAATATCTCGATATATCTCGAAAACTACGCTTCTGATCAAAAAATATCATAGAACATAAATTGTAGGAAACATAATTCTCTACAAAAAACGTCTCTTAACATTTTGCCATAGCTCGCTTCGTTTCCGAGATATTTGCAGATTCATCTCAAGGGAAGGGGCCTAACGGACATATTTCGAGATATTTCTTCTTCTTGTTGTTCTTCTTCTGCACAGCTAAACTGGAAGTGGCATTTCCAGCTCGCAATAGTACAGAGTTATCTCAAAGAAAGGGGCCACGGTGTTTCTGTATCTCTATTATGTTGGTGCGGCTTCGGAACTTTTAAATATCTTGATATATCTCGGGAACTACGCATCTGATCAAAAAATATCATAAAACATAAAAAGTAGGAAACTTAATTCTCTACAAAAAAGTCTCGTAAGATTTTGCCATAGCTCGCTTCGTTTCCGAGATATTTGCAGATTTATCTCAAGGTAAGGGGCCTGACGGACATATTTCGAGATATTTCTTCTTCTTGTTGTTCTTCTTCTGCAAAGCTAAGCTTGAAGTGGCATTTACAGCTCGCAATAGTGCATAGTTATCTGAAAGAAAGGGGCCACGGTGTTTCTGTATCTCTATTATGTTGGTGCGGCTTCGGAACTTTTAAATATCTTGATATATCTCGAGAACTACGCATCTGATCAAAAAATATCATAGAACATAAAAAGTAGGAAACTCAATTCTCTACAAAAAAGGTCGCTTAACATTTTGCAATAGCTCGCTTCGTTTCCGAGATATTTGCAGATTTATCTCAAGGGAAGGGGCCTGACGGACATATTTCGAGATATTTCTTCTTCTTGTTGTTCTTCTTCTGCACAGCTAAGCTGGAAGTGGCATTTGCGGCTCGCACTAGTGCAGAGTTATCTCAAAGAAAGGGGCCACGGTGTTTCTGTATCTCTATTATGTTGGTGCTGCTTCGGAACTTTTAAATATCTCGATATATCTCGAAAACTACGCTTCTGATCAAAAAATATCATAGAACATAAATTGTAGGAAACATAATTCTCTACAGAAAACGTCTCTTAACATTTTGCCATAGCTCGCTTCGTTTCCGAGATATTTGCAGATTTATCTCAAGGGAAGGGGCCTAACGGACATATTTCGAGATATTTCTTCTTCTTGTTGTTCTTCTTCTGCACAGCTAAACTGGAAGTGGCATTTCCAGCTCGCAATAGTACAGAGTTATCTCAAAGAAATGGGCCACGGTGTTTCTGTATCTCTATTATGTTGGTGCGGCTTCGGAACTTTTAAATATCTTGATATATCTCGAGAACTACGCATCTGATCAAAAAATATCATAGAACATAAAAAGTAGGAAACTTAATTCTCTACAAAAAAGGTCTCTTAACATTTTGCCATAGCTCTCTTCGTTTCCGAGATATTTGCAGATTTATCTCAAGGGAAGGGGCCTAACGGACATATTTCGAGATATTTCTTCTTCTTGTTGTTCTTCTTCTGCACAGCTAAACTGGAAGTGGCATTTCCAGCTCGCAATAGTGCTGAGTTATCTCAAAGAGAGGGGCCACGGTGTTTCTGTATCTCTATTATGTTGGTGCGGCTTCGGAACTTTTAAATATCTTGATATATCTCGAGAACTACGCATCTGATCAAAAAATATCATACAACATAAAACGTAGGAAACTTAATTCTCTACAAAAAAGGTCTCTTAACATTTTGCCATAGCTCGCTTCGTTTCCGAGATATTTGCAGATTTATCTCAAGGGAAGGGGCCTAACGGACATATTTCGAGATATTTCTTCTTCTTGTTGTTCTTCTTCTGCACAGCTAAACTGGAAGTGGCATTTCCAGCTCGCAATAGTGCAGAGTTATCTCAAAGAGAGGGGCCACGGTGTTTCTGTATCGCTATTATGTTGGTGCGGCTTCGGAACTTTTAAATATCTTGATATATCTCGAGAGCTACGCGTCTGATCAAAAAATATCATAGAACATAAAAAGTAGGAAACATAATTCTCTACAAAAAAGGTCTCTTAACATTTTGCCATAGCTCGCTTCGTTTCCGAGATATTTGCAGATTTATCTCAAGGGAAGTGGCCTGACGGACATATTTCGAGATATTTGTTCTTCTTGTTGTTCTTCTTCTGCACAGCTAAGCTGGAAGTGGCATTTGCGGCTCGCACTAGTGCAGAGTTATCTCAAACAAAGGGGCCACGGTGTTTCTGTATCTCTATTATGTTGGTGCGGCTTCGGAACTTTTAAATATCTTGATATATCTCGAGAACTACGCATCTGATCAAAAAATATCATACAACGTAAAACGTAGGAAACTTAATTCCCTACAAAAAAGGTCTCTTAACATTTTGCCATAGCTCGCTTCGTTTCCGAGATATTTGCAGATTTATCTCAAGGGAAGGGGCCTAACGGACATATTTCGAGATATTTCTTCTTCTTGTTGTTCTTCTTCTGCACAGCTAAACTGGAAGTGGCATTTCCAGCTCGCAATAGTGCAGAGTTATCTCAAAGAAAGGGGCCACGGTGTTTCTGTATCTCTATTATGTTGGTGCGGCTTCTTAACTTTTAAATATCTTGATATATCTCGAGAACTACGCATCTGATCAAAAAATATCATAGAACATAAAAAGTAGGAAACTCAATTCTCTACAAAAAAGGTCTCTTAACATTTTGCCATAGCTCGCTTCGTTTGCGAGATATTTGCAGATTCAGCTCAAAGGAACTGGCCTGACGGACATATTTCGAGATATTTCTTCTTCTTGTTGTTCTTCCTCTGCACAGCTAAGCTGGAAGTGGCATTTGCAGCTCGCAATAGTGCAGAGTTATCTCAAAGAAAGGGGCCACGGTGTTTCTGTATCTCTATTATGTTGGTGCAGCTTCGGAACTTTTAAATATCTCGATATATCTCGAAAACTACGCTTCTGATCAAAAAATATCATAGAAAATAAATTGTAGGAAACATAATTCTCTACAAAAAAGGTCTCTTAACATTTTGCCATAGCTCGCTTCGTTTCCGAGATATTTGCAGATTTATCTCAAGGGAAGGGGCCTAACGGACATATTTCGAGATATTTCTTCTTCTTGTTGTTCTTCTTCTGCACAGCTAAACTGGACGTGGCATTTCCAGCTCGCAATAGTGCAGAGTTATCTCAAAGAGAGGGGCCACGGTGTTTCTGTATCGCTATTATGTTGGTGCGGCTTCGGAACTTTTTAATATCTTGATATATCTCGAGAGCTACGCGTCTGATCAAAAAATATCATAGAACATAAAAAGTAGGAAACATAATTCTCTACAAAAAAGGTCTCTTAACATTTTGCCATAGCTCGCTTCGTTTCCGAGATATTTGCAGATTTATCTCAAGGGAAGTGGCCTGACGGACATATTTCGAGATATTTCTTCTTCTTGTTGTTCTTCCTCTGCACAGCTAAGCTGGAAGTGGCATTTGCGGCTCGCACTAGTGCAGAGTTATCTCAAAGAAAGGGGCCACGGTGTTTCTGTATCTCTATTATGTTGGTGCTGCTTCGGAACTTTTAAATATCTCGATATATCCCGAAAACTACGCTTCTGATCAAAAAATATCATAGAACATAAATTGTAGGAAACATAATTCTCTACAAAAAACGTCTCTTAACATTTTGCCATAGCTCGCTTCGTTTCCGAGATATTTGCAGATTCATCTCAAGGGAAGGGGCCTAACGGACATATTTCGAGATATTTCTTCTTCTTGTTGTTCTTCTTCTGCACAGCTAAACTGGAAGTGGCATTTCCAGCTCGCAATAGTACAGAGTTATCTCAAAGAAAGGGGCCACGGTGTTTCTGTATCTCTATTATGTTGGTGCGGCTTCGGAACTTTTAAATATCTTGATATATCTCGAGAACTACGCATCTGATCAAAAAATATCATAGAACATAAAAAGTAGGAAACTTAATTCTCTACAAAAAAGGTCTCTTAACATTTTGCCATAGCTCTCTTCGTTTCCGAGATATTTGCAGATTTATCTCAAGGGAAGGGGCCTAACGGACATATTTCGAGATATTTCTTCTTCTTGTTGTTCTTCTTCTGCACAGCTAAACTGGAAGTGGCATTTCCAGCTCGCAATAGTGCAGAGTTATCTCAAAGAGAGGGGCCACGGTGTTTCTGTATCTCTATTATGTTGGTGCGGCTTCGGAACTTTTAAATATCTTGATATATCTCGAGAGCTACGCGTCTGATCAAAAAATATCATAGAACATAAAAAGTAGGAAACATAATTCTCTACAAAAAAGGTCTCTTAACATTTTGCCATAGCTCGCTTCGTTTCCGAGATATTTGCAGATTTATCTCAAGGGAAGTGGCCTGACGGACATATATCGAGATATTTCTTCTTCTTGTTGTTCTTCTTCTGCACAGCTAAGCTGGAAGTGGCATTTGCGGCTCGCACTAGTGCAGAGTTATCTCAAAGAAAGGGGCCACGGTGTTTCTGTATCTCTATTATGTTGGTGCGGCTTCGGAACTTTTAAATATCTTGATATATCTCGAGAACTACGCATCTGATCAGAAAATATCATAGAAGATAAAAAGTAGGAAACTTAATTCTCTACAAAAAACGTCTCTTAACATTTTGCCATAGCTCGCTTCGCTTCCGAGATATTTGCAGATTTATCTCAAGGTAAGGGGCCTGACGGACATATTTCGAGATATTTCTTCTTCTTGTTGTTCTTCTTCTGCACAGCTAAGCTGGAAGTGGCATTTACAGCTCGCAATAGTGCATAGTTATCTGAAAGAAAGGGGCCACGGTGTTTCTGTATCTCTATTATGTTGGTGCGGCTTCGGAACTTTTAAATATCTTGATATATCTCGAGAACTACGCATCTGATCAAAAAATATCATAGAACATAAAAAGTAGGAAACTTGATTCCCTACAAAAAAGGTCTCTTAACATTTTGCCATAGCTCGCTTCGTTTCCGAGATATTTGCAGATTTATCTCAAGGGAAGGGGCCTGACGGACATATTTCGAGATATTTCTTCTTCTTGTTGTTCTTCTTCTGCACAGCGAAGCTGGAAGTGGCATTTCCAGCTCGCACTAGTGCAGAGTTATCTCAAAGAAAGGGGCCACGGTGTTTCTGTATCTCTATTATGTTGGTGCTGCTTCGGAACTTTTAAATATCTCGATATATCTCGAGAACTACGCATCTGATCAAAAAATATCATAGAACATAAAAAGTAGGAAACTCAATTCTCTACAAAAAAGGTCTCTTAACATTTTGCAATAGCTCGCTTCGTTTCCGAGATATTTGCAGATTTATCTCAAGGGAAGGGGCCTGACGGACATATTTCGAGATATTTCTTCTTCTTGTTGTTCTTCTTCTGCACAGCTAAGCTGGAAGTGGCATTTGCGGCTCGCACTAGTGCAGAGTTATCTCAAAGAAAGGGGCCACGGTGTTTCTGTATCTCTATTATGTTGGTGCTGCTTCGGAACTTTTAAATATCTCGATATATCCCGAAAACTACGCTTCTGATCAAAAAATATCATAGAACATAAATTGTAGGAAACATAATTCTCTACAAAAAACGTCTCTTAACATTTTGCCATAGCTCGCTTCGTTTCCGAGATATTTGCAGATTCATCTCAAGGGAAGGGGCCTAACGGACATATTTCGAGATATTTCTTCTTCTTGTTGTTCTTCTTCTGCACAGCTAAACTGGAAGTGGCATTTCCAGCTCGCAATAGTACAGAGTTATCTCAAAGAAAGGGGCCACGGTGTTTCTGTATCTCTATTATGTTGGTGCGGCTTCGGAACTTTTAAATATCTTGATATATCTCGAGAACTACGCATCTGATCAAAAAATATCATAGAACATAAAAAGTAGGAAACTTAATTCTCTACAAAAAAGGTCTCTTAACATTTTGCCATAGCTCTCTTCGTTTCCGAGATATTTGCAGATTTATCTCAAGGGAAGGGGCCTAACGGACATATTTCGAGATATTTCTTCTTCTTGTTGTTCTTCTCCTGCACAGCTAAGCTGGAAGTGGCATTTACAGCTCGCAATAGTGCAGAGTTATCTCAAAGAGAGGGGCCACGGTGTTTCTGTATCTCTATTATGTTGGTGCGGCTTCGGAACTTTTAAATATCTTGATATATCTCGAGAACTACGCATCTGATCAAAAAATATCATAGAAGATAAAAAGTAGGAAACTTAATTCTCTACAAAAAAGGTCTCTTAACATTTTGCCATAGCTCGCTTCGTTTCCGAGATATTTGCAGATTTATCTCAAGGGAAGGGGCCTGTCGGACATATTTCGAGATATTTCTTGTTCTTGTTGTTCTTCTTCTGCACAGCTAAGCTGGAAGTGGCATTTGCGGCTCGCACTAGTGCAGAGTTATCTCAAAGAAAGGGGCCACGGTGTTTCTGTATCTCTATTATGTTGGTGCGGCTTCGGAACTTTTAAATATCTCGATATATCTCGAAAACTACGCTTCTGATCAAAAAATATCATAGAACATAAATTGTAGGAAACATAATTCTCTACAAAAAAGGTCTCTTAACATTTTGCCATAGCTCGCTTCATTTCCGAGATATTTGCAGATACATCTCAAGGGAAGGGGCCTGACGGACATATTTCGAGATATTTCTTCTTCTTGTTGTTCTTCTTCTGCACAGCTACACTGGAAGTGGCATTTACAGCTCGCAATAGTGCAGAGTTATCTCAAAGAAAGGGGCCACGGTGTTTCTGTATCTCTATTATGTTGGTGCGGCTTCGGAACTTTTAAATATCTTGATATATCTCGAGAACTACGCATCTGATCAAAAAATATCATAGAACATAAAAAGTGGGAAACTTAATTCTCTACAAAAAAGGTCTCTTAACATTTTGCCATAGCTCGCTTCGTTTCCGAGATATTTGCAGATTTATCTCAAGGGAAGGGGCCTGACGGACATATTTCGAGATATTTCTTCTTCTTGTTGTTCTTCTTCTGCACAGCTAAGCTGGAAGTGGCATTTACAGCTCGCAATAGTGCATAGTTATCTGAAAGAAAGGGGCCACGGTGTTTCTGTATCTCTATTATGTTGGTGCGGCTTCGGAACTTTTAAATATCTTGATATATCTCGAGAACTACGCATCTGATCAAAAAATATCATAGAACATAAAAAGTAGGAAACTTGATTCCCTACAAAAAAGGTCTCTTAACATTTTGCCATAGCTCGCTTCGTTTCCGAGATATTTGCAGATTTATCTCAAGGGAAGGGGCCTGACGGACATATTTCGAGATATTTCTTCTTCTTGTTGTTCTTCTTCTGCACAGCTAAGCTGGAAGTGGCATTTCCAGCTCGCACTAGTGCAGAGTTATCTCAAAGAAAGGGGCCACGGTGTTTCTGTATCTCTATTATGTTGGTGCTGCTTCGGAACTTTTAAATATCTCGATATATCTCGAGAACTACGCATCTGATCAAAAAATATCATAGAACATAAAAAGTAGGAAACTCAATTCTCTACAAAAAAGGTCTCTTAACATTTTGCAATAGCTCGCTTCGTTTCCGAGATATTTGCAGATTTATCTCAAGGGAAGGGGCCTGACGGACATATTTCGAGATATTTCTTCTTCTTGTTGTTCTTCTTCTGCACAGCTAAGCTGGAAGTGGCATTTGCGGCTCGCACTAGTGCAGAGTTATCTCAAAGAAAGGGGCCACGGTGTTTCTGTATCTCTATTATGTTGGTGCTGCTTCGGAACTTTTAAATATCTCGATATATCCCGAAAACCACGCTTCTGATCAAAAAATATCATAGAACATAAATTGTAGGAAACATAATTCTCTACAAAAAACGTCTCTTAACATTTTGCCATAGCTCGCTTCGTTTCCGAGATATTTGCAGATTCATCTCAAGGGAAGGGGCCTAACGGACATATTTCGAGATATTTCTTCTTCTTGTTGTTCTTCTTCTGCACAGCTAAACTGGAAGTGGCATTTCCAGCTCGCAATAGTACAGAGTTATCTCAAAGAAAGGGGCCACGGTGTTTCTGTATCTCTATTATGTTGGTGCGGCTTCGGAACTTTTAAATATCTTGATATATCTCGAGAACTACGCATCTGATCAAAAAATATCATAGAACATAAAAAGTAGGAAACTTAATTCTCTACAAAAAAGGTCTCTTAACATTTTGCCATAGCTCTCTTCGTTTCCGAGATATTTGCAGATTTATCTCAACTGAAGGGGCCTAACGGACATATTTCGAGATATTTCTTCTTCTTGTTGTTCTTCTCCTGCACAGCTAAGCTGGAAGTGGCATTTACAGCTCGCAATAGTGCAGAGTTATCTCAAAGAGAGGGGCCACGGTGTTTCTGTATCTCTATTATGTTGGTGCGGCTTCGGAACTTTTAAATATCTTGATATATCTCGAGAACTACGCATCTGATCAAAAAATATCATAGAAGATAAAAAGTAGGAAACTTAATTCTCTACAAAAAAGGTCTCTTAACATTTTGCCATAGCTCGCTTCGTTTCCGAGATATTTGCAGATTTATCTCAAGGGAAGGGGCCTGTCGGACATATTTCGAGATATTTCTTGTTCTTGTTGTTCTTCTTCTGCACAGCTAAGCTGGAAGTGGCATTTGCGGCTCGCACTAGTGCAGAGTTATCTCAAAGAAAGGGGCCACGGTGTTTCTGTATCTCTATTATGTTGGTGCGGCTTCGGAACTTTTAAATATCTCGATATATCTCGAAAACTACGCTTCTGATCAAAAAATATCATAGAACATAAATTGTAGGAAACATAATTCTCTACAAAAAAGGTCTCTTAACATTTTGCCATAGCTCGCTTCATTTCCGAGATATTTGCAGATACATCTCAAGGGAAGGGGCCTGACGGACATATTTCGAGATATTTCTTCTTCTTGTTGTTCTTCTTCTGCACAGCTACACTGGAAGTGGCATTTACAGCTCGCAATAGTGCAGAGTTATCTCAAAGAAAGGGGCCACGGTGTTTCTGTATCTCTATTATGTTGGTGCGGCTTCGGAACTTTTAAATATCTTGATATATCTCGAGAACTACGCATCTGATCAAAAAATATCATAGAACATAAAAAGTGGGAAACTTAATTCTCTACAAAAAAGGTCTCTTAACATTTTGCCAGAGCTCGCTTCGTTTCCGAGATATTTGCAGATTTATCTCAAGGGAAGGGGCCTGACGGACATATTTCGAGATATTTCTTCTTCTTGTTGTTCTTCTTCTGCACAGCTAAACTGGAAGTGGCATTTACAGCTCGCAATAGTGCAGAGTTATCTCAAAGAAAGGGGCCACGGTGTTTCTGTATCTCTATTATGTTGGTGCGGCTTCGGAACTTTTAAATATCTTGATATATCTCGAGAACTACGCATCTGATCAAAAAATATCATAGAACATAAAAAGTGGGAAACTTAATTCTCTACAAAAAAGGTCTCTTAACATGTTGCCATAGCTCGCTTCGTTTCCGAGATATTTGCAGATTTATCTCAAGGGAAGGGGCCTAACGGACATATTTCGAGATATTTCTTCTCCTTGTTGTTCTTCTTCTGCACAGCTAAACTGGAAGTGGCATTTCCAGCTCGCAATAGTGCAGAGTTATCTCAAAGAGAGGGGCCACGGTGTTTCTGTATCTCTATTATGTTGGTGCGGCTTCGGAACTTTTAAATATCTTGATATATCTCGAGAACTACGCATCTGATCAAAAAATATCATAGAAGATAAAAAGTAGGAAACTTAATTCTCTACAAAAAAGGTCTCTTAACATTTTGCCATAGCTCGCTTCGTTTCCGAGATATTTGCAGCTTTATCTCAAGGGAAGGGGCCTGTCGGACATATTTCGAGATATTTCTTCTTCTTGTTGTTCTTCTTCTGCACAGCTAAGCTGGAAGTGGCATTTGCGGCTCGCACTAGTGCAGAGTTATCTCAAAGAAAGGGGCCACGGTGTTTCTGTATCTCTATTATGTTGGTGCGGCTTCGGAACTTTTAAATATCTTGATATATCTCGAGAACTACGCCTCTGATCCAAAAATATCATAGAACATAAAAAGTAGGAAACTTAATTCTCTACAAAAAAGATCTCTTAACATTTTGCCATAGCTCGCTTCGTTTCCGAGATATTTGCAGATACATCTCAAGGGAAGGGGCCTGACGGACATATTTCGAGATATTTCTTCTTCTTGTTGTTCTTCTTCTGCACAGCTAAGCTGGAAGTGGTATTTGCAGCTCGCAATAGTGCAGAGTTATCTCAAAGAAAGGGGCCGCGGTGTTTCTGTATCTCTATTATGTTGGTGCGGCTTCGGAACTTTTAAATATCTTGATATATCTCGAGAACTACGCATCTGATCAAAAAATATCATAGAACATAAAAAGTAGGAAACTTAATTCTCTACAAAAAAGGTCTCTTAACATTTTGCCATAGCTTGCTTCGTTTCCGAGATATTTGCACATTTATCTCAAGGGAAGGGGCCTGAGGGACATATTTCGCGATATTTCTTCTTCTTGTTGTTCTTCTTCTGCACAGCTAAGCTGGAAGTGGCATTTGCAGCTCGCAATAGTGCAGAGTTATCTCAAAGAAAGGGGCCACGGTGTTTCTGTATCTCTATTATGTTGGTGCGGCTTCGGAACTTTTAAATATCTCGATATATCTCGAAAACTACGCTTCTGATCAAAAAATATCATAGAACATAAATTGTAGGAAACATAATTCTCTACAAAAAACGTCTCTTAACATTTTGCCATAGCTCGCTTCGTTTCCGAGATATTTGCAGATTCAGCTCAAAGGAACTGGCCTGACGGACATATTTCGAGATATTTCTTCTTCTTGTTGTTCTTCCTCTGCACAGCTAAGCTGGAAGTGGCATTTGCAGCTCGCAATAGTGCAGAGTTATCTCAAAGAAAGGGGCCACGGTGTTTCTGTATCTCTATTATGTTGGTGCGGCTTCGGAACTTTTAAATATCTTGATATATCTCGAGAACTACGCATCTGATCAAAAAATATCATAGAACATGAAAAGTAGGAAACTTAATTCTCTACAAAAAAGGTCTCTTAACATTTTGCCATAGCTCTCTTCGTTTCCGAGATATTTGCAGATTTATCTCAAGGGAAGGGGCCTGACGGACATATTTCGCGATATTTCTTCTTCTTGTTGTTCTTCTTCTGCACAGCTAAGCTGGAAGTGGCATTTGCAGCTCGCAATAGTGCAGAGTTATCTCAAAGAAAGGGGCCACGGTGTTTCTGTATCTCTATTATGTTGGTGCGGCTTCGGAACTTTTAAATATCTCGATATATCTCGAAAACTACGCTTCTGATCAAAATATATCATAGAACATAAATTGTAGGAAACATAATTCTCTACAAAAAAGGTCTCTTAACATTTTGCCATAGCTCGCTTCGTTTCCGAGATATTTGCAGATGTATCTCAAGGGAAGGGGCCTGAGGGACATATTTCGCGATATTTCTTCTTCTTGTTGTTCTTCTTCTGCACAGCTAAGCTGGAAGTGGCATTTGCAGCTCGCAATAGTGCAGAGTTATCTCAAAGAAAGGGGCCACGGTGTTTCTGTATCTCTATTATGTTGGTGCGGCTTCGGAACTTTTAAATATCTCGATATATCTCGAAAACTACGCTTCTGATCAAAAAATATCATAGAACATAAATTGTAGGAAACATAATTCTCTACAAAAAACGTCTCTTAACATTTTGCCATAGCTCGCTTCGTTTCCGAGATATTTGCAGATTCAGCTCAAAGGAACTGGCCTGACGGACATATTTCGAGATATTTCTTCTTCTTGTTGTTCTTCCTCTGCACAGCTAAGCTGGAAGTGGCATTTGCAGCTCGCAATAGTGCAGAGTTATCTCAAAGAAAGGGGCCACGGTGTTTCTGTATCTCTATTATGTTGGTGCGGCTTCGGAACTTTTAAATATCTTGATATATCTCGAGAACTACGCATCTGATCAAAAAATATCATAGAACATGAAAAGTAGGAAACTTAATTCTCTACAAAAAAGGTCTCTTAACATTTTGCCATAGCTCTCTTCGTTTCCGAGATATTTGCAGATTTATCTCAAGGGAAGGGGCCTGACGGACATATTTCGCGATATTTCTTCTTCTTGTTGTTCTTCTTCTGCACAGCTAAGCTGGAAGTGGCATTTGCAGCTCGCAATAGTGCAGAGTTATCTCAAAGAAAGGGGCCACGGTGTTTCTGTATCTCTATTATGTTGGTGCGGCTTCGGAACTTTTAAATATCTCGATATATCTCGAAAACTACGCTTCTGATCAAAATATATCATAGAACATAAATTGTAGGAAACATAATTCTCTACAAAAAAGGTCTCTTAACATTTTGCCATAGCTCGCTTCGTTTCCGAGATATTTGCAGATGTATCTCAAGGGAAGGGGCCTAACGGACATATTTCGAGATATTTCTTCTTCTTGTTGTTCTTCTTCTGCACAGCTAAGCTGGAAGTGGCATTTACAGCTCGCAATAGTGCAGAGTTATCTCAAAGAAAGGGGCCACGGTGTTTCTGTATCTCTATTATGTTGGTGCGGCTTCGGAACTTTTAAATATCTTGATATATCTCGAGAACTACGCATCTGATCAAAAAATATCATAGAACATAAAAAGTAGGAAACTTAATTCTCTACAAAAAAGGTCTCTTAACATTTTGCCATAGCTCTCTTCGTTTCCGAGATATTTCCAGATTTATCTCAAGGGAAGGGGCCTGACGGACATATTTCGAGATATTTCTTCTTCTTGTTGTTCTTCTTCTGCACAGCTACGCTGGAAGTGGCATTTGCAGCTCGCAATAGTGCAGAGTTATCTCAAAGAAAGGGGCCACGGTGTTTCTGTATCTCTATTATGTTGGTGCGGCTTCGGAACTTTTAAATATCTTGATATATCTCGAGAACTACGCATCTGACCAAAAAATATCATAGAACATAAAAAGTAGGAAACTTAATTCTCTACAAAAAAGGTCTCTTAACATTTTGCCATAGCTCGCTTCGTTTCCGAGATATTTGCAGATTTATCTCAAGGGAAGGGGCCTAACGGACATATTTCGAGATATTTCTGCTTCTTGTTGTTCTTCTTCTGCACAGCTAAACTGGAAGTGGCATTTCCAGCTCGCACTAGTGCAGCGTTATCTCAAAGAAAGGGGCCACGGTGTTTCTGTATCTCCATTATGTTGGTGCGGCTTCGGAACTTTTAAATATCTCGATATATCTCGAAAACTACGCTTCTGATCAAAAAACATCATAGAACATAAATTGTAGGAAACATAATTCTCTACAAAAAACGTCTCTTAACATTTTGCCATAGCTCGCTTCGTTTCCGAGATATTTGCAGATTCAGCTCAAAGGAACTGGCCTGACGGACATATTTCGAGATATTTCTTCTTCTTGTTGTTCTTGCTCTGCACAGCTAAGCTGGAAGTGGCATTTGCAGCTCGCAATAGTGCAGAGTTATCTCAAAGAAAGGGGCCACGGTGTTTCTGTATCTCTATTATGTTGGTGCGGCTTCGGAACTTTTAAATATCTTGATATATCTCGAGAACTACGCATCTGATCAAAAAATATCATAGAACATAAAAAGTAGGAAACTTAATTCTCTACAAAAAAGGTCTCTTAACATTTTGCCATAGCTCGCTTCGTTTCCGAGATATTTGCAGATTCAGCTCAAAGGAACTGGCCTGACGCACATGTTTCGAGATATTTCTTCTTCTTGTTGTTCTTCCTCTGCACAGCTAAGCTGGAAGTGGCATTTGCACCTCGCACTAGTGCAGAGTTATCTCAAAGAAAGGGGCCACGGTGTTTCTGTATCTCTATTATGTTGGTGCGGCTTCGGAACTTTTAAATATCTCGATATATCTCGAAAACTACGCTTCTGATCAAAAAATATCATAGAACGTAAATTGTAGGAAACATAATTCTCTACAAAAAAGGTCTCTTAACATTTTGCCATAGCTCGCTTCGTTTCCGAGATATTTGCAGATGTATCTCAAGGGAAGGGGCCTAACGGACATATTTCGAGATATTTCTTCTTCTTGTTGTTCTTCTTCTGCACAGCTAAGCTGGAAGTGGCATTTGCAGCTCGCAATAGTGCAGAGTTATCTCAAAGAAAGGGGCCACGGTGTTTCTGTATCTCTATTATGTTGGTGCGGCTTCGGAACTTTTAAATATCTTGATATATCTCGAGAACTGCGCATCTGATCAAAAAATATCATAAAACATAAAAAGTAGGAAACTTAATTCTCTACAAAAAAGGTCTCTTAACATTTTGCCATAGCTCGCTTCGTTTCCGAGATATTTGCAGATTTATCTCAAGGGAAGGGGCCTGACGGACATATTTCGAGATATTTCTTCTTCTTGTTGTTCTTCTTCTGCACAGCTAAGCTGGAAGTGGCATTTGCGGCTCGCACTAGTGCAGAGTTATCTCAAAGAAAGGGGCCACGGTGTTTCTGTATCTCTATTATGTTGGTGCAGCATCGGAACTTTTAAATATCTCGATATATCTCGAAAACTACGCTTCTGATCAAAAAATATCATAGAACATAAATTGTAGGAAACATAATTCTCTACAAAAAAGGTCTCTTAACATTTTGCCATAGCTCGCTTCGTTTCCGAGATATTTGCAGATATATCTCAAGGGAAGGGGCCTGACGGACATATTTCGAGATATTTCTTCTTCTTGTTGTTCTTCTTCTGCACAGCTAAGCTGGAAGTGGCATTTACAGCTCGCAATAGTGCAGAGTTATCTCAAAGAAAGGGGCCACGGTGTTTCTGTATCTCTATCATGTTGGTGCGGCTTCGGAACTTTTAAATATCTTGATATATCTCGAGAACTACGCATCTGATCAAAAAATATCATAGAACATAAAAAGTAGGAAACTTAATTCTCTACAAAAAAGGTCTCTTAACATTTTGCCATAGCTCTCTTCGTTTCCGAGATATTTCCAGATTTATCTCAAGGGAAGGGGCCTGACGGACATATTTCGAGATATTTCTTCTTCTTGTTGTTCTTCTTCTGCACAGCTACGCTGGAAGTGGCATTTGCAGCTCGCAATAGTGCAGAGTTATCTCAAAGAAAGGGGCCACGGTGTTTCTGTATCTCTATTATGTTGGTGCGGCTTCGGAACTTTTAAATATCTTGATATATCTCGAGAACTACGCATCTGATCAAAAAATATCATAGAACATAAAAAGTAGGAAACTTAATTCTCTACAAAAAAGGTCTCTTAACATTTTGCCATAGCTCTCTTCGTTTCCGAGATATTTCCAGATTTATCTCAAGGGAAGGGGCCTGACGGACATATTTCGAGATATTTCTTCTTCTTGTTGTTCTTCTTCTGCACAGCTACGCTGGAAGTGGCATTTGCAGCTCGCAATAGTGCAGAGTTATCTCAAAGAAAGGGGCCACGGTGTTTCTGTATCTCTATTATGTTGGTGCGGCTTCGGAACTTTTAAATATCTTGATATATCTCGAGAACTACGCATCTGATCAAAAAATATCATAGAACATAAAAAGTAGGAAACTTAATTCTCTACAAAAAAGGTCTCTTAACATTTTGCCATAGCTCGCTTCGTTTCCGAGATATTTGCAGATTCAGCTCAAGGGAAGGGGCCTGTCGGACATATTTCGAGATATTTCTTCTTCTTGTTGTTCTTCTTCTGCACAGCTAAGCTGGAAGTGGCATTTGCGGCTCGCACTAGTGCAGAGTTATCTCAAAGAAAGGGGCCACGGTGTTTCTGTATCTCTATTATGTTGGTGCGGCTTCGGAACTTTTAAGTATCTCGATATATCTCGAAAACTACGCTTCTGATCAAAAAATATGATAGAACATAAATTGTAGGAAACATAATTCTCTACAAAAAACGTCTCTTAACATTTTGCCATAGCTCGCTTCGTTTCCGAGATATTTGCAGATTCAGCTCAAAGGAACTGGCCTGACGGACATATTTCGAGATATTTCTTCTTCTTGTTGTTCTTGCTCTGCACAGCTAAGCTGGAAGTGGCATTTGCAGCTCGCAATAGTGCAGAGTTATCTCAAAGAAAGGGGCCACGGTGTTTCTGTATCTCTATTATGTTGGTGCGGCTTCGGAACTTTTAAATATCTTGATATATCTCGAGAACTACGCATCTGATCAAAAAATATCATAGAACATAAAAAGTAGGAAACTTAATTCTCTACAAAAAAGGTCTCTTAACATTTTGCCATAGCTCGCTTCGTTTCCGAGATATTTGCAGATTCAGCTCAAAGGAACTGGCCTGACGCACATGTTTCGAGATATTTCTTCTTCTTGTTGTTCTTCCTCTGCACAGCTAAGCTGGAAGTGGCATTTGCACCTCGCACTAGTGCAGAGTTATCTCAAAGAAAGGGGCCACGGTGTTTCTGTATCTCTATTATGTTGGTGCGGCTTCGGAACTTTTAAATATCTCGATATATCTCGAAAACTACGCTTCTGATCAAAAAATATCATAGAACGTAAATTGTAGGAAACATAATTCTCTACAAAAAAGGTCTCTTAACATTTTGCCATAGCTCGCTTCGTTTCCGAGATATTTGCAGATGTATCTCAAGGGAAGGGGCCTAACGGACATATTTCGAGATATTTCTTCTTCTTGTTGTTCTTCTTCTGCACAGCTAAGCTGGAAGTGGCATTTGCAGCTCGCAATAGTGCAGAGTTATCTCAAAGAAAGGGGCCACGGTGTTTCTGTATCTCTATTATGTTGGTGCGGCTTCGGAACTTTTAAATATCTTGATATATCTCGAGAACTGCGCATCTGATCAAAAAATATCATAAAACATAAAAAGTAGGAAACTTAATTCTCTACAAAAAAGGTCTCTTAACATTTTGCCATAGCTCGCTTCGTTTCCGTGATATTTGCAGATTTATCTCAAGGGAAGGGGCCTGACGGACATATTTCGAGATATTTCTTCTTCTTGTTGTTCTTCTTCTGCACAGCTAAGCTGGAAGTGGCATTTGCGGCTCGCACTAGTGCAGAGTTATCTCAAAGAAAGGGGCCACGGTGTTTCTGTATCTCTATTATGTTGGTGCAGCATCGGAACTTTTAAATATCTCGATATATCTCGAAAACTACGCTTCTGATCAAAAAATATCATAGAACATAAATTGTAGGAAACATAATTCTCTACAAAAAAGGTCTCTTAACATTTTGCCATAGCTCGCTTCGTTTCCGAGATATTTGCAGATATATCTCAAGGGAAGGGGCCTGACGGACATATTTCGAGATATTTCTTCTTCTTGTTGTTCTTCTTCTGCACAGCTAAGCTGGAAGTGGCATTTACAGCTCGCAATAGTGCAGAGTTATCTCAAAGAAAGGGGCCACGGTGTTTCTGTATCTCTATCATGTTGGTGCGGCTTCGGAACTTTTAAATATCTTGATATATCTCGAGAACTACGCATCTGATCAAAAAATATCATAGAACATAAAAAGTAGGAAACTTAATTCTCTACAAAAAAGGTCTCTTAACATTTTGCCATAGCTCTCTTCGTTTCCGAGATATTTCCAGATTTATCTCAAGGGAAGGGGCCTGACGGACATATTTCGAGATATTTCTTCTTCTTGTTGTTCTTCTTCTGCACAGCTACGCTGGAAGTGGCATTTGCAGCTCGCAATAGTGCAGAGTTATCTCAAAGAAAGGGGCCACGGTGTTTCTGTATCTCTATTATGTTGGTGCGGCTTCGGAACTTTTAAATATCTTGATATATCTCGAGAACTACGCATCTGATCAAAAAATATCATAGAACATAAAAAGTAGGAAACTTAATTCTCTACAAAAAAGGTCTCTTAACATTTTGCCATAGCTCGCTTCGTTTCCGAGATATTTGCAGATTCAGCTCAAGGGAAGGGGCCTGTCGGACATATTTCGAGATATTTCTTCTTCTTGTTGTTCTTCTTCTGCACAGCTAAGCTGGAAGTGGCATTTGCGGCTCGCACTAGTGCAGAGTTATCTCAAAGAAAGGGGCCACGGTGTTTCTGTATCTCTATTATGTTGGTGCGGCTTCGGAACTTTTAAGTATCTCGATATATCTCGAAAACTACGCTTCTGATCAAAAAATATGATAGAACATAAATTGTAGGAAACATAATTCTCTACAAAAAACGTCTCTTAACATTTTGCCATAGCTCGCTTCGTTTCCGAGATATTTGCAGATTCAGCTCAAAGGAACGGGCCTGACGGACATATTTCGAGATACTTCTTCTTCTTGTTGTTCTTCCTCTGCACAGCTAAGCTGGAAGTGGCATTTGCAGCTCGCAATAGTGCACTGTTATCTCAAAGAAAGGGGCCACGGTGTTTCTGTATCTCTATTATGTTGGTGCGGCTTCGGAACTTTTAAATATCTTGATATATCTCGAGAACTACGCATCTGATCAAAAAATATCATAGAACATAAAAAGTAGGAAACTTAATTCTCTACAAAAAAGGTCTCTTAACATTTTGCCATAGCTCGCTTCGTTTCCGAGATACTTGCACATTTATCTCAAGGGAAGGGGCCTAACGGACATATTTCGAGATATTTCTTCTTCTTGTTGTTCTTCTTCTGCACAGCTAAACTGGAAGTGGCATTTCCAGCTCGCAATAGTGCAGAGTTATCTCAAAGAGAGGGGCCACGGTGTTTCTGTATCTCTATTATGTTGGTGCGGCTTCGGAACTTTTAAATATCTTGATATATCTCGAGAACTACGCATCTGATCAAAAAATATCATAGAAGATAAAAAGTAGGAAACTTAATTCTCTACAAAAAAGGTCTCTTAACATTTTGCCATAGCTCGCTTCGTTTCCGAGATATTTGCAGATTTATCTCACGGGAAGGGGCCTGACGGACATATTTCGAGATATTTCTTCTTCTTGTTGTTCTTCTTCTGCACAGCTAAGCTGGAAGTGGCATTTACAGCTCGCAATAGTGCAGAGTTATCTCAAAGAAAGGGGCCACGGTGTTTCTGTATCTCTATTATGTTGGTGCGGCTTCGGAGCTTTTAAATATCTTGATATATCTCGAGAACTACGCGTCTGATCAAAAAATATCATAGAACATAAAAAGTAGGAAACATAATTCTCTACAAAAAACGTCTCTTAACATTTTGCCATAGCTCGCTTCGTTTCCGAGATATTTGCAGATTTATCTCAAGGGAAGGGGCCTGACGGACATATTTCGAGATATTTCTTCTTCTTGTTGTTCTTCTTCTGCACAGCTAAGCTGGAAGTGGCATTTGCGGCTCGCACTAGTGCAGAGTTATCTCAAAGAAAGTGGCCACGGTGTTTCTGTATCTCTATTATGTTGGTGCGGCTTCGGAACTTTTAAATATCTTGATATATCTCGAGAACTACGCATCTGATCAAAAAATATCATAGAGCATAAAAAGTAGGAAACTTAATTCTCTACAAAAAAGGTCTCTTAACATTTTGCCATAGCTCGCTTCGTTTCCGAGATATTTGCAGATTTATCTCAAGGGAAGGGGCCTGACGGACATATATCGAGATATTTCTTCTTCTTGTTGTTCTTCTTCTGCACAGCTAAGCTGGAAGTGGCATTTACAGCTCGCAATAGTGCAGAGTTATCTCAAAGAAAGGGGCCACGGTGTTTCTGTATCTCTATTATGTTGGTGCGGCTTCGGAACTTTTAAATATCTTGATATATCTCGAGAACTACGCATCTGATCAAAAAATATCATAGAACATAAAAAGTAGGAAACTTAATTCTCTACAAAAAACGTCTCTTAACATTTTGCCATAGCTCGCTTCGTTTCCGAGATATTTGCAGATATATCTCAAGGGAAGGGGCCTGACGGACATATTTCGAGATATTTCTTCTTCTTGTTGTTCTTCTTCTGCACAGCTAAGCTGGAAGTGGCATTTGCGGCTCGCACTATTGCAGAGTTATCTCAAAGAAAGGGGCCACGGTGTTTCTGTATCTCTATTATGTTGGTGCGGCTTCGGAACTTTTCAATATCTCGATATATCCCGAAAACTACGCTTCTGATCAAAAAATATCATAGAACATAAATTGTAGGAAACATAATTCTCTACAAAAAAGGTCTCTTAACATTTTGCCATAGCTCGCTTCGTTTCCGAGATATTTGCAGATATATCTCAAGGGCAGGGGCCTGACGGACATATTTCGAGATATTTCTTCTTCTTGTTGTTCTTCTTCTGCACAGCTAAGCTGGAAGTGGCATTTACAGCTCGCAATAGTGCAGAGTTATCTCAAAGAAAGGGGCCACGGTGTTTCTGTATCTCTATTATGTTGGTGCGGCTTCGGAACTTTTAAATATCTTGATATATCTCGAGAACTACGCATCTGATCAAAAAATATCATAGAACATAAAAAGTAGGAAACTTAATTCTCTACAAAAAAGGTCTCTTAACATTTTGCCATAGCTCGCTTCGTTTCCGAGATATTTGCAGATTTATCTCAAGGGAAGGGGCCTAACGGACATATTTCGAGATATTTCTTCTTCTTGTTGTTCTTCCTCTGCACAGCTAAGCTGGAAGTGGCATTTGCGGCTCGCACTAGTGCAGAGTTATCTCAAAGAAAGGGGCCACGGTGTTTCTGTATCTCTATTATGTTGGTGCGGCTTCGGAACTTTTAAATATCTTGATATATCTCGAGAACTACGCATCTGATCAAAAAATATCATAGAACATAAAAAGTAGGAAACTTAATTCTCTACAAAAAAGGTCTCTTAACATTTTGCCATAGCTCGCTTCGTTTCCGAGATATTTGCAGATTTATCTCAAGGGAAGGGGCCTGACGGACATATTTCGAGATATTTCTTCTTCTTGTTGTTCTTCTTCTGCACAGCTAAGCTGGAAGTGGCATTTGCGGCTCGCACTATTGCAGAGTTATCTCAAAGAAAGGGGCCACGGTGTTTCTGTATCTCTATTATGTTGGTGCGGCTTCGTAACTTTTAAATATCTCGATATATCTCGAAAACTACGCTTCTGATCTAAAAATATCATAGAACATAAATTGTAGGAAACATAATTCTCTACAAAAAAGGTCTCTTAACATTTTGCCATAGCTCGCTTCGTTTCCGAGATATTTGCAGATATATCTCAAGGGCAGGGGCCTGACGGACATATTTCGAGATATTTCTTCTTCTTGTTGTTCTTCTTCTGCACAGCTAAGCTGGAAGTGGCATTTGCAGCTCGCAATAGTGCAGAGTTATCTCAAAGAAAGAGGCCACGGTGTTTCTGTATCTCTATTATGTTGGTGCGGCTTCGGAACTTTTAAATATCTTGATATATCTCGAGAAATACGCGTCTGATCAAAAAATATCATAGAACATAAAAAGTAGGAAACATAATTCTCTACAAAAACGGTCTCTTAACATTTTGCCATAGCTCGCTTCGTTTCCGAGATATTTGCAGATATATCTCAAGGGAAGGGGCCTGACGGACATATTTCGAGATATTTCTTCTTCTTGTTGTTCTTCTTCTGCACAGCTAAGCTGGAAGTGGCATTTGCGGCTCGCACTAGTGCACAGCTATCTCAAAGAAAGGGGCCACGGTGTTTCTGTATCTCTATTATGTTGGTGCGTCTTCGGAACTTTTAAATATCTCGATATATCTCGAAAACTACGCTTCTGATCAAAAAATATCATAGAACATAAATTGTAGGAAACATAATTCTCTACAAAAAACGTCTCTTAACATTTTGCCATAGCTCGCTTCGTTTCCGAGATATTTGCAGATTCAGCTCAAAGGAACTGGCCTGACGGACATATTTCGAGATATTTCTTCTTCTTGTTGTTCTTCTTCTGCACAGCTAAGCTGGAAGTGGCATTTGCGGCTCGCACTAGTGCAGAGTTATCTCAAAGAAAGGGGCCACGGTGTTTCTGTATCTCTATTATGTTGGTGCGGCTTCGGAACTTTTAAATATCTCGATATATCTCGAAAACTACGCTTCTGATCAAAAAATATCATAGCACATAAAAAGTAGGAAACTTAATTCTCTACAAAAAAGGTCTCTTAACATTTTGCCATAGCTCGCTTCGTTTCCGAGATATTTGCAGATTTATCTCAAGGGAAGGGGCCTAACGCACATATTTCGAGCTATTTCTTCTTCATGTTGTTCTTCTTCTGCACAGCTAAGCTGGAAGTGGCATTTGCAGCGCGCAATAGTGCAGAGTTATCTCAAAGAAAGGGGCCACGGTGTTTCTGTATCTCTATTATGTTGGTGCGGTTTCGGAACTTTTAAATATCTTGATATATCTCGAGAACTACGCATCTTATCAAAAAATATCATACTACATAAAAAGTAGGAAACTTAATTCTCTACAAGAAAGGTCTCTTAACATTTTGCCATAGCTCGCTTCGTTTCCGAGATATTTGCAGATTTATCTCAAGGGAAGGGGCCTGACGGACATATTTCGAGATATTTCTTCTTCTTGTTGTTCTTCTTCTGCACAGCTAAGCTGGAAGTGGCATTTGCAGCTCGCAATAGTGCAGAGTTATCTCAAAGAAAGAGGCCACGGTGTTTCTGTATCTCTATTATGTTGGTGCGGCTTCGGAACTTTTAAATATCTTGATATATCTCGAGAACTACGCGTCTGATCAAAAAATATCATAGAACATAAAAAGTAGGAAACTTAATTCTCTACAAAAAAGGTCTCTTAACATTTTGCCATAGCTCGCTTCGTTTCCGAGATATTTGCAGATTTATCTCAAGGGAAGGGGCCTAACGGACATATTTCGAGATATTTCTTCTTCTTGTTGTTCTTCTTCTGCACAGCTAAGCTGGAAGTGGCATTTGCGGCTCGCACTAGTGCAGAGTTATCTCAAAGAAAGGGGCCACGGTGTTTCTGTATCTCTATTATGTTGGTGCCGCTTCGGAACTTTTAAATATCTTGATATATCTCGAGAACTACGCGTCTGATCAAAAAATATCATAGAACATAAAAAGTAGGAAACATAATTCTCTACAAAAAAGGTCTCTTAACATTTTGCCATAGCTCGCTTCGTTTCCGAGATATTTGCAGATATATCTCAAGGGAAGGGGCCTGACGGACATATTTCGAGATATTTCTTCTTCTTGTTGTTCTTCTTCTGCACAGCTAAGCTGGAAGTGGCATTTGCGGCTCGCACTAGTGCACAGTTATCTCAAAGAAAGGGGCCACGGTGTTTCTGTATCTCTATTATGTTGGTGCGGCTTCGGAACTTTTAAATATCTTGATATATCTCGAGAACTACGCGTCTGATCAAAAAATATCATAGAACATAAAAAGTAGGAAACATAATTCTCTACAAAAACGGTCTCTTAACATTTTGCCATAGCTCGCTTCGTTTCCGAGATATTTGCAGATATATCTCAAGGGAAGGGGCCTGACGGACATATTTCGAGATATTTCTTCTTCTTGTTGTTCTTCTTCTGTACAGCTAAGCTGGAAGTGGCATTTGCGGCTCGCACTAGTGCACAGTTATCTCAAAGAAAGGGGCCACGGTGTTTCTGTATCTCTATTATGTTGGTGCGTCTTCGGAACTTTTAAATATCTCGATATATCTCGAAAACTACGCTTCTGATCAAAAAATATCATAGAACATAAATTGTAGGAAACATAATTCTCTACAAAAAACGTCTCTTAACATTTTGCCATAGCTCGCTTCGTTTCCGAGATATTTGCAGATTCAGCTCAAAGGAACTGGCCTGACGGACATATTTCGAGATATTTCTTCTTCTTGTTGTTCTTCTTCTGCACAGCTAAGCTGCAAGTGGCATTTGCAGCTCGCAATAGTGCAGAGTTATCTCAAAGAAAGAGGCCACGGTGTTTCTGTATCTCTATTATGTTGGTGCGGCTTCGGAACTTTTAAATATCTTGATATATCTCGAGAACTACGCGTCTGATCAAAAAATATCATAGAACATAAAAAGTAGGAAACATAATTCTCTACAAAAACGGTCTCCCAATATTTTGCAATAGCTCGCTTCGTTTCCGAGATATTTGCATATTTATTTCAAGGGAAGGGGCCTGACGGACATATTTCGAGATATTTCTTCTTCTTGTTGTTCTTCTTCTGCACAGCTAAGCTGGAAGTGGCATTTGCGGCTCGCACTAGTGCAGAGTTATCTCAAAGAAAGGGGCCACGGTGTTTCTGTATCTCTATTATGTTGGTGCGTCTTCGGAACTTTTAAATATCTCGATATATCTCGAAAACTACGCTTCTGATCAAAAAATATCATAGAACATAAATTGTAGGAAACATAATTCTCTACAAAAAACGTCTCTTAACATTTTGCCATAGCTCGCTTCGTTTCCGAGATATTTGCAGATTCAGCTCAAAGGAACTGGCCTGACGGACATATTTCGAGATATTTCTTCTTCTTGTTGTTCTTCTTCTGCACAGCTAAGCTGGAAGTGGCATTTGCAGCTCGCAATAGTGCAGAGTTATCTCAAAGAAAGAGGCCACGTGTTTCTGTATCTCTATTATGTTGGTGCGGCTTCGGAACTTTTAAATATCTTGATATATCTCGAGAACTACGCGTCTGATCAAAAAATATCATAGAACATAAAAAGTAGGAAACATAATTCTCTACAAAAACGGTCTCTTAACATTTTGCCATAGCTCGCTTCGTTTCCGAGATATTTGCAGATTTAGCTCAAAGGAACTGGCCTGACGGACATATTTCGAGATATTTCTTCTTCTTGTTGTTCTTCCTCTGCACAGCTAAGCTGGAAGTGGCATTTGCAGCTCGCAATAGTGCAGAGTTATCTCAAAGAAAGGGGCCACGGTGTTTCTGTATCTCTATTATGTTGGTGCGGCTTCGGAACTTTTAAATATCTTGATATATCTCGAGAACTACGCATCTGATCAAAAAATATCATAGAACATAAAAAGTAGGAAACTTAATTCTCTACAAAAAAGGTCTCTTAACATTTTGCCATAGCTCGCTTCGTTTCCGAGATATTTGCATATTTATTTCAAGGGAAGGGGCCTGACGGACATATTTCGAGATATTTCTTCTTCTTGTTGTTCTTCCTCTGCACAGCTAAGCTGGAAGTGGCATTTGCAGCTCGCAATAGTGCAGAGTTATCTCAAAGAAAGGGGCCACGGTGTTTCTGTATCTCTATTATGTTGGTGCGGCTTCGGAACTTTTAAATATCTTGATATATCTCGAGAACTACGCATCTGATCAAAAAATATCATAGAACATAAAAAGTAGGAAACTTAATTCTCTACAAAAAAGGTCTCTTAACATTTTGACATAGCTCGCTTCGTTTCCGAGATATTTGCATATTTATTTCAAGGGAAGGGGCCTGACGGACATATTTCGAGATATTTCTTCTTCTTGTTGTTCTTCTTCTGCACAGCTAAGCTGGAAGTGGCATTTGCAGCTCGCAATAGTGCAGAGTTATCTCAAAGAAAGAGGCCACGGTGTTTCTGTATCTCTATTATGTTGGTGCGGCTTCGGAACTTTTAAATATCTTGATATATCTCGAGAACTACGCGTCTGATCAAAAAATATCATAGAACATAAAAAGTAGGAAACATAATTCTCTACAAAAACGGTCTCTCAACATTTTGCAATAGCTCGCTTCGTTTCCGAGATATTTGCATATTTATTTCAAGGGAAGGGGCCTGACGGACATATTTCGAGATATTTCTTCTTCTTGTTGTTCTTCTTCTGCACAGCTAAGCTGGAAGTGGCATTTGCGGCTCCCACTAGTGCAGAGTTATCTCAAAGAAAGGGGCCACGGTATTTCTGTATCTCTATTATGTTGGTGCGGCTTCGGAACTTTTAAATATCTCGATATATCTCGAAAACTACGCTTCTGATCAAAAAATATCATAGAACATAAAAAGTAGGAAACTTAATTCTCTACAGAAAAGGTCTCTTAACATTTTGCCATAGCTCGCTTCGTTTCCGAGATATTTGCAGATTTATCTCAAGGGAAGGGGCCTAACGGACATATTTCGAGATATTTCTTCTTCTTGTTGTTCTTCCTCTGCACAGCTAGGCTGGAAGTGGCATTTGCAGCTCGCAATAGTGCAGAGTTATCTCAAAGAAAGGGGCCACGGTGTTTCTGTATCTCTATTATGTTGGTGCGGCTTCGGAACTTTTAAATATCTTGATATATCTCGAGAACTACGCATCTGATCAAAAAATATCATAGAACATAAAAAGTAGGAAACTTAATTCTCTACAAAAAAGGTCTCTTAACATTTTGCCATAGCTCGCTTCGTTTCCGAGATATTTGCATATTTATTTCAAGGGAAGGGGCCTGACGGACATATTTCGAGATATTTCTTCTTCTTGTTGTTCTTCTTCTGCACAGCTAAGCTGGAAGTGGCATTTGCGGCTCGCACTAGTGCAGAGTTATCTCAAAGAAAGGGGCCACGGTGTTTCTGTATCTCTATTATGTTGGTGCGGCTTCGGAACTTTTAAATATCTCGATATATCTCGAAAACTACGCTTCTGATCAAAAAATATCATAGCACATAAAAAGTAGGAAACTTAATTCTCTACAAAAAAGGTCTCTTAACATTTTGCCATAGCTCGCTTCGTTTCCGAGATATTTGCAGATTTATCTCAAGGGAAGGGGCCTAACGGACATATTTCGAGATATTTCTTCTTCTTGTTGTTCTTCTTCTGCACAGCTAAGCTGGAAGTGGCATTTGCGGCTCGCACTAGTGCAGAGTTATCTCAAAGAAAGGGGCCACGGTGTTTCTGTATCTCTATTATGTTGGTGCCGCTTCGGAACTTTTAAATATCTTGATATATCTCGAGAACTACGCGTCTGATCAAAAAATATCATAGAACATAAAAAGTAGGAAACATAATTCTCTACAAAAAAGGTCTCTTAACATTTTGCCATAGCTCGCTTCGTTTCCGAGATATTTGCAGATATATCTCAAGGGAAGGGGCCTGACGGACATATTTCGAGATATTTCTTCTTCTTGTTGTTCTTCTTCTGCACAGCTAAGCTGGAAGTGGCATTTGCGGCTCGCACTAGTGCACAGTTATCTCAAAGAAAGGGGCCACGGTGTTTCTGTATCTCTATTATGTTGGTGCGGCTTCGGAACTTTTAAATATCTTGATATATCTCGAGAACTACGCGTCTGATCAAAAAATATCATAGAACATAAAAAGTAGGAAACATAATTCTCTACAAAAACGGTCTCTTAACATTTTGCCATAGCTCGCTTCGTTTCCGAGATATTTGCAGATATATCTCAAGGGAAGGGGCCTGACGGACATATTTCGAGATATTTCTTCTTCTTGTTGTTCTTCTTCTGTACAGCTAAGCTGGAAGTGGCATTTGCGGCTCGCACTAGTGCACAGTTATCTCAAAGAAAGGGGCCACGGTGTTTCTGTATCTCTATTATGTTGGTGCGGCTTCGGAACTTTTAAATATCTTGATATATCTCGAGAACTACGCATCTGATCAAAAAATATCATAGAACATAAAAAGTAGGAAACTTAATTCTCTACAAAAAAGGTCTCTTAACATTTTGCCATAGCTCGCTTCGTTTCCGAGATATTTGCATATTTATTTCAAGGGAAGGGGCCTGACGGACATATTTCGAGATATTTCTTCTTCTTGTTGTTCTTCTTCTGCACAGCTAAGCTGGAAGTGGCATTTGCGGCTCGCACTAGTGCAGAGTTATCTCAAAGAAAGGGGCCACGGTGTTTCTGTATCTCTATTATGTTGGTGCGGCTTCGGAACTTTTAAATATCTCGATATATCTCGAAAACTACGCTTCTGATCAAAAAATATCATAGCACATAAAAAGTAGGAAACTTAATTCTCTACAAAAAAGGTCTCTTAACATTTTGCCATAGCTCGCTTCGTTTCCGAGATATTTGCAGATTTATCTCAAGGGAAGGGGCCTAACGGACATATTTCGAGATATTTCTTCTTCTTGTTGTTCTTCTTCTGCACAGCTAAGCTGGAAGTGGCATTTGCGGCTCGCACTAGTGCAGAGTTATCTCAAAGAAAGGGGCCACGGTGTTTCTGTATCTCTATTATGTTGGTGCCGCTTCGGAACTTTTAAATATCTTGATATATCTCGAGAACTACGCGTCTGATCAAAAAATATCATAGAACATAAAAAGTAGGAAACATAATTCTCTACAAAAAAGGTCTCTTAACATTTTGCCATAGCTCGCTTCGTTTCCGAGATATTTGCAGATATATCTCAAGGGAAGGGGCCTGACGGACATATTTCGAGATATTTCTTCTTCTTGTTGTTCTTCTTCTGCACAGCTAAGCTGGAAGTGGCATTTGCGGCTCGCACTAGTGCAGAGTTATCTCAAAGAAAGGGGCCACGGTGTTTCTGTATCTCTATTATGTTGGTGCGGCTTCGGAACTTTTAAATATCTTGATATATCTCGAGAACTACGCGTCTGATCAAAAAATATCATAGAACATAAAAAGTAGGAAATATAATTCTCTACAAAAACGGTCTCTTAACATTTTGCCATAGCTCGCTTCGTTTCCGAGATATTTGCAGATATATCTCAAGGGAAGGGGCCTGACGGACATATTTCGAGATATTTCTTCTTCTTGTTGTTCTTCTTCTGCACAGCTAAGCTGGAAGTGGCATTTGCGGCTCGCACTAGTGCACAGTTATCTCAAAGAAAGGGGCCACGGCGTTTCTGTATCTCTATTAGGTTGGTGCGTCTTCGGAACTTTTAAATATCTCGATATATCTCGAAAACTACGCTTCTGATCAAAAAATATCATAGAACATAAATTGTAGGAAACATAATTCTCTACAAAAAACGTCTCTTAACATTTTGCCATAGCTCGCTTCGTTTCCGAGATATTTGCAGATTCAGCTCAAAGGAACTGGCCTGACGGACATATTTCGAGATATTTCTTCTTCTTGTTGTTCTTCCTCTGCACAGCTAAGCTGGAAGTGGCATTTGCAGCTCGCAATAGTGCAGAGTTATCTCAAAGAAAGGGGCCACGGTGTTTCTGTATCTCTATTATGTTGGTGCGGCTTCGGAACTTTTAAATATCTCGATATATCTCGAAAACTACGCTTCTGATCAAAAAATATCATAGAACATAAATTGTAGGAAACATAATTCTCTACAAAAAAGGTCTCTTAACATTTTGCCATAGCTCGCTTCGTTTCCGAGATATTTGCAGATATATCTCAAGGGAAGGGGCCTGACGGACATATTTCGAGATATTTCTTCTTCTTGTTGTTCTTCTTCTGCACAGCTAAGCTGGAAGTGGCATTTGCAGCTCGCAATAGTGCAGAGTTATCTCAAAGAAAGAGGCCACGGTGTTTCTGTATCTCTATTATGTTGGTGCGGCTTCGGAACTTTTAAATATCTTGATATATCTCGAGAACTACGCGTCTGATCAAAAAATATCATAGAACATAAAAAGTAGGAAACATAATTCTCTACAAAAACGGTCTCTTAACATTTTGCCATAGCTCGCTTCGTTTCCGAGATATTTGCAGATTCAGCTCAAAGGAACTGGCCTGACGGACATATTTCGAGATATTTCTTCTTCTTGTTGTTCTTCCTCTGCACAGCTAAGCTGGAAGTGGCATTTGCAGCTCGCAATAGTGCAGAGTTATCTCAAAGAAAGTGGCCACGGTGTTTCTGTATCTCTATTATGTTGGTGCGGCTTCGGAACTTTTAAATATCTTGATATATCTCGAGAACTACGCATCTGATCAAAAAATATCATAGAGCATAAAAAGTAGGAAACTTAATTCTCTACAAAAAAGGTCTCTTAACATTTTGCCATAGCTCGCTTCGTTTCCGAGATATTTGCAGATATATCTCAAGGGAAGGGGCCTGACGGACATATTTCGAGATATTTCTTCTTCTTGTTGTTCTTCTTCTGCACAGCTAAGCTGGAAGTGGCATTTGCGGCTCGCACTAGTGCAGAGTTATCTCAAAGAAAGGGGCCACGGTGTTTCTGTATCTCTATTATGTTGGTGCGGCTTCAGAACTTTTAAATATCTTGATATATCTCGAGAACTACGCGTCTGATCAAAAAATATCATAGAACATAAAAAGTAGGAAACATAATTCTCTACAAAAACGGTCTCTTAACATTTTGCCATAGCTCGCTTCGTTTCCGAGATATTTGCAGATATATCTCAAGGGAAGGGGCCTGACGGACATATTTCGAGATATTTCTTCTTCTTGTTGTTCTTCTTCTGCACAGCTAAGCTGGAAGTGGCATTTGCGGCTCGCACTAGTGCACAGTTATCTCAAAGAAAGGGGCCACGGCGTTTCTGTATCTCTATTATGTTGGTGCGTCTTCGGAACTTTTAAATATCTCGATATATCTCGAAAACTACGCTTCTGATCAAAAAATATCATAGAACATAAATTGTAGGAAACATAATTCTCTACAAAAAACGTCTCTTAACATTTTGCCATAGCTCGCTTCGTTTCCGAGATATTTGCAGATTCAGCTCAAAGGAACTGGCCTGACGGACATATTTCGAGATATTTCTTCTTCTTGTTGTTCTTCCTCTGCACAGCTAAGCTGGAAGTGGCATTTGCAGCTCGCAATAGTGCAGAGTTATCTCAAAGAAAGGGGCCACGGTGTTTCTGTATCTCTATTATGTTGGTGCGGCTTCGGAACTTTTAAATATCTCGATATATCTCGAAAACTACGCTTCTGATCAAAAAATATCATAGCACATAAAAAGTAGGAAACTTAATTCTCTACAAAAAAGGTCTCTTAACATTTTGCCATAGCTCGCTTCGTTTCCGAGATATTTGCAGATTTATCTCAAGGAAAGGGGCCTGACGGACATATTTCGAGATATTTCTTCTTCTTGTTGTTCTTCTTCTGCACAGCTAAGCTGGAAGTGGCATTTGCGGCTCGCACTAGTGCAGAGTTATCTCAAAGAAAGGGGCCACGGTGTTTCTGTATCCCTATTATGTTGGTGCGGCTTCGGAACTTTTAAATATCTCGATATATCTCGAAAACTACGCTTCTGATCAAAAAATATCATAGAACATAAATTGTAGGAAACATAATTCTCTACAAAAAACGTCTCTTAACATTTTGCCATAGCTCGCTTCGTTTCCGAGATATTTGCAGATTCAGCTCAAAGGAACTGGCCTGACGGACATATTTCGAGATATTTCTTCTTCTTGTTGTTCTTCCTCTGCACAGCTAAGCTGGAAGTGGCATTTGCAGCGCGCAATAGTGCAGAGTTATCTCAAAGAAAGGGGCCACGGTGTTTCTGTATCTCTATTATGTTGGTGCGGCTTCGGAACTTTTAAATATCTTGATATATCTCGAGAACTACGCATCTGATCAAAAAATATCATACTACATAAAAGGTAGGAAACGTAATTCTCTACAAGAAAGGTCTCTAAACATTTTGCCATAGCTCGCTTCGTTTCCGAGATATTTGCAGATTTATCTCAAGGGAAGGGGCCTGACGGACATATTTCGAGATATTTCTTCTTCTTGTTGTTCTTCTTCTGCACAGCTAAGCTGGAAGTGGCATTTGCAGCTCGCAATAGTGCAGAGTTATCTCAAAGAAAGGGGCCACGGTGTTTCTGTATCTCTATTATGTTGGTGCGGCTTCGGAACTTTTAAATATCTTGATATATCTCGAGAACTACGCATCTGAACAAAAAATATCATAGAACATAAAAAGTAGGAAACTTAATTCTCTACAAAAAAGGTCTCTTAACATTTTGCCATAGCTCGCTTCGTTTCCGAGATATTTGCAGATTTATCTCAAGGGAAGGGGCCTGACGGACATATTTCGAGATATTTCTTCTTCTTGTTGTTCTTCTTCTGCACAGCAAAGCTGGAAGTGGCATTTGCAGCTCGCAATAGTGCAGAGTTATCTCAAAGAAAGGGGCCACGGTGTTTCTGTATCTCTATTATGTTGGTGCGGCTTCGGAACTTTTAAATATCTTGATATATCTCGAGAACTACGCATCTGATCAAAAAATATCATACTACATAAAAGGTAGGAAACTTAATTCTCTACAAGAAAGGTCTCTAAACATTTTGCCATAGCTCGCTTCGTTTCCGAGATATTTGCAGATTTATCTCAAGGGAAGGGGCCTGACGGACATATTTCGAGATATTTCTTCTTCTTGTTGTTCTTCTTCTGCACAGCTAAGCTGGAAGTGGCATTTGCAGCTCGCAATAGTGCAGAGTTATATCAAAGAAAGGGGCCACGGTGTTTCTGTATCTCTATTATGTTGGTGCGGCTTCGGAACTTTTAAATATCTTGATATATCTCGAGAACTACGCATCTGATCAAAAAATATCATAGAACATAAAAAGTAGGAAACTTAATTCTCTACAAAAAAGGTCTCTTAACATTTTGCCATAGCTCGCTTCGTTTCCGAGATATTTGCAGATTTATCTCAAGGGAAGGGGCCTGACGGACATATTTCGAGATATTTCTTCTTCTTGTTGTTCTTCTTCTGCACAGCTAAGCTGGAAGTGGCATTTGCCGCTCGCACTAGTGCAGAGTTATCTCAAAGAAAGGGGCCACGGTGTTTCTGTATCTCTATTATGTTGGTGCGGCTTCGGAACTTTTAAATATCTCGATATATCTCGAAAACTACGCTTCTGATCAAAAAATATCGTAGAACATAAATTGTAGGAAACATAATTCTCTACAAAAAAGGTCTCTTAACATTTTGCCATAGCTCGCTTCGTTTCCGAGATATTTGCAGATATATCTCAAGGGAAGGGGCCTGACGGACATATTTCGAGATATTTCTTCTTCTTGTTGTTCTTCTTCTGCACAGCTAAGCTGGAAGTGGCACTTACAGCTCGCAATAGTGCAGAGTTATCTCAAAGAAAGGGGCCACGGTGTTTCTGTATCTCTATTATGTTGGTGCGGCTTCGGAACTTTTAAATATCTTGATATATCTCGAGAACTACGCATCTGATCAAAAAATATCATAGAACATAAAAAGTAGGAAACTTAATTCCCTACAAAAAAGGTCTCTTAACATTTTGCCATAGCTCGCTTCGTTTCCGAGATATTTGCAGATTTATCTCAAGGGAAGGGGCCTGACGGACATATTTCGAGATATTTCTTCTTCTTGTTGTTCTTCTTCTGCACAGCAAAGCTGGAAGTGGCATTTGCAGCTCGCAATAGTGCAGAGTTATCTCAAAGAAAGGGGCCACGGTGTTTCTGTATCTCTATTATGTTGGTGCGGCTTCGGAACTTTTAAATATCTTGATATATCTCGACAAACTACGCATCTGATCAAAAAATATCATAGAACATAAACAGTAGGAAACTTAATTCTCTACAAAAAAGGTCTCTTAACATTTTGCCATAGCTCGCTTCGTTTCCGAGATATTTGCAGATTTATCTCAAGGGAAGGGGCCTGACGGACATATTTCGAGATATTTCTTCTTCTTGTCGTTCTTCTTCTGCACAGCTAAGCTGGAAGTGGCATTTGCGGCTCGCACTAGTGCAGAGTTATCTCAAAGAAAGGGGCCACGGTGTTTCTGTATCTCTATTATGTTGGTGCGGCTTCGGAACTTTTAAATATCTCGATATATCTCGAAAACTACGCTTCTGATAAAAAAATATCATAGAACATAAAAAGTAGGAAACTTAATTCTCTACAAAAAAGGTCTCTTAACATTTTGCCATAGCTCGCTTCGTTTCCGAGATATTTGCAGATTTATCTCAAGGGAAGGGGCCTAACGGACATATTTCGAGATATTTCTTCTTCTTGTTGTTCTTCTTCTGCACAGCTAAACTGGAAGTGGCATTTCCAGCTCGCAATAGTGCAGAGTTATCTCAAAGAAAGGGGCCACGGTGTTTCTGTATCTCTATTATGTTGGTGCGGCTTCGGAACTTTTAAATATCTTGATATATCTCGAGAACTACGCATCTGATCAAAAAATATCATAGAACATAAAAAGTAGGAAACTTAATTCTCTACAAAAAAGGTCTCTTAACATTTTGCCATAGCTCGCTTCGTTTCCGAGATATTTGCAGATTTATCTCAAGGGAAGGGGCCTGACGGAAATATTTCGAGATATTTCTTCTTCTTGTTGCTCTTCTTCTGCACAGCTAAGCTGGAAGTGGCATCTGCGGCTCGCACTAGTGCAGAGTTATCTCAAAGAAAGGGGCCACGGTGTTTCTGTATCTCTATTTTGTTGGTGCGGCTTCGGAACTTTTAAATATCTCGATATATCTCGAAAACTACGCTTCTGATCAAAAAATTTCATAGAACATAAATTGTAGGAAACATAATTCTCTACAAAAAAGGTCTCTTAACATTTTGCCATAGCTCGCTTCGTTTCCGAGATATTTGCAGATTTATCTCAAGGGAAGGGGCCTAACGGACATATTTCGAGATATTTCTTCTTCTTGTTGTTCTTCTTCTGCACAGCTAAACTGGAAGTGGCATTTGCAGCTCGCAATCGTGCAGAGTTATCTCAAAGAAAGGGGCCACGGTGTTTCTGTATCTCTATTATGTTGGTGCGGCTTCGCAACTTTTAAATATCTTGATATATCTCGAGAACTACGCCTCTGATCGAAAAATATCATAGAACATAAAAAGTAGGAAACTTAATTATCTACAAAAAAGGTCTCTTAACATTTTGCCATAGCTCGCTTCGTTTCCGAGATATTTGCAGATTTATCTCAAGGGAAGGGGCCTGACGGACATATTTCGAGATATTTCTTCTTCTTGTTGTTCTTCTTCTGCACAGCTAAGCTGGAAGTGGCATCTGCGGCTCGCACTAGTGCAGAGTTATCTCAAAGAAAGGGGCCACGGTGTTTCTGTATCTCTATTTTGTTGGTGCGGCTTCGGAACTTTTAAATATCTCGATATATCTCGAAAACTACGCTTCTGATCAAAAAATATCATACAACATAAATTGTAGGAAACATAATTCTCTACAAAAAAGGTCTCTTAACATTTTGCCATAGCTCGCTTCGTTTCCGAGATATTTGCAGATATATCTCAAGGGAAGGGGCCTGACGGACATATTTCGAGATATTTCTTCTTCTTGTTGTTCTTCTTCTGCACAGCTAAACTGGAAGTGGCATTTCCAGCTCGCAATCGTGCAGAGTTATCTCAAAGAAAGGGGCCACGGTGTTTCTGTATCTCTATTATGTTGGTGCGGCTTCGCAACTTTTAAATATCTTGATATATCTCGAGAACTACGCCTCTGATCGAAAAATATCATAGAACATAAAAAGTAGGAAACTTAATTATCTACAAAAAAGGTCTCTTAACATTTTGCCATAGCTCGCTTCGTTTCCGAGATATTTGCAGATTTATCTCAAGGGAAGGGGCCTGACGGACATATTTCGAGATATTTCTTCTTCTTGTTGTTCTTCTTCTGCACAGCAAAGCTGGAAGTGGCATTTGCAGCTCGCAATAGTGCAGAGTTATCTCAAAGAAAGGGGCCACGGTGTTTCTGTATCTCTATTATGTTGGTGCGGCTTCGGAACTTTTAAATATCTTGATATATCTCGACAAACTACGCATCTGATCAAAAAATATCATAGAACATAAACAGTAGGAAACTTAATTCTCTACAAAAAAGGTCTCTTAACATTTTGCCATAGCTCGCTTCGTTTCCGAGATATTTGCAGATTTATCTCAAGGGAAGGGGCCTGACGGACATATTTCGAGATATTTCTTCTTCTTGTCGTTCTTCTTCTGCACAGCTAAGCTGGAAGTGGCATTTGCGGCTCGCACTAGTGCAGAGTTATCTCAAAGAAAGGGGCCACGGTGTTTCTGTATCTCTATTATGTTGGTGCGGCTTCGGAACTTTTAAATATCTCGATATATCTCGAAAACTACGCTTCTGATAAAAAAATATCATAGAACATAAAAAGTAGGAAACTTAATTCTCTACAAAAAAGGTCTCTTAACATTTTGCCATAGCTCGCTTCGTTTCCGAGATATTTGCAGATTTATCTCAAGGGAAGGGGCCTAACGGACATATTTCGAGATATTTCTTCTTCTTGTTGTTCTTCTTCTGCACAGCTAAACTGGAAGTGGCATTTCCAGCTCGCAATAGTGCAGAGTTATCTCAAAGAAAGGGGCCACGGTGTTTCTGTATCTCTATTATGTTGGTGCGGCTTCGGAACTTTTAAATATCTTGATATATCTCGAGAACTACGCATCTGATCAAAAAATATCATAGAACATAAAAAGTAGGAAACTTAATTCTCTACAAAAAAGGTCTCTTAACATTTTGCCATAGCTCGCTTCGTTTCCGAGATATTTGCAGATTTATCTCAAGGGAAGGGGCCTGACGGAAATATTTCGAGATATTTCTTCTTCTTGTTGCTCTTCTTCTGCACAGCTAAGCTGGAAGTGGCATCTGCGGCTCGCACTAGTGCAGAGTTATCTCAAAGAAAGGGGCCACGGTGTTTCTGTATCTCTATTTTGTTGGTGCGGCTTCGGAACTTTTAAATATCTCGATATATCTCGAAAACTACGCTTCTGATCAAAAAATTTCATAGAACATAAATTGTAGGAAACATAATTCTCTACAAAAAAGGTCTCTTAACATTTTGCCATAGCTCGCTTCGTTTCCGAGATATTTGCAGATTTATCTCAAGGGAAGGGGCCTAACGGACATATTTCGAGATATTTCTTCTTCTTGTTGTTCTTCTTCTGCACAGCTAAACTGGAAGTGGCATTTGCAGCTCGCAATCGTGCAGAGTTATCTCAAAGAAAGGGGCCACGGTGTTTCTGTATCTCTATTATGTTGGTGCGGCTTCGCAACTTTTAAATATCTTGATATATCTCGAGAACTACGCCTCTGATCGAAAAATATCATAGAACATAAAAAGTAGGAAACTTAATTATCTACAAAAAAGGTCTCTTAACATTTTGCCATAGCTCGCTTCGTTTCCGAGATATTTGCAGATTTATCTCAAGGGAAGGGGCCTGACGGACATATTTCGAGATATTTCTTCTTCTTGTTGTTCTTCTTCTGCACAGCTAAGCTGGAAGTGGCATCTGCGGCTCGCACTAGTGCAGAGTTATCTCAAAGAAAGGGGCCACGGTGTTTCTGTATCTCTATTTTGTTGGTGCGGCTTCGGAACTTTTAAATATCTCGATATATCTCGAAAACTACGCTTCTGATCAAAAAATATCATACAACATAAATTGTAGGAAACATAATTCTCTACAAAAAAGGTCTCTTAACATTTTGCCATAGCTCGCTTCGTTTCCGAGATATTTGCAGATATATCTCAAGGGAAGGGGCCTGACGGACATATTTCGAGATATTTCTTCTTCTTGTTGTTCTTCTTCTGCACAGCTAAACTGGAAGTGGCATTTCCAGCTCGCAATCGTGCAGAGTTATCTCAAAGAAAGGGGCCACGGTGTTTCTGTATCTCTATTATGTTGGTGCGGCTTCGCAACTTTTAAATATCTTGATATATCTCGAGAACTACGCCTCTGATCGAAAAATATCATAGAACATAAAAAGTAGGAAACTTAATTATCTACAAAAAAGGTCTCTTAACATTTTGCCATAGCTCGCTTCGTTTCCGAGATATTTGCAGATTTATCTCAAGGGAAGGGGCCTGACGGACATATTTCGAGATATTTCTTCTTCTTGTTGTTCTTCTTCTGCACAGCTAAGCTGGAAGTGGGATTTGCAGCTCGCAATAGTGCAGAGTTATCTCAAAGAGAGGGGCCACGGTGTTTCTGTATCTCTATTATGTTTGGTGCGGCTACGGAACTTTTAAGTATCTTGATCTATCTCGAGAACTACGCTTCTGATCAAAAAATATCATAGAACATAAATTGTAGGAAATATAATTCTCTACAAAAAACGTCTCTTAACATTTTGCCATAGCTCGCTTCGTTTCCGAGATATTTGCAGATTCAGCTCAAAGGAACTGGCCTGACGGACATATTTCGAGATATTTCTTCTTCTTGTTGTTCTTCCTCTGCACAGCTAAGCTGGAAGTGGCATTTGCAGCTCGCAATAGTGCAGAGTTATCTCAAAGAAAGGGGCCACGGTGTTTCTGTATCTCTATTATGTTGGTGCGGCTTCGGAACTTTTAAATATCTCGATATATCTCGAAAACTACGCTTCTGATCAAAAAATATCATACAACATAAATTGTAGGAAACATAATTCTCTACAAAAAAGGTCTCTTAACATTTTGCCATAGCTCGCTTCGTTTCCGAGATATTTGCAGATATATCTCAAGGGAAGGGGCCTGACGGACATATTTCGAGATATTTCTTCTTCTTGTTGTTCTTCTTCTGCACAGCTAAACTGGAAGTGGCATTTCCAGCTCGCAATCGTGCAGAGTTATCTCAAAGAAAGGGGCCACGGTGTTTCTGTATCTCTATTATGTTGGTGCGGCTTCGCAACTTTTAAATATCTTGATATATCTCGAGAACTACGCCTCTGATCGAAAAATATCATAGAACATAAAAAGTAGGAAACTTAATTATCTACAAAAAAGGTCTCTTAACATTTTGCCATAGCTCGCTTCGTTTCCGAGATATTTGCAGATTTATCTCAAGGGAAGGGGCCTGACGGACATATTTCGAGATATTTCTTCTTCTTGTTGTTCTTCTTCTGCACAGCTAAGCTGGAAGTGGCATTTGCAGCTCGCAATAGTGCAGAGTTATCTCAAAGAGAGGGGCCACGGTGTTTCTGTATCTCTATTATGTTTGGTGCGGCTACGGAACTTTTAAGTATCTTGATCTATCTCGAGAACTACGCTTCTGATCAAAAAATATCATAGAACATAAATTGTAGGAAATATAATTCTCTATAAAAAACGTCTCTTAACATTTTGCCATAGCTCGCTTCGTTTCCGAGATATTTGCAGATTCAGCTCAAAGGAACTGGCCTGACGGACATATTTCGAGATATTTCTTCTTCTTGTTGTTCTTCCTCTGCACAGCTAAGCTGGAAGTGGCATTTGCAGCTCGCAATAGTGCAGAGTTATCTCAAAGAAAGGGGCCACGGTGTTTCTGTATCTCTATTATGTTGGTGCGGCTTCGGAACTTTTAAATATCTTGATATATCTCGAGAACTACGCACCTGATCAAAAAATATCATACTACATAAAAGGTAGGAAACTTAATTCTCTACAAGAAAGGTCTCTAAACATTTTGCCATAGCTCGCTTCGTTTCCGAGATATTTGCAGATTTATCTCAAGGGAAGGGGCCTGACGGACATATTTCGAGATATTTCTTCTTCTTGTTGTTCTTCTTCTGCACAGCTAAGCTGGAAGTGGCATTTGCAGCTCGCAATAGTGCAGAGTTATCTCAAAGAAAGGGGCCACGGTGTTTCTGTATCTCTATTATGTTGGTGCGGCTTCGGAACTTTTAAATATCTTGATATATCTCGAGAACTACGCATCTGATCAAAAAATATCATAGAACATAAAAAGTAGGAAACTTAATTCTCTACAAAAAAGGTCTCTTAACATTTTGCCATAGCTCGCTTCGTTTCCGAGATATTTGCAGATTTATCTCAAGGGAAGGGGCCTGACGGACATATTTCGAGATATTTCTTCTTCTTGTTGTTCTTCTTCTGCACAGCTAAGCTGGAAGTGGCATTTGCCGCTCGCACTAGTGCAGAGTTATCTCAAAGAAAGGGGCCACGGTGTTTCTGTATCTCTATTATGTTGGTGCGGCTTCGGAACTTTTAAATATCTCGATATATCTCGAAAACTACGCTTCTGATCAAAAAATATCGTAGAACATAAATTGTAGGAAACATAATTCTCTACAAAAAAGGTCTCTTAACATTTTGCCATAGCTCGCTTCGTTTCCGAGACATTTGCAGATATATCTCAAGGGAAGGGGCCTGACGGACATATTTCGAGATATTTCTTCTTCTTGTTGTTCTTCTTCTGCACAGCTAAGCTGGAAGTGGCATTTACAGCTCGCAATAGTGCAGAGTTATCTCAAAGAAAGGGGCCACGGTGTTTCTGTATCTCTATTATGTTGGTGCGGCTTCGGAACTTTTAAATATCTTGATATATCTCGAGAACTACGCATCTGATCAAAAAATATCATAGAACATAAAAAGTAGGAAACTTAATTCCCTACAAAAAAGGTCTCTTAACATTTTGCCATAGCTCGCTTCGTTTCCGAGATATTTGCAGATTTATCTCAAGGGAAGGGGCCTGACGGACATATTTCGAGATATTTCTTCTTCTTGTTGTTCTTCTTCTGCACAGCAAAGCTGGAAGTGGCATTTGCAGCTCGCAATAGTGCAGAGTTATCTCAAAGAAAGGGGCCACGGTGTTTCTGTATCTCTATTATGTTGGTGCGGCTTCGGAACTTTTAAATATCTTGATATATCTCGACAAACTACGCATCTGATCAAAAAATATCATAGAACATAAACAGTAGGAAACTTAATTCTCTACAAAAAAGGTCTCTTAACATTTTGCCATAGCTCGCTTCGTTTCCGAGATATTTGCAGATTTATCTCAAGGGAAGGGGCCTGACGGACATATTTCGAGATATTTCTTCTTCTTGTCGTTCTTCTTCTGCACAGCTAAGCTGGAAGTGGCATTTGCGGCTCGCACTAGTGCAGAGTTATCTCAAAGAAAGGGGCCACGGTGTTTCTGTATCTCTATTATGTTGGTGCGGCTTCGGAACTTTTAAATATCTCGATATATCTCGAAAACTACGCTTCTGATAAAAAAATATCATAGAACATAAAAAGTAGGAAACTTAATTCTCTACAAAAAAGGTCTCTTAACATTTTGCCATAGCTCGCTTCGTTTCCGAGATATTTGCAGATTTATCTCAAGGGAAGGGGCCTAACGGACATATTTCGAGATATTTCTTCTTCTTGTTGTTCTTCTTCTGCACAGCTAAACTGGAAGTGGCATTTCCAGCTCGCAATAGTGCAGAGTTATCTCAAAGAAAGGGGCCACGGTGTTTCTGTATCTCTATTATGTTGGTGCGGCTTCGGAACTTTTAAATATCTTGATATATCTCGAGAACTACGCATCTGATCAAAAAATATCATAGAACATAAAAAGTAGGAAACTTAATTCTCTACAAAAAAGGTCTCTTAACATTTTGCCATAGCTCGCTTCGTTTCCGAGATATTTGCAGATTTATCTCAAGGGAAGGGGCCTGACGGAAATATTTCGAGATATTTCTTCTTCTTGTTGCTCTTCTTCTGCACAGCTAAGCTGGAAGTGGCATCTGCGGCTCGCACTAGTGCAGAGTTATCTCAAAGAAAGGGGCCACGGTGTTTCTGTATCTCTATTTTGTTGGTGCGGCTTCGGAACTTTTAAATATCTCGATATATCTCGAAAACTACGCTTCTGATCAAAAAATTTCATAGAACATAAATTGTAGGAAACATAATTCTCTACAAAAAAGGTCTCTTAACATTTTGCCATAGCTCGCTTCGTTTCCGAGATATTTGCAGATTTATCTCAAGGGAAGGGGCCTAACGGACATATTTCGAGATATTTCTTCTTCTTGTTGTTCTTCTTCTGCACAGCTAAACTGGAAGTGGCATTTCCAGCTCGCAATCGTGCAGAGTTATCTCAAAGAAAGGGGCCACGGTGTTTCTGTATCTCTATTATGTTGGTGCGGCTTCGCAACTTTTAAATATCTTGATATATCTCGAGAACTACGCCTCTGATCGTAAAATATCATAGAACATAAAAAGTAGGAAACTTAATTATCTACAAAAAAGGTCTCTTAACATTTTGCCATAGCTCGCTTCGTTTCCGAGATATTTGCAGATTTATCTCAAGGGAAGGGGCCTGACGGACATATTTCGAGATATTTCTTCTTCTTGTTGTTCTTCTTCTGCACAGCTAAGCTGGAAGTGGCATCTGCGGCTCGCACTAGTGCAGAGTTATCTCAAAGAAAGGGGCCACGGTGTTTCTGTATCTCTATTTTGTTGGTGCGGCTTCGGAACTTTTAAATATCTCGATATATCTCGAAAACTACGCTTCTGATCAAAAAATATCATACAACATAAATTGTAGGAAACATAATTCTCTACAAAAAAGGTCTCTTAACATTTTGCCATAGCTCGCTTCGTTTCCGAGATATTTGCAGATATATCTCAAGGGAAGGGGCCTGACGGACATATTTCGAGATATTTCTTCTTCTTGTTGTTCTTCTTCTGCACAGCTAAACTGGAAGTGGCATTTCCAGCTCGCAATCGTGCAGAGTTATCTCAAAGAAAGGGGCCACGGTGTTTCTGTATCTCTATTATGTTGGTGCGGCTTCGCAACTTTTAAATATCTTGATATATCTCGAGAACTACGCCTCTGATCGAAAAATATCATAGAACATAAAAAGTAGGAAACTTAATTATCTACAAAAAAGGTCTCTTAACATTTTGCCATAGCTCGCTTCTTTCCGAGATATTTGCAGATTTATCTCAAGGGAAGGGGCCTGACGGACATATTTCGAGATATTTCTTCTTCTTGTTGTTCTTCTTCTGCACAGCTAAGCTGGAAGAGGCATTTGCAGCTCGCAATAGTGCAGAGTTATCTCAAAGAGAGGGGCCACGGTGTTTCTGTATCTCTATTATGTTTGGTGCGGCTACGGAACTTTTAAGTATCTTGATCTATCTCGAGAACTACGCTTCTGATCAAAAAATATCATAGAACATAAATTGTAGGAAATATAATTCTCTACAAAAAACGTCTCTTAACATTTTGCCATAGCTCGCTTCGTTTCCGAGATATTTGCAGATTCAGCTCAAAGGAACTGGCCTGACGGACATATTTCGAGATATTTCTTCTTCTTGTTGTTCTTCCTCTGCACAGCTAAGCTGGAAGTGGCATTTGCAGCGCGCAATAGTGCAGAGTTATCTCAAAGAAAGGGGCCACGGTGTTTCTGTATCTCTATTATGTTGGTGCGGCTTCGGAACTTTTAAATATCTTGATATATCTCGAGAACTACGCCTCTGATCGAAAAATATCATAGAAGATAAAAAGTAGGAAACTTAATTCCCTACAAAAAAGGTCTCTTACCATTTTGCCATAGCTCGCTTCGTTTCCGAGATATTTGCAGATTTATCTCAAGGGAAGGGGCCTGACGGACATATTTCGAGATATTTCTTCTTCTTGTTGTTCTTCTTCTGCACAGCAAAGCTGGAAGTGGCATTTGCAGCTCGCAATAGTGCAGAGTTATCTCAAAGAAAGGGGCCACGGTGTTTCTGTATCTCTATTATGTTGGTGCGGCTTCGGAACTTTTAAATATCTCGATATATCTCGAAAACTACGCTTCTGATCAAAAAATATCATAGAACGTAAATTGTAGGAAATATTATTCTCTACAAAAAAGGTCTCTCAACATTTTGCCATAGCTCGCTTCGTTTCCGAGATATTTGCAGATTCAGCTCAAAGGAACTGGCCTGACGGACATATTTCGAGATATTTCTTCTTCTTGTTGTTCTTCTTCTGCACAGCTAAGCTGGAAGTGGCATTTGCAGCGCGCAATAGTGCAGAGTTATCTCAAAGAAAGGGGCCACGGTGTTTCTGTATCTCTATTATGTTGGTGCGGCTTCGGAACTTTTAAATATCTCGATATATCTCGAAAACTACGCTTCTGATCAAAAAAGATCATAGAATATAAATTGTAGGAAACATAATTCTCTACAAAAAAGGTCTCTTAACATTTTGCCATAGCTCGCTTCGTTTCCGAGATATTTGCAGATATATCTCAAGGGAAGGGCCTGACGGACATATTTCGAAATATTTCTTCTTCTTGTTGTTCTTCTTCTGCACAGCTAAGCTGGAAGTGGCATTTACAGCTCGCAATAGTGCAGAGTTATCTCAAAGAAAGGGGCCACGGTGTTTCTGTATCTCTATTATGTTGGTGCGGCTTCGGAACTTTTAAATATCTTGATATATCTCGAGAACTACGCATCTGATCAAAAAATATCATAGAGCATAAAAAGTAGGAAACTTAATTCTCTACAAAAAAGGTCTCTTAACATTTTGCCATAGCTCGCTTCGTTTCCGAGATATTTGCAGATTTATCTCAAGGAAAGGGGCCTGACGGACATATTTCGAGATATTTCTTCTTCTTGTTGTTCTTCTTCTGCACAGCTAAGCTGGAAGTGGCATTTGCGGCTCGCACTAGTGCAGAGTTATCTCAAAGAAAGGGGCCACGGTGTTTCTGTATCCCTATTATGTTGGTGCGGCTTCGGAACTTTTAAATATCTCGATATATCTCGAAAACTACGCTTCTGATCAAAAAATATCATAGAACTTAAATTGTAGGAAACATAATTCTCTACAAAAAACGTCTCTCAACATTTTGCCATAGCTCGCTTCGTTTCCGAGATATTTGCAGATTCAGCTCAAAGGAACTGGCCTGACGGACATATTTCGAGATATTTCTTCTTCTTGTTGTTCTTCCTCTGCACAGCTAAGCTGGAAGTGGCATTTGCAGCGCGCAATAGTGCAGAGTTATCTCAAAGAAAGGGGCCACGGTGTTTCTGTATCTCTATTATGTTGGTGCGGCTTCGGAACTTTTAAATATCTTGATATATCTCGAGAACTACGCATCTGATCAAAAAATATCATACTACATAAAAGGTAGGAAACTTAATTCTCTACAAGAAAGGTCTCTAAACATTTTGCCATAGCTCGCTTCGTTTCCGAGATATTTGCAGATTTATCTCAAGGGAAGGGGCCTGACGGACATATTTCGAGATATTTCTTCTTCTTGTTGTTCTTCTTCTGCACAGCTAAGCTGGAAGTGGCATTTGCAGCTCGCAATAGTGCAGAGTTATCTCAAAGAAAGGGGCCACGGTGTTTCTGTATCTCTATTATGTTGGTGCGGCTTCGGAACTTTTAAATATCTTGATATATCTCGAGAACTACGCATCTGATCAAAAAATATCATACTACATAAAAGGTAGGAAACTTAATTCTCTACAAGAAAGGTCTCTAAACATTTTGCCATAGCTCGCTTCGTTTCCGAGATATTTGCAGATTTATCTCAAGGGAAGGGGCCTGACGGACATATTTCGAGATATTTCTTCTTCTTGTTGTTCTTCTTCTGCACAGCTAAGCTGGAAGTGGCATTTGCGGCTCGCACTAGTGCAGAGTTATCTCAAAGAAAGGGGCCACGGTGTTTCTGTATCTCTATTATGTTGGTGCGGCTTCGGAACTTTTAAATATCTCGATATATCTCGAAAACTACGCTTCTGATCAAAAAAGATCATAGAACATAAATTGTAGGACACATAATTCTCTACAAAAAAGGTCTCTTAACATTTTGCCATAGCTCGCTTCGTTTCCGAGATATTTGCAGATATATCTCAAGGGAAGGGGCCTGACGGACATATTTCGAAATATTTCTTCTTCTTGTTGTTCTTCTTCTGCACAGCTAAGCTGGAAGTGGCATTTACAGCTCGCAATAGTGCAGAGTTATCTCAAAGAAAGGGGCCACGGTGTTTCTGTATCTCTATTATGTTGGTGCGGCTTCGGAACTTTTAAATATCTTGATATATCTCGAGAACTACGCATCTGATCAAAAAATATCATAGAACATAAAAAGTAGGAAACTTAATTCTCTACAAAAAAGGTCTCTTAACATTTTGCCATAGCTCGCTTCGTTTCCGAGATATTTGCAGATATATCTCAAGGGAAGGGGCCTGACGGACATATTTCGAGATATTTCTTCTTCTTGTTGTTCTTCTTCTGCACAGCTAAGCTGGAAGTGGCATTTGCGGCTCGCACTAGTGCAGAGTTATCTCAAAGAAAGGGGCCACGGTGTTTCTGTATCTCTATTTTGTTGGTGCGGCTTCGGAACTTTTAAATATCTCGATATATCTCGAAAACTACGCTTCTGATCAAAAAATATCATAGAACATAAATTGTAGGAAACATAATTCTCTACAAAAAAGGTCTCTTAACATTTTGCCATAGCTCGCTTCCTTTCCGAGATATTTGCAGATATATCTCAAGGGAAGGGGCCTGACGGACATATTTCGAGATATTTCTTCTTCTTGTTGTTCTTCTTCTGCACAGCTAAACTGGAAGTGGCATTTCCAGCTCGCAATCGTGCAGAGTTATCTCAAAGAAAGGGGCCACGGTGTTTCTGTATCTCTATTATGTTGGTGCGGCTTCGCAACTTTTAAATATCTTGATATATCTCGAGAACTACGCATCTGATCGAAAAATATCATAGAACATAAAAAGTAGGAAACTTAATTATCTACAAAAAAGGTCTCTTAACATTTTGCCATAGCTCGCTTCGTTTCCGAGATATTTGCAGATTTATCTCAAGGGAAGGGGCCTGACGGACATATTTCGAGATATTTCTTCTTCTTGTTGTTCTTCTTCTGCACAGCTAAGCTGGAAGTGGCATTTGCCGCTCGCACTAGTGCAGAGTTATCTCAAAGAAAGGGGCCACGGTGTTTCTGTATCTCTATTATGTTGGTGCGGCTTCGGAACTTTTAAATATCTTGATATATCTCGAGAACTACGCTTCTGATCAAAAAATATCGTAGAACATAAATTGTAGGAAACATAATTCTCTACAAAAAAGGTCTCTTAACATTTTGCCATAGCTCGCTTCGTTTCCGAGATATTTGCAGATATATCTCAAGGGAAGGGGCCTGACGGACATATTTCGAGATATTTCTTCTTCTTGTTGTTCTTCTTCTGCACAGCTAAGCTGGAAGTGGCATTTACAGCTCGCAATAGTGCAGAGTTATCTCAAAGAAAGGGGCCACGGTGTTTCTGTATCTCTATTATGTTGGTGCGGCTTCGGAACTTTTAAATATCTTGATATATCTCGAGAACTACGCATCTGATCAAAAAATATCATAGAACATAAAAAGTAGGAAACTTAATTCCCTACAAAAAAGGTCTCTTAACATTTTGCCATAGCTCGCTTCGTTTCCGAGATATTTGCAGATTTATCTCAAGGGAAGGGGCCTGACGGACATATTTCGAGATATTTCTTCTTCTTGTTGTTCTTCTTCTGCACAGCTAAGCTGGAAGAGGCATTTGCAGCTCGCAATAGTGCAGAGTTATCTCAAAGAGAGGGGCCACGGTGTTTCTCTATCTCTATTATGTTTGGTGCGGCTACGGAACTTTTAAGTATCTTGATCTATCTCGAGAACTACGCTTCTGATCAAAAAATATCATAGAACATAAATTGTAGGAAATATAATTCTCTACAAAAAACGTCTCTTAACATTTTGCCATAGCTCGCTTCGTTTCCGAGATATTTGCAGATTCAGCTCAAAGGAACTGGCCTGACGGACATATTTCGAGATATTTCTTCTTCTTGTTGTTCTTCCTCTGCACAGCTAAGCTGGAAGTGGCATTTGCAGCGCGCAATAGTGCAGAGTTATCTCAAAGAAAGGGGCCACGGTGTTTCTGTATCTCTATTATGTTGGTGCGGCTTCGGAACTTTTAAATATCTTGATATATCTCGAGAACTACGCCTCTGATCGAAAAATATCATAGAAGATAAAAAGTAGGAAACTTAATTCCCTACAAAAAAGGTCTCTTACCATTTTGCCATAGCTCGCTTCGTTTCCGAGATATTTGCAGATTTATCTCAAGGGAAGGGGCCTGACGGACATATTTCGAGATATTTCTTCTTCTTGTTGTTCTTCTTCTGCACAGCAAAGCTGGAAGTGGCATTTGCAGCTCGCAATAGTGCAGAGTTATCTCAAAGAAAGGGGCCACGGTGTTTCTGTATCTCTATTATGTTGGTGCGGCTTCGGAACTTTTAAATATCTCGATATATCTCGAAAACTACGCTTCTGATCAAAAAATATCATAGAACGTAAATTGTAGGAAATATTATTCTCTACAAAAAAGGTCTCTCAACATTTTGCCATAGCTCGCTTCGTTTCCGAGATATTTGCAGATTCAGCTCAAAGGAACTGGCCTGACGGACATATTTCGAGATATTTCTTCTTCTTGTTGTTCTTCTTCTGCACAGCTAAGCTGGAAGTGGCATTTGCAGCGCGCAATAGTGCAGAGTTATCTCAAAGAAAGGGGCCACGGTGTTTCTGTATCTCTATTATGTTGGTGCGGCTTCGGAACTTTTAAATATCTCGATATATCTCGAAAACTACGCTTCTGATCAAAAAAGATCATAGAATATAAATTGTAGGAAACATAATTCTCTACAAAAAAGGTCTCTTAACATTTTGCCATAGCTCGCTTCGTTTCCGAGATATTTGCAGATATATCTCAAGGGAAGGGCCTGACGGACATATTTCGAAATATTTCTTCTTCTTGTTGTTCTTCTTCTGCACAGCTAAGCTGGAAGTGGCATTTACAGCTCGCAATAGTGCAGAGTTATCTCAAAGAAAGGGGCCACGGTGTTTCTGTATCTCTATTATGTTGGTGCGGCTTCGGAACTTTTAAATATCTTGATATATCTCGAGAACTACGCATCTGATCAAAAAATATCATAGAGCATAAAAAGTAGGAAACTTAATTCTCTACAAAAAAGGTCTCTTAACATTTTGCCATAGCTCGCTTCGTTTCCGAGATATTTGCAGATTTATCTCAAGGAAAGGGGCCTGACGGACATATTTCGAGATATTTCTTCTTCTTGTTGTTCTTCTTCTGCACAGCTAAGCTGGAAGTGGCATTTGCGGCTCGCACTAGTGCAGAGTTATCTCAAAGAAAGGGGCCACGGTGTTTCTGTATCCCTATTATGTTGGTGCGGCTTCGGAACTTTTAAATATCTCGATATATCTCGAAAACTACGCTTCTGATCAAAAAATATCATAGAACTTAAATTGTAGGAAACATAATTCTCTACAAAAAACGTCTCTTAACATTTTGCCATAGCTCGCTTCGTTTCCGAGATATTTGCAGATTCAGCTCAAAGGAACTGGCCTGACGGACATATTTCGAGATATTTCTTCTTCTTGTTGTTCTTCCTCTGCACAGCTAAGCTGGAAGTGGCATTTGCAGCGCGCAATAGTGCAGAGTTATCTCAAAGAAAGGGGCCACGGTGTTTCTGTATCTCTATTATGTTGGTGCGGCTTCGGAACTTTTAAATATCTTGATATATCTCGAGAACTACGCATCTGATCAAAAAATATCATACTACATAAAAGGTAGGAAACTTAATTCTCTACAAGAAAGGTCTCTAAACATTTTGCCATAGCTCGCTTCGTTTCCGAGATATTTGCAGATTTATCTCAAGGGAAGGGGCCTGACGGACATATTTCGAGATATTTCTTCTTCTTGTTGTTCTTCTTCTGCACAGCTAAGCTGGAAGTGGCATTTGCAGCTCGCAATAGTGCAGAGTTATCTCAAAGAAAGGGGCCACGGTGTTTCTGTATCTCTATTATGTTGGTGCGGCTTCGGAACTTTTAAATATCTTGATATATCTCGAGAACTACGCATCTGATCAAAAAATATCATACTACATAAAAGGTAGGAAACTTAATTCTCTACAAGAAAGGTCTCTAAACATTTTGCCATAGCTCGCTTCGTTTCCGAGATATTTGCAGATTTATCTCAAGGGAAGGGGCCTGACGGACATATTTCGAGATATTTCTTCTTCTTGTTGTTCTTCTTCTGCACAGCTAAGCTGGAAGTGGCATTTGCGGCTCGCACTAGTGCAGAGTTATCTCAAAGAAAGGGGCCACGGTGTTTCTGTATCTCTATTATGTTGGTGCGGCTTCGGAACTTTTAAATATCTCGATATATCTCGAAAACTACGCTTCTGATCAAAAAAGATCATAGAACATAAATTGTAGGACACATAATTCTCTACAAAAAAGGTCTCTTAACATTTTGCCATAGCTCGCTTCGTTTCCGAGATATTTGCAGATATATCTCAAGGGAAGGGGCCTGACGGACATATTTCGAAATATTTCTTCTTCTTGTTGTTCTTCTTCTGCACAGCTAAGCTGGAAGTGGCATTTACAGCTCGCAATAGTGCAGAGTTATCTCAAAGAAAGGGGCCACGGTGTTTCTGTATCTCTATTATGTTGGTGCGGCTTCGGAACTTTTAAATATCTTGATATATCTCGAGAACTACGCATCTGATCAAAAAATATCATAGAACATAAAAAGTAGGAAACTTAATTCTCTACAAAAAAGGTCTCTTAACATTTTGCCATAGCTCGCTTCGTTTCCGAGATATTTGCAGATATATCTCAAGGGAAGGGGCCTGACGGACATATTTCGAGATATTTCTTCTTCTTGTTGTTCTTCTTCTGCACAGCTAAGCTGGAAGTGGCATTTGCGGCTCGCACTAGTGCAGAGTTATCTCAAAGAAAGGGGCCACGGTGTTTCTGTATCTCTATTTTGTTGGTGCGGCTTCGGAACTTTTAAATATCTCGATATATCTCGAAAACTACGCTTCTGATCAAAAAATATCATAGAACATAAATTGTAGGAAACATAATTCTCTACAAAAAAGGTCTCTTAACATTTTGCCATAGCTCGCTTCCTTTCCGAGATATTTGCAGATATATCTCAAGGGAAGGGGCCTGACGGACATATTTCGAGATATTTCTTCTTCTTGTTGTTCTTCTTCTGCACAGCTAAACTGGAAGTGGCATTTCCAGCTCGCAATCGTGCAGAGTTATCTCAAAGAAAGGGGCCACGGTGTTTCTGTATCTCTATTATGTTGGTGCGGCTTCGCAACTTTTAAATATCTTGATATATCTCGAGAACTACGCATCTGATCGAAAAATATCATAGAACATAAAAAGTAGGAAACTTAATTATCTACAAAAAAGGTCTCTTAACATTTTGCCATAGCTCGCTTCGTTTCCGAGATATTTGCAGATTTATCTCAAGGGAAGGGGCCTGACGGACATATTTCGAGATATTTCTTCTTCTTGTTGTTCTTCTTCTGCACAGCTAAGCTGGAAGTGGCATTTGCCGCTCGCACTAGTGCAGAGTTATCTCAAAGAAAGGGGCCACGGTGTTTCTGTATCTCTATTATGTTGGTGCGGCTTCGGAACTTTTAAATATCTTGATATATCTCGAGAACTACGCTTCTGATCAAAAAATATCGTAGAACATAAATTGTAGGAAACATAATTCTCTACAAAAAAGGTCTCTTAACATTTTGCCATAGCTCGCTTCGTTTCCGAGATATTTGCAGATATATCTCAAGGGAAGGGGCCTGACGGACATATTTCGAGATATTTCTTCTTCTTGTTGTTCTTCTTCTGCACAGCTAAGCTGGAAGTGGCATTTACAGCTCGCAATAGTGCAGAGTTATCTCAAAGAAAGGGGCCACGGTGTTTCTGTATCTCTATTATGTTGGTGCGGCTTCGGAACTTTTAAATATCTTGATATATCTCGAGAACTACGCATCTGATCAAAAAATATCATAGAACATAAAAAGTAGGAAACTTAATTCCCTACAAAAAAGGTCTCTTAACATTTTGCCATAGCTCGCTTCGTTTCCGAGATATTTGCAGATTTATCTCAAGGGAAGGGGCCTGACGGACATATTTCGAGATATTTCTTCTTCTTGTTGTTCTTCTTCTGCACAGCAAAGCTGGAAGTGGCATTTGCAGCTCGCAATAGTGCAGAGTTATCTCAAAGAAAGGGGCCACGGTGTTTCTGTATCTCTATTATGTTGGTGCGGCTTCGGAACTTTTAAATATCTTGATATATCTCGACAAACTACGCATCTGATCAAAAAATATCATAGAACATAAACAGTAGGAAACTTAATTCTCTACAAAAAAGGTCTCTTAACATTTTGCCATAGCTCGCTTCGTTTCCGAGATATTTGCAGATTTATCTCAAGGGAAGGGGCCTGACGGACATATTTCGAGATATTTCTTCTTCTTGTTGTTCTTCTTCTGCACAGCTAAGCTGGAAGTGGCATTTGCGGCTCGCACTAGTGCAGAGTTATCTCAAAGGAAGGGGCCACGGTGTTTCTGTATCTCTATTATGTTGGTGCGGCTTCGGAACTTTTAAATATCTCGATATATCTCGAAAACTACGCTTCTGATAAAAAAATATCATAGAACATAAAAAGTAGGAAACTTAATTCTCTACAAAAAAGGTCTCTTAACATTTTGCCATAGCTCGCTTCGTTTCCGAGATATTTGCAGATTTATCTCAAGGGAAGGGGCCTAACGGACATATTTCGAGATATTTCTTCTTCTTGTTGTTCTTCTTCTGCACAGCTAAACTGGAAGTGGCATTTCCAGCTCGCAATAGTGCAGAGTTATCTCAAAGAAAGGGGCCACGGTGTTTCTGTATCTCTATTATGTTGGTGCGGCTTCGGAACTTTTAAATATCTTGATATATCTCGAGAACTACGCATCTGATCAAAAAATATCATAGAACATAAAAAGTAGGAAACTTAATTCTCTACAAAAAAGGTCTCTTAACATTTTGCCATAGCTCGCTTCGTTTCCGAGATATTTGCAGATTTATCTCAAGGGAAGGGGCCTGACGGAAATATTTCGAGATATTTCTTCTTCTTGTTGCTCTTCTTCTGCACAGCTAAGCTGGAAGTGGCATCTGCGGCTCGCACTAGTGCAGAGTTATCTCAAAGAAAGGGGCCACGGTGTTTCTGTATCTCTATTATGTTGGTGCGGCTTCGGAACTTTTAAATATCTTGATATATCTCGACAAACTACGCATCTGATCAAAAAATATCATAGAACATAAACAGTAGGAAACTTAATTCTCTACAAAAAAGGTCTCTTAACATTTTGCCATAGCTCGCTTCGTTTCCGAGATATTTGCAGATTTATCTCAAGGGAAGGGGCCTGACGGACATATTTCGAGATATTTCTTCTTCTTGTTGTTCTTCTTCTGCACAGCTAAGCTGGAAGTGGCATTTGCAGCGCGCAATAGTGCAGAGTTATCTCAAAGAAAGGGGCCACGGTGTTTCTGTATCTCTATTATGTTGGTGCGGCTTCGGAACTTTCAAATATCTTGATATATCTCGAGAACTACGCATCTGATCAAAAAATATCATAGAACATAAAAAGTAGGAAACCTAATTTTCTACAAAAAAGGTCTCTTAACATTTTGCCGTAGCTCGCTTCGTTTCCGAGATATTTGCAGATTTATCTCAAGGGAAGGGGCCTGACGGACATATTTCGAAATATTTCTTATTCTTGTTGTTCTTCTTCTGCACAGCTAAGCTGGAGGTGGCATTTGCAGTTCGCAATAGTGCAGAGTTATCTCAAAGAAAGGGGCCACTGTGTTTCTGTACCTCTATTATGTTGGTGCAGCTTCGGAGCTTTTAAATATCTTGATATATCTCGAGAACTACGCATCTGATCAAAAAATATCATAGAACATAAAAAGTAGGAAACTTGATTCTCTACAAAAAAGGTCTCTTAACATTTTGCCATAGCTCGCTTCGTTTCCGAGATATTTGCAGATTTATCTCAAGGGAAGGGGCCTGACGGACATATTTCGAGATATTTCTTCTTCTTGTTGTTCTTCTTCTGCACAGCTAAGCTGGAAGTGGCATTTGCAGCTCGCAATAGTGCAGAGTTATCGCAAAGAAAGGGGCCACGGTGTTTCTGTATCTCTATTATGTTGGTGCGGCTTCGGAACTTTTAAATATCTTGATATATCTCGAGAACTACGCATCTGATCAAAAAATATCATAGAACATAAAAAGTAGGAAACTTAATTCTCTACAAAAAAGGTCTCTTAACGTTTTGCAATAGCTTGCTTCGTTTCCGAGATATTTGCAGATTTATCTCAAGGGAAGGGTCCTGACGGACATATTTCGAGATATTTCTTCTTCTTGTTGTTCTTCTTCTGCACAGCTAAACTGGAAGTGGCATTTCCAGCTCGCAATCATGCAGAGTTATCTCAAAGAGAGGGGCCACGGTGTTTCTGTATCTCTATTATGTTGGTGCGGCTTCGAAACTTTTAAATATCTTGATATATCTCGAGAACTACGCCTCTGATCGAAAAATATCATAGAACATAAAAAGTAGGAAACTTAATTCTCTACAACAAAGGTCTCTTAACATTTTGCCATAGCTCGCTTCGTTTCCGAGATATTTGCAGATTTATCTCAAGGGAAGGGGCCTGACGGACATATTTCGAGATATTTCTTCTTCTTGTTGTTCTTCTTCTGCACAGCTAAGCTGGAAGTGGCATTTGCTGCGCGCAATAGTGCAGAGTTATCTCAAAGAAAGGGGCCACGGTGATTCTGTATCTCTATTATGTTGGTGCGGCTTCGGAACTTTTAAATATCTTGATATATCTCGAGAACTACGCATCTGATCAAGAAATATCATAAAACATAAAAAGTAGAAAACTTAATTCTCTACAAAAAAGGTCTCTTAACATTTTCCCATAGCTGGCATCGTTTCCGAGATATTTGCAGATTTAGCTCAAGGGAAGGGGCCTGACGGACATATTCCGAGATATTTCTTCTTCTTGTTGTTCTTCTTCTGCACAGCTAAGCTGGAAGTGGCATTTGCAGCTCGCAATAGTGCAGAGTTATCGCAAAGAAAGGGGCCACGGTGTTTCTGTATCTCTATTATGTTGGTGCGGCTTCGGAACTTTTAAATATCTTGATATATCTCGAGAACTACGCATCTGATCAAAAAATATCATAGAACATAAAAAGTAGGAAACCTAATTTTCTACAAAAAAGGTCTCTTAACATTTTGCCGTAGCTCGCTTCGTTTCCGAGATATTTGCAGATTTATCTCAAGGGACGGGGCTTGACGGACATATTTCGAGATATTTCTTCTTCTTGTTGTTCTTCTTCTGCACAGCTAAGCTGGAAGTGGCATTTGCAGCGCGCAATAGTGCAGAGTTATCTCAAAGAAAGGGGCCACGGTGTTTCTGTATCTCTATTATGTTGGTGCGGCTTCGGAACTTTTAAATATCTTGATATATCTCGAGAACTACGCATCTGAACAAAAAATATCATAGAACATAAAAACTAGGAAACTTAATTCTCTACAAAAATGGTCTCTTAACATTTTGCCGTAGCTCGCTTCGTTTCCGAGATATTTGCAGATTTATCTCAAGGGAAGGGGCCTGACGGACATATTTCCAGATATTTCTTCTTCTTGTTGTTCTTCTTCTGCACAGCTAAGCTGGAAGTGGCATTTGCAGCTCGCAATAGTGCAGAGTTATCTCAAAGAAAGGGGCCACGGTGTTTCTGTATCTCTATTATGTTGGTGCGGCTTCGGAACTTTTAAATATCTTGATATATCTCGAGAACTACGCATCTGATCGAAAAATATCATAGAACATAAAAAGTAGGAAACTTAATTCTCTACAAAAGAGGTCTCTTAACATTTTGCCATAGCTCGCTTCGTTTCCGAGATATTTGCAGATTTATCTCAAGGGAAGGGGCCTGACGGACATATTTCGAGATATTTCGTCTTTTTGTTGTTCTTCTTCTGCACAGCTAAGCTGGAAGTGGCATTTGCAGCTCGCAATAGTGCAGAGTTATCTCAAAGAAAGGGGCCACGGTGTTTCTGTATCTCTATTACGTTGGTGCGGCTTCGGAACTTTTAAATATCTTGATATATCTCGAGAACTACGCATCCGATCAAAAAATATCATAGAACAAAGAAAGTAGGAAACTTAATTCTCTACAAAAAAGGTCTCTTAACATTTTGCCATAGCTCGCTTCGTTTCCGAGATATTTGCAGATTTATCTCGAGGGAAGGGGCCTGACGGGCATATTTCCAGATATTTCTTCTTCTTGTTGTTCTTCTTCTGCACAGCTAAGCTGGAAGTGGCATTTGCAGCTCGCAATAGTGCAGAGTTATCTCAAAGAAAGGGGCCACGGTGTTTCTGTATCTCTATTATGTTGGTGCGGCTTCGGAACTTTTAAATATCTTGATATATCTCGAGAACTACGCATCTGATCGAAAAATATCATAGAACATAAAAAGTAGGAAACTTAATTCTCTACAAAAGAGGTCTCTTAACATTTTGCCATAGCTCGCTTCGTTTCCGAGATATTTGCAGATTTATCTCAAGGGAAGGGGCCTGACGGACATATTTCGAGATATTTCGTCTTTTTGTTGTTCTTCTTCTGCACAGCTAAGCTGGAAGTGGCATTTGCAGCTCGCAATAGTGCAGAGTTATCTCAAAGAAAGGGGCCACGGTGTTTCTGTATCTCTATTACGTTGGTGCGGCTTCGGAACTTTTAAATATCTTGATATATCTCGAGAACTACGCATCCGATCAAAAAATATCATAGAACAAAGAAAGTAGGAAACTTAATTCTCTACAAAAAAGGTCTCTTAACATTTTGCCATAGCTCGCTTCGTTTCCGAGATATTTGCAGATTTATCTCGAGGGAAGGGGCCTGACGGGCATATTTCGAGATATTTCTTCTTCTTGTTGTTCTTCTTCTGCACAGCTAAGCTGGAAGTGGCATTTGCAGCGCGCAATAGTGCAGAGTTATCTCAAAGAAAGGGGCCACGGTGTTTCTGTATCTCTATTATGTTGGTGCGGCTTCGGAACTTTTAAATATCTTGATATATCTCGAGAACTACGCATCTGAACAAAAAATATCATAGACCATAAAAAGTAGGAAACTTAATTCTCTACAAAAATGGTCTCTTAACATTTTGCCGTAGCTCGCTTCGTTTCCGAGATATTTGCAGATTTATCTCAAGGGAAGGGGCCTGACGGACATATTTCCAGATATTTCTTCTTCTTGTTGTTCTTCTTCTGCACAGCTAAGCTGGAAGTGGCATTTGCAGCTCGCAATAGTGCAGAGTTATCTCAAAGAAAGGGGCCACGGTGTTTCTGTATCTCTATTATGTTGGTGCGGCTTCGGAACTTTTAAATATCTTGATATATCTCGAGAACTACGCATCTGATCGAAAAATATCATAGAACATAAAAAGTAGGAAACTTAATTCTCTACAAAAGAGGTCTCTTAACATTTTGCCATAGCTCGCTTCGTTTCCGAGATATTTGCAGATTTATCTCAAGGGAAGGGGCCTGACGGACATATTTCGAGATATTTCGTCTTTTTGTTGTTCTTCTTCTGCACAGCTAAGCTGGAAGTGGCATTTGCAGCTCGCAATAGTGCAGAGTTATCTCAAAGAAAGGGGCCACGGTGTTTCTGTATCTCTATTACGTTGGTGCGGCTTCGGAACTTTTAAATATCTTGATATATCTCGAGAACTACGCATCCGATCAAAAAATATCATAGAACAAAGAAAGTAGGAAACTTAATTCTCTACAAAAAAGGTCTCTTAACATTTTGCCATAGCTCGCTTCGTTTCCGAGATATTTGCAGATTTATCTCGAGGGAAGGGGCCTGACGGGCATATTTCGAGATATTTCTTCTTCTTGTTGTTCTTCTTCTGCACAGCTAAGCTGGAAGTGGCATTTGCAGCGCGCAATAGTGTAGAGTTATCTCAAAGAAAGGGGCCACGGTGTTTCTGTATCTCTATTATGTTGGTGCGGCTTCGGAACTTTTAAATATCTTGATATATCTCGAGAACTACGCATCTGATCAAAAAATATCATAGAACATAAAAAGTAAAAATCCTAATTTCCTACAAAAAAGGTCTCTTAACATTTTGCCGTAGCTCGCTTTGTTTCCGAGATATTTGCAGATTTATCTCAAGGGAAGGGGCCTGACGGACATATTTCGAGATATTTCTTCTTTTTGTTGTTCTTCTTCTGCACAGCTAAGCTGGAAGTGGCATTTGCAGCTCGCAATAGTGCAGAGTTATCTCAAAGAAAGGGGCCACGGTGTTTCTGTATCTCTATTATGTTGGTGCGGCTTCGGAACTTTTAAATATCTTGATATATCTCGAGAACTACGCATCCGATCAAAAAATATCATAGAACATAAAAAGTAGAAAACTTAATTCTCTACAAAAAAGGTCTCTTAACATTTTGCCATAGCTCGCTTCGTTTCCGAGATATTTGCAGATTTATCTCAAGGGGAGGGGCCTGACGGACATATTTCGAGATATTTCTTCTTTTTGTTGTTCTTCTTCTGCACAGCTAAGCTGGAAGTGGCATTTGCAGCTCGCAATAGTGCAGAGTTATCTCAAAGAAAGGGGCCACGGTGTTTCTGTATCTCTATTATGTTGGTGCGGCATCGGAACTATTAAATATCTTGATATATCTCGAGAACTACGCTTCCGATCAAAAAATATCATAGAACATAAAAAGTAGGAAACTTAATTCTCTACAAAAAAGGTCTCTTAACATTTTGCCATAGCTCGCTTCGTTTCCGAGATATTTGCAGATTTATCTCGAGGGAAGGGGCCTGACGGACATATTTCGAGATATTTCTTCTTCTTGTTGTTCTTCTTCTGCACAGCTAAGCTGGAAGCGGCATTTGCGGCTCGCACTAGTGCAGAGTTATCTCAAAGAAAGGGGCCACGGTGATTCTGTATCTCTATTATGTTGGTGCGGCTTCGGAACTTTTAGATATCTTGATATATCTCGAGAACTACGCATCTGATCAAGAAATATCATAAAACATAAAAAGTAGAAAACTTAATTCTCTACAAAAAAGGTCTCTTAACATTTTCCCATAGCTGGCATCGTTTCCGAGATATTTGCAGATTTAGCTCAAGGGAAGGGGCCTGACGGACATATTCCGAGATATTTCTTCTTCTTGTTGTTCTTCTTCTGCACAGCTAAGCTGGAAGTGGCATTTGCAGCTCGCAATAGTGCAGAGTTATCTCAAAGAAAGGGGCCACGGTGTTTCTGTACCTCTATTATGTTGGTGCAGCTTCGGAGCTTTTAAATATCTTGATATATCTCGAGAACTACGCATCTGATCAAAAAATATCATAGAACATAAAAAGTAGGAAACTTGATTCTCTACAAAAAAGGTCTCTTAACATTTTCCCATAGCTGGCATCGTTTCCGAGATATTTGCAGATTTAGCTCAAGGGAAGGGGCCTGACGGACATATTCCGAGATATTTCTTCTTCTTGTTGTTCCTCTTCTGCACAGCTAAGCTGGAAGTGGCATTTGCAGGTCGCAATAGTGCAGAGTTATCTCAAAGAAAGGGGCCACGGTGTTTCTGTATCTCTATTATGTTGGTGCGGCTTCGGAACTTTTAAATATCTTGATATATCTCGAGAACTACGCATCTGATCGAAAAATATCATAGAACATAAAAAGTAGGAAACTCAATTCTCTACAAAAGACGTCTCTTAACATTTTGCCATAGCTCGCATGGTTTCCGAGATATTTGCAGATTTATCTCAAGGGAAGGGGCCTGACGGACATATTTCGAGATATTTCTTCTTCTTGTTGTTCTTCTTCTGCACAGCTAAGCTGGAAGTGGCATTTGCAGCTCGCAATAGTGCAGAGTTATCTCAAAGAAAAGGGCCACGGTGTTTCTGTATCTCTATTATGTTGGTGCGGCTTCGGAACTTTTAAATATCTTGATATATCTCGAGAACTACGCATCTGTTCAAAAAATATCATAGAACATAAAAAGTAGGAATCCTAATTTTCTACAAAAAAGGTCTCTTAACATTTTGCCGTAGCTCGCTTCGTTTCCGAGATATTTGCAGATTTATCTCAAGGGAAGGGGCCTGACGGACATATTTCCAGATATTTCTTCTTCTTGTTGTTCTTCTTCTGCACAGCTAAGCTGGAAGTGGCATTTGCAGCTCGCAATAGTGCAGAGTTATCTCAAAGAAAGGGGCCACGGTGTTTCTGTATCTCTATTATGTTGGTGCGGCTTCGGAACTTTTAAATATCTTGATATATCTCGAGAACTACGCATCTGATCGAAAAATATCATAGAACATAAAAAGTAGGAAACTCAATTCTCTACAAAAGAGGTCTCTTAACATTTTGCCATAGCTCGCTTCGTTTCCGAGATATTTGCAGATTTATCTCAAGGGAAGGGGCCTGACGGACATATTTCGAGATATTTCTTCTTTTCGTTGTTCTTCCTCTGCACAGCTAAGCTGGAAGTGGCATTTGCAGCTCGCAATAGTGCAGAGTTATCTCAAAGAAAGGGGCCACGGTGTTTCTGTATCTCTATTACGTTGGTGCGGCTTCGGAACTTTTAAATATCTTGATATATCTCGAGAACTACGCATCCGATCAAAAAATATCATAGAACAAAGAAAGTAGGAAACTTAATTCTCTACAAAAAAGGTCTCTTAACATTTTGCCATAGCTCGCTTCGTTTCCGAGATATTTGCAGATTTATCTCGAGGGAAGGGGCCTGACGGACATATTTCGAGATATTTCTTCTTCTTGTTGTTCTTCTTCTGCACAGCTAAGCTGGAAGTGGCATTTGCAGCGCGCAATAGTGTAGAGTTATCTCAAAGAAAGGGGCCACGGTGTTTCTGTATCTCTATTATGTTGGTGCGGCTTCGGAACTTTTAAATATCTTGATATATCTCGAGAACTACGCATCTGATCAAAAAATATCATAGAACATAAAAAGTAGGAAACTTAATTCTCTACAAAAGAGGTCTCTTAACATTTTGCCATAGCTCGCTTCGTTTCCGAGATATTTGCAGATTTATCTCAAGGGAAGGGGCCTGACGGACATATTTCGAGATATTTCGTCTTTTTGTTGTTCTTCTTCTGCACACCTAAGCTGGAAGTGGCATTTGCAGCTCGCAATAGTGCAGAGTTATCTCAAAGAAAGGGGCCACGGTGTTTCTGTATCTCTATTACGTTGGTGCGGCTTCGGAACTTTTAAATATCTTGATATATCTCGAGAACTACGCATCTGATCGAAAAATATCATAGAACATAAAAAGTAGGAGACTTAATTCTCTACAAAAGAGGTCTCTTAACATTTTGCCATAGCTCGCTTCGTTTCCGAGATATTTGCAGATTTATCTCAAGGGAAGGGGCCTGACGGACATATTTCGAGATATTTCGTCTTTTTGTTGTTCTTCTTCTGCACAGCTAAGCTGGAAGTGGCATTTGCAGCTCGCAATAGTGCAGAGTTATCTCAAAGAAAGGGGCCACGGTGTTTCTGTATCTCTATTACGTTGGTGCGGCTTCGGAACTTTTAAATATCTTGATATATCTCGAGAACTACGCATCCGATCAAAAAATATCATAGAACAAAGAAAGTAGGAAACTTAATTCTCTACAAAAAAGGTCTCTTAACATTTTGCCATAGCTCGCTTCGTTTCCGAGATATTTGCAGATTTATCTCGAGGGAAGGGGCCTGACGGGCATATTTCGAGATATTTCTTCTTCTTGTTGTTCTTCTTCTGCACAGCTAAGCTGGAAGTGGCATTTGCAGCGCGCAATAGTGTAGAGTTATCTCAAAGAAAGGGGCCACGGTGTTTCTGTATCTCTATTATGTTGGTGCGGCTTCGGAACTTTTAAATATCTTGATATATCTCGAGAACTACGCATCTGATCAAAAAATATCATAGAACATAAAAAGTAGGAATCCTAATTTCCTACAAAAAAGGTCTCTTAACATTTTGCCGTAGCTCGCTTTGTTTCCGAGATATTTGCAGATTTATCTCAAGGGAAGGGGCCTGACGGACATATTTCGAGATATTTCTTCTTTTTGTTGTTCTTCTTCTGCACAGCTAAGCTGGAAGTGGCATTTGCAGCTCGCAATAGTGCAGAGTTATCTCAAAGAAAGGGGCCACGGTGTTTCTGTATCTCTATTATGTTGGTGCGGCTTCGGAACTTTTAAATATCTTGATATATCTCGAGAACTACGCATCCGATCAAAAAATATCATAGAACATAAAAAGTAGAAAACTTAATTCTCTACAAAAAAGGTCTCTTAACATTTTGCCATAGCTCGCTTCGTTTCCGAGATATTTGCAGATTTATCTCAAGGGGAGGGGCCTGACGGACATATTTCGAGATATTTCTTCTTTTTGTTGTTCTTCTTCTGCACAGCTAAGCTGGAAGTGGCATTTGCAGCTCGCAATAGTGCAGAGTTATCTCAAAGAAAGGGGCCACGGTGTTTCTGTATCTCTATTATGTTGGTGCGGCATCGGAACTATTAAATATCTTGATATATCTCGAGAACTACGCATCCGATCAAAAAATATCATAGAACATAAAAAGTAGGAAACTTAATTCTCTACAAAAAAGGTCTCTTAACATTTTGCCATAGCTCGCTTCGTTTCCGAGATATTTGCAGATTTATCTCGAGGGAAGGGGCCTGACGGACATATTTCGAGATATTTCTTCTTCTTGTTGTTCTTCTTCTGCACAGCTAAGCTGGAAGCGGCATTTGCGGCTCGCACTAGTGCAGAGTTATCTCAAAGAAAGGGGCCACGGTGATTCTGTATCTCTATTATGTTGGTGCGGCTTCGGAACTTTTAGATATCTTGATATATCTCGAGAACTACGCATCTGATCAAGAAATATCATAAAACATAAAAAGTAGAAAACTTAATTCTCTACAAAAAAGGTCTCTTAACATTTTCCCATAGCTGGCATCGTTTCCGAGATATTTGCAGATTTAGCTCAAGGGAAGGGGCCTGACGGACATATTCCGAGATATTTCTTCTTCTTGTTGTTCGTCTTCTGCACAGCTAAGCTGGAAGTGGCATTTGCAGCTCGCAATAGTGCAGAGTTATCTCAAAGAAAGGGGCCACGGTGTTTCTGTACCTCTATTATGTTGGTGCAGCTTCGGAGCTTTTAAATATCTTGATATATCTCGAGAACTACGCATCTGATCAAAAAATATCATAGAACATAAAAAGTAGGAAACTTGATTCTCTACAAAAAAGGTCTCTTAACATTTTCCCATAGCTGGCATCGTTTCCGAGATATTTGCAGATTTAGCTCAAGGGAAGGGGCCTGACGGACATATTCCGAGATATTTCTTCTTCTTGTTGTTCCTCTTCTGCACAGCTAAGCTGGAAGTGGCATTTGCAGGTCGCAATAGTGCAGAGTTATCTCAAAGAAAGGGGCCACGGTGTTTCTGTATCTCTATTATGTTGGTGCGGCTTCGGAACTTTTAAATATCTTGATATATCTCGAGAACTACGCATCTGATCAAAAAATATCATAGAACATAAAAAGTAGGAATCCTAATTTCCTACAAAAAAGGTCTCTTAACATTTTGCCGTAGCTCGCTTTGTTTCCGAGATATTTGCAGATTTATCTCAAGGGAAGGGGCCTGACGGACATATTTCGAGATATTTCTTCTTTTTGTTGTTCTTCTTCTGCACAGCTAAGCTGGAAGTGGCATTTGCAGCTCGCAATAGTGCAGAGTTATCTCAAAGAAAGGGGCCACGGTGTTTCTGTATCTCTATTATGTTGGTGCGGCTTCGGAACTTTTAAATATCTTGATATATCTCGAGAACTACGCATCCGATCAAAAAATATCATAGAACATAAAAAGTAGAAAACTTAATTCTCTACAAAAAAGGTCTCTTAACATTTTGCCATAGCTCGCTTCGTTTCCGAGATATTTGCAGATTTATCTCAAGGGGAGGGGCCTGACGGACATATTTCGAGATATTTCTTCTTTTTGTTGTTCTTCTTCTGCACAGCTAAGCTGGAAGTGGCATTTGCAGCTCGCAATAGTGCAGAGTTATCTCAAAGAAAGGGGCCACGGTGTTTCTGTATCTCTATTATGTTGGTGCGGCATCGGAACTATTAAATATCTTGATATATCTCGAGAACTACGCATCCGATCAAAAAATATCATAGAACATAAAAAGTAGGAAACTTAATTCTCTACAAAAAAGGTCTCTTAACATTTTGCCATAGCTCGCTTCGTTTCCGAGATATTTGCAGATTTATCTCGAGGGAAGGGGCCTGACGGACATATTTCGAGATATTTCTTCTTCTTGTTGTTCTTCTTCTGCACAGCTAAGCTGGAAGCGGCATTTGCGGCTCGCACTAGTGCAGAGTTATCTCAAAGAAAGGGGCCACGGTGATTCTGTATCTCTATTATGTTGGTGCGGCTTCGGAACTTTTAGATATCTTGATATATCTCGAGAACTACGCATCTGATCAAGAAATATCATAAAACATAAAAAGTAGAAAACTTAATTCTCTACAAAAAAGGTCTCTTAACATTTTCCCATAGCTGGCATCGTTTCCGAGATATTTGCAGATTTAGCTCAAGGGAAGGGGCCTGACGGACATATTCCGAGATATTTCTTCTTCTTGTTGTTCGTCTTCTGCACAGCTAAGCTGGAAGTGGCATTTGCAGCTCGCAATAGTGCAGAGTTATCTCAAAGAAAGGGGCCACGGTGTTTCTGTACCTCTATTATGTTGGTGCAGCTTCGGAGCTTTTAAATATCTTGATATATCTCGAGAACTACGCATCTGATCAAAAAATATCATAGAACATAAAAAGTAGGAAACTTGATTCTCTACAAAAAAGGTCTCTTAACATTTTCCCATAGCTGGCATCGTTTCCGAGATATTTGCAGATTTAGCTCAAGGGAAGGGGCCTGACGGACATATTCCGAGATATTTCTTCTTCTTGTTGTTCCTCTTCTGCACAGCTAAGCTGGAAGTGGCATTTGCAGGTCGCAATAGTGCAGAGTTATCTCAAAGAAAGGGGCCACGGTGTTTCTGTATCTCTATTATGTTGGTGCGGCTTCGGAACTTTTAAATATCTTGATATATCTCGAGAACTACGCATCTGATCGAAAAATATCATAGAACATAAAAAGTAGGAAACTCAATTCTCTACAAAAGACGTCTCTTAACATTTTGCCATAGCTCGCATGGTTTCCGAGATATTTGCAGATTTATCTCAAGGGAAGGGGCCTGACGGACATATTTCGAGATATTTCTTCTTCTTGTTGTTCTTCTTCTGCACAGCTAAGCTGGAAGTGGCATTTGCAGCTCGCAATAGTGCAGAGTTATCTCAAAGAAAAGGGCCACGGTGTTTCTGTATCTCTATTATGTTGGTGCGGCTTCGGAACTTTTAAATATCTTGATATATCTCGAGAACTACGCATCTGATCGAAAAATATCATAGAACATAAAAAGTAGGAAACTCAATTCTCTACAAAAGAGGTCTCTTAACATTTTGCCATAGCTCGCTTCGTTTCCGAGATATTTGCAGATTTATCTCAAGGGAAGGGGCCTGACGGACATATTTCGAGATATTTCTTCTTTTCGTTGTTCTTCCTCTGCACAGCTAAGCTGGAAGTGGCATTTGCAGCTCGCAATAGTGCAGAGTTATCTCAAAGAAAGGGGCCACGGTGTTTCTGTATCTCTATTACGTTGGTGCGGCTTCGGAACTTTTAAATATCTTGATATATCTCGAGAACTACGCATCCGATCAAAAAATATCATAGAACAAAGAAAGTAGGAAACTTAATTCTCTACAAAAAAGGTCTCTTAACATTTTGCCATAGCTCGCTTCGTTTCCGAGATATTTGCAGATTTATCTCGAGGGAAGGGGCCTGACGGACATATTTCGAGATATTTCTTCTTCTTGTTGTTCTTCTTCTGCACAGCTAAGCTGGAAGTGGCATTTGCAGCGCGCAATAGTGTAGAGTTATCTCAAAGAAAGGGGCCACGGTGTTTCTGTATCTCTATTATGTTGGTGCGGCTTCGGAACTTTTAAATATCTTGATATATCTCGAGAACTACGCATCTGTTCAAAAAATATCATAGAACATAAAAAGTAGGAATCCTAATTTTCTACAAAAAAGGTCTCTTAACATTTTGCCGTAGCTCGCTTCGTTTCCGAGATATTTGCAGATTTATCTCAAGGGAAGGGGCCTGACGGACATATTTCCACATATTTCTTCTTCTTGTTGTTCTTCTTCTGCACAGCTAAGCTGGAAGTGGCATTTGCAGCTCGCAATAGTGCAGAGTTATCTCAAAGAAAGGGGCCACGGTGTTTCTGTATCTCTATTATGTTGGTGCGGCTTCGGAACTTTTAAATATCTTGATATATCTCGAGAACTACGCATCTGATCGAAAAATATCATAGAACATAAAAAGTAGGAGACTTAATTCTCTACAAAAGAGGTCTCTTAACATTTTGCCATAGCTCGCTTCGTTTCCGAGATATTTGCAGATTTATCTCGAGGGAAGGGGCCTGACGGACATATTTCGAGATATTTCTTCTTCTTGTTGTTCTTCTTCTGCACAGCTAAGCTGGAAGCGGCATTTGCGGCTCGCACTAGTGCAGAGTTATCTCAAAGAAAGGGGCCACGGTGATTCTGTATCTCTATTATGTTGGTGCGGCTTCGGAACTTTTAGATATCTTGATATATCTCGAGAACTACGCATCTGATCAAGAAATATCATAAAAGATAAAAAGTAGAAAACTTAATTCTCTACAAAAAAGGTCTCTTAACATTTTCCCATAGCTGGCATCGTTTCCGAGATATTTGCAGATTTAGCTCAAGGGAAGGGGCCTGACGGACATATTCCGAGATATTTCTTCTTCTTGTTGTTCTTCTTCTGCACAGCTAAGCTGGAAGTGGCATTTGCAGCTCGCAATAGTGCAGAGTTATCTCAAAGAAAGGGGCCACGGTGTTTCTGTACCTCTATCATGTTGGTGCAGCTTCGGAGCTTTTAAATATCTTGATATATCTCGAGAACTACGCATCTGATCAAAAAATATCATAGAACATAAAAAGTAGGAAACTTAATTCTCTACAAAAAAGGTCTCTTAACATTTTCCCATAGCTGGCATCGTTTCCGCGATATTTGCAGATTTAGCTCAAGGGAAGGGGCCTGACGGACATATTCCGAGATATTTCTTCTTCTTGTTGTTCCTCTTCTGCACAGCTAAGCTGGAAGTGGTATTTGCAGGTCGCAATAGTGCAGAGTTATCTCAAAGAAAGGGGCCACGGTGTTTCTGTATCTCTATTATGTTGGTGCGGCTTCGGAACTTTTAAATATCTCGATATATCTCGAAAACTACGCTTCTGATCAAAAAATATCAGAGAACGTAAATTGTAGGAAACATAATTCTCTACAAAAAAGGTCTCTTAACATTTTGCCATAGCTCGCTTCGTTTCCGAGATATTTGCAGATTTATCTCAAGGGAAGGGGCCTGACGGACATATTTCGAGATATTTCTTCTTCTTGTTGTTCTTCTTCTGCACAGCTAAGCTGGAAGTGGCATTTGCAGCTCGCAATAGTGCAGAGTTATCTCAAAGAAAGGGGCCACGGTGTTTCTGTATCTCTATTATGTTGGTGCGGCTTCGGAACTTTTAAATATCTTGATATATCTCGAGAACTACGCATCTGACCAAAAAATATCGTAGAACATAAAAATTAGGAAACTTAATTCTCTACAAATAAGGTCTCTAAACATTTTGCCATAGCTCGCATGGTTTCCGAGATATTTGCAGATATATCTCAAGGGAAGGGGGCTGAAGGACATATTTCGAGATATTCCTTCTTCTTGTTGTTCTTCTTCTGCACAGCTAAGCTGGAAGTGGCATTTGCAGCTCGCAATAGTGCAGAGTTACCTCAAAGAAAGGGGCCACGGTGTTTCTGTATCTCTATTATGTTGGTGCCGCTTCGGATCTTTTAAATATCAGGATATATCTCGAGAACTACGCATCTGATCAAAAAATATCATAGAACATAAAAAGTAGGAAACTTAATTCTCTACAAAAATGGTCTCTTAACATTTTGCCATAGCTCGCTTTGTTTCCGAGATATTTGCAGATTTATCTCAAGGGAAGGGGCCTGACGGACATATTTCGAGATATTTCTTCTTCTTGTTGTTCTTCTTCTGCACAGCTAAGCTGGAAGTGGCATTTGCAGCTCGCAGTAGTGCAGAGTTATCGCAAAGAAAGGGGCCACGGTGTTTCTGTATCTCTATTATGTTGGTGCGGCTTCGGAACTTTTAAATATCTTGATATATCTCGAGAACTACGCATCTGATCAAAAAATATCATAGAACATAAAAAGTAGGAATCCTAATTTCCTACAAAAAAGGTCTCTTAACATTTTGCCGTAGCTCGCTTTGTTTCCGAGATATTTGCAGATGTATCTCAAGGGAAGGGGCCTGACGGACATATTTCGAGATATTTCTTCTTTTTGTTGTTCTTCTTCTGCACAGCTAAGCTGGAAGTGGCATTTGCAGCTCGCAATAGTGCAGAGTTATCTCAAAGAAAGGGGCCACGGTGTTTCTGTATCTCTATTATGTTGGTGCGGCTTCGGAACTATTAAATATCTTGATATATCTCGAGAACTACGCATCCGATCAAAAAATATCATAGAACATAAAAAGTAGGAAACTTAATTCTCTACAAGAAAGGTCTCTTAACATTTTGCCATAGCTCGCTTCGTTTCCGAGATATTTGCAGATTTATCTCGAGGGAAGGGGCCTGACGGACATATTTCGAGATATTTCTTCTTCTTGTTGTTCTTCTTCTGCACAGCTAACCTGGAAGCGGCATTTGCGGCTCGCACTAGTGCAGAGTTATCTCAAAGAAAGGGGCCACGGTGTTTCTGTATCTCTATTATGTTGGTGCGGCTTCGGATCTTTTAAATATCTCGATATATCTCGAAAACTACGCTTCTGATCAAAAAATATCATAGAACGTAAATTGTAGGAAACATAATTCTCTACAAAAAAGGTCTCTTAACATTTTGCCGTAGCTCGCTTCGTTTCCGAGATATTTGCAGATTTATCTCAAGGGAAGGGGCCTGACGGACATATTTCCAGATATTTCTTCTTCTTGTTGTTCTTCTTCTGCACAGCTAAGCTGGAAGTGGCATTTGCAGCGCGCAATAGTGCAGAGTTATCTCAAAGAAAGGGGCCACGGTGTTTCTGTATCTCTATTATGTTGGTGCGGCTTCGGAACTTTTAAATATCTTGATATATCTCGAGAACTACGCATCTGATCCAAAAATATCATAGAACATAAAAAGTAGGAATCCTAATTTTCTACAAAAAGGTCTCTTAACATTTTGCCGTAGCTCGCTTTGTTTCCGAGATATTTGCAGATTTATTTCAAGGGAAGGGGCCTGACGGACATATTTCGAGATATTTCTTCTTTTTGTTGTTCTTCTTCTGCACAGCTAAGCTGGAAGTGGCATTTGCAGTTCGCAATAGTGCAGAGTTATCTCAAAAACAGGGGCCACGGTGTTTCTGTATCTCTATTATGTTGGTGCGGCTTCGGAACTTTTAAATATCTTGATATATCTCGAGAACTACGCATCCGATCAAAAAATATCATAGAACATAAAAAGTAGGAAACTTAATTCTCTACAAAAAAGGTCTCTTAACATTTTGCCATAGCTCGCTTCGTTTCCGAGATATTTGCAGATTTATCTCGAGGGAAGGGGCCTGACGGACATATTTCGAGATATTTCTTCTTCTTGTTGTTCTTCTTCTGCACAGCTAAGCTGGAAGCGGCATTTGCGGCTCGTACTAGTGCAGAGTTATCTCAAAGAAAGGGGCCACGGTGTTTCTGTATCTCTATTATGTTGGTGCGGCTTCGGATCTTTTAAATATCTCGATATATGTCGAAAACTACGCTTCTGATCAAAAAATATCATAGAACATAAATTGTAGGAAACATAATTCTCTACAAAAAAGGTCTCTTAACATTTTGCCATAGCTCGCTTCGTTTTCGAGATATTTGCAGATATATCTCAAGGGAAGGGGCCTGACGGACATATTTCGAGATATTTCTTCTTCTTGTTGTTCTTCTTCTGCACAGCTAAGCTGGAAGTGGCATTTACAGCTCGCAATAGTGCAGAGTTATCTCAAAGAAAGGGGCCACGGTGTTTCTGTATCTCTACTATGTTGGTGCGGCTTCGGAACTTTTAAATATCTTGATATATCTCGAGAACTACGCATCTGATCAAAAAATATCATAGAACATGAAAAGTAGGAAACTTAATTCTCTACAAAAAAGGTCTCTTAACATTTTGCCATAGCTCTCTTCGTTTCCGAGATATTTGCAGATTTATCTCAAGGGAAGGGGCCTGACGGACATATTTCGAGATATTTCTTCTTCTTGTTGTTCTTCTTCTGCACAGCTGAGCTGGAAGTGGCATTTGCAGGTCGCAATAGTGCAGAGTTATCTCAAAGAAAGGGGCCACGGTGTTTCTGTATCTCTATTATGTTGGTGCGGCTTCGGAACTTTTAAATATCTCGATATATCTCGAAAACTACGCTTCTGATCAAAAAATATCATAGAACGTAAATTGTAGGAAACATTATTCTCTACAAAAAAGTTCTCTTAACATTTTGCCATAGCTCGCTTCGTTTCCGAGATATGTGCAGATTCATCTCAAGGGAAGGGGTCTGACGGACATATTTCGAGATATTTCTTCTTCTTGTTGTTCTTCTTCTGCACAGCTAAGCTCGAAGTGGCATTTGCAGCTCGCAATAGTGCAGAGTTATCTCAAAGAAAGAGGCCACGGTGTTTCTGTACCTCTATTATGTTGGTGCAGCTTCGGAACTTTTAAATATCTCGAATATATCTCGAAAACTACGCTTCTGATCAAAAAATATCATAGAACATAAATTGTAGGAAGCATAATTCTCTACAAAAAAGGTCTCTTAACATTTTGCCATAGCTCGCTTCGTTTCCGAGATATTTGCAGATATATCTCAAGGGAAGGGGCCTGACGGACATATTTCGAGATATTTCTTCTTCTTGTTGTTCTTCTTCTGCACCGCTAAGCTGGAAGTGGCATTTACAGCTCGCAATAGTGCAGAGTTATCTCAAAGAAAGGGGCCACGGTGTTTCTGTATCTCTATTATGTTGGTGCGGCTTCGGAACTTTTAAATATCTTGATATATCTCGAGAACTACGCATCTGATCAAAAAATATCATAGAACATGAAAAGTAGGAAACTTAATTCTCTACAAAAAAGGTCTCTCAACATTTTGCCATAGCTCTCTTCGTTTCCGAGATATTTGCAGATTTATCTCAAGGGAAGGGGCCTGACGGACATATTTCGAGATATTTCTTCTTCTTGTTGTTCTTCTTCTGCACAGCTAAGCTGGAAGTGGCATTTGCAGCTCGCAATAGTGCAGAGTTATCTCAAAGAAAGGGGCCACGGTGTTTCTGTATCTCTATTATGTTGGTGCGGCTTCGGAACTTTTAAATATCTTGATATATCTCGAGAACTACGCGTCTGATCAAAAAATATCATAGAACATAAAAAGTAGGAAACTTAATTCTCTACAAGAACGGTCTCTTAACATTTTGCCATAGCTCGCTTCGTTTCCGAGATATTTGCAGATATATCTCAAGGGAAGGGGCCTGACGGACATATTTCGAGATATTTCTTCTTCTTGTTGTTCTTCTTCTGCACAGCTAAGCTGGAAGTGGCATTTGCGGCTCGCACTAGTGCAGAGTTATCTCAAAGAAAGGGGCCACGGTGTTTCTGTATCTCTATTATGTTGGTGCGGCTTCGGAACTTTTAAATATCTCGATATATCTCGAAAACTACGCTTCTGATCAAAAAATATCATAGAACATAAATTGTAGGAAACATAATTCTCTACAAAAAAGGTCTCTTAACATTTTGCCATAGCTCGCTTCGTTTCCGAGATATGTGCAGATTTATCTCAAGGGAAGGGGCCTGACGGACATATTTCGAGATATTTCTTCTTCTTGTTGTTCTTCTTCTGCACAGCTAAGCTGGAAGTGGCATTTGCGGCTCGCACTAGTGCAGAGTTATCTCAACGAAAGGGGCCACGGTGTTTCTGTATCTCTATTATGTTGGTGCGGCTTCGGAACTTTTAAATATCTCGATATATCTCGAAAACTACGCTTCTGATCAAAAAATATCATAGAACATAAATTGTAGGAAACATAATTCTCTACAAAAAAGGTCTCTCAACATTTTGCCATAGCTCGCTTCGTTTCCGAGATATTTGCAGATATATCTCAAGGGAAGGGGCCTGACGGACATATTTCGAGATATTTCTTCTTCTTGTTGTTCTTCTTCTGCACAGCTAAGCTGGAAGTGGCATTTACAGCTCGCAATAGTGCAGAGTTATCTCAAAGAAAGGGGCCACGGTGTTTCTGTATCTCTATTATGTTGGTGCGGCTTCGGAACTTTTAAATATCTTGATATATCTCGAGAACTACGCATCTGATCAAAAAATATCATAGAACATAAAAAGTAGGAAACTTAATTCTCTACAAAAAAGGTCTCTTAACATTTTGCCATAGCTCTCTTCGTTTCCAAGATATTTGCAGATTTATCTCAAGGGAAGGGGCCTGACGGACATATTTCGAGATATTTCTTCTTCTTGTTGTTCTTCTTCTGCACAGCTAAGCTGGAAGTGGCATTTGCGGCTCGCACTAGTGCAGAGTTATCTCAAAGAAAGGGGCCACGGTGTTTCTGTATCTCTATTATGTTGGTGCGGCTTCGGAACTTTTAAATATCTTGATATATCTCGAGAACTACGCATCTGATCAAAAAATATCATAGAACATAAAAAGTAGGAAACTTAATTCTCTACAAAAAAGGTCTCTTAACATTTTGCCATAGGTCGCTTCGTTTCCGAGATATTTGCAGATATATCTCAAGGGAAGGGGCCTAACGGACATATTTCGAGATATTTCTTCTTCTTGTTGTCCTTCTTCTGCACAGCTAAACTGAAAGTGGCATTTCCAGCTCGCAATAGTGCAGAGTTATCTCAAAGAGAGGGGCCACGGTGTTTCTGTATCTCTATTATGTTGGTGCGGCTTCGGAATTTTTAAATATCTTGATATATCTCGAGAACTACGCATCTGATCAAAAAATATCATAGAAGATAAAAAGTAGGAAACTTAATTCTCTACAAAAAAGGTCTCTTAACATTTTGCCATAGCTCGCTTCGTTTCCGAGATATTTGCAGATTTATCTCAAGGGAAGGGGCCTGACGGACATATTTCGAGATATTTCTTCTTCTTGTTGTTCTTCTTCTGCACAGCTAAGCTGGAAGTGGCATTTGCGGCTCGCACTAGTGCAGAGTTATCTCAAAGAAAGGGGCCACGGTGTTTCTGTATCTCTATTATGTTGGTGCGGCTTCGGAACTTTTAAATATCTTGATATATATCGAGAACTACGCATCTGATCAAAAAATATCATAGAACATAAAAAGTAGGAAACTTAATTCTCTACAAAAAAGGTCTCTTAACATTTTGCCATAGCTCTCTTCGTTTCCGAGATATTTGCAGATTTATCTCAAGGGAAGGGGCCTGACGGACATATTTCGAGATATTTCTTCTTCTTGTTGTTCTTCTTCTGCACAGCTAAGCTGGAAGTGGCATTTGCGGCTCGCACTAGTGCAGAGTTGTCTCAACGAAAGGGGCCACGGTGTTTCTGTATCTCTATTATGTTGGTGCGGCTTCGGAACTTTTAAATATCTCGAATATATCTCGAAAACTACGCTTCTGATCAAAAAATATCATAGAACATAAATTGTAGGAAGCATAATTCTCTACAAAAAAGGTCTCTTAACATTTTGCCATAGCTCGCTTCGTTTCCGAGATATTTGCAGATATATCTCAAGGGAAGGGGCCTGACGGACATATTTCGAGATATTTCTTCTTCTTGTTGTTCTTCTTCTGCACCGCTAAGCTGGAAGTGGCATTTACAGCTCGCAATAGTGCAGAGTTATCTCAAAGAAAGGGGCCACGGTGTTTCTGTATCTCTATTATGTTGGTGCGGCTTCGGAACTTTTAAATATCTTGATATATCTCGAGAACTACGCATCTGATCAAAAAATATCATAGAACATGAAAAGTAGGAAACTTAATTCTCTACAAAAAAGGTCTCTCAACATTTTGCCATAGCTCTCTTCGTTTCCGAGATATTTGCAGATTTATCTCAAGGGAAGGGGCCTGACGGACATATTTCGAGATATTTCTTCTTCTTGTTGTTCTTCTTCTGCACAGCTAAGCTGGAAGTGGCATTTGCGGCTCGCACTAGTGCAGAGTTATCTCAACGAAAGGGGCCACGGTGTTTCTGTATCTCTATTATGTTGGTGCGGCTTCGGAACTTTTAAATATCTCGATATATCTCGAAAACTACGCTTCTGATCAAAAAATATCATAGAACATAAATTGTAGGAAACATAATTCTCTACAAAAAAGGTCTCTCAACATTTTGCCATAGCTCGCTTCGTTTCCGAGATATTTGCAGATATATCTCAAGGGAAGGGGCCTGACGGACATATTTCGAGATATTTCTTCTTCTTGTTGTTCTTCTTCTGCACAGCTAAGCTGGAAGTGGCATTTACAGCTCGCAATAGTGCAGAGTTATCTCAAAGAAAGGGGCCACGGTGTTTCTGTATCTCTATTATGTTGGTGCGGCTTCGGAACTTTTAAATATCTTGATATATCTCGAGAACTACGCATCTGATCAAAAAATATCATAGAACATAAAAAGTAGGAAACTTAATTCTCTACAAAAAAGGTCTCTTAACATTTTGCCATAGGTCGCTTCGTTTCCGAGATATTTGCAGATATATCTCAAGGGAAGGGGCCTAACGGACATATTTCGAGATATTTCTTCTTCTTGTTGTCCTTCTTCTGCACAGCTAAACTGAAAGTGGCATTTCCAGCTCGCAATAGTGCAGAGTTATCTCAAAGAGAGGGGCCACGGTGTTTCTGTATCTCTATTATGTTGGTGCGGCTTCGGAACTTTTAAATATCTTGATATATCTCGAGAACTACGCATCTGATCAAAAAATATCATAGAAGATAAAAAGTAGGAAACTTAATTCTCTACAAAAAAGGTCTCTTAACATTTTGCCATAGCTCGCTTCGTTTCCGAGATATTTGCAGATTTATCTCAAGGGAAGGGGCCTGACGGACATATTTCGAGATATTTCTTCTTCTTGTTGTTCTTCTTCTGCACAGCTAAGCTGGAAGTGGCATTTGCGGCTCGCACTAGTGCAGAGTTATCTCAAAGAAAGGGGCCACGGTGTTTCTGTATCTCTATTATGTTGGTGCGGCTTCGGAACTTTTAAATATCTTGATATATATCGAGAACTACGCATCTGATCAAAAAATATCATAGAACATAAAAAGTAGGAAACTTAATTCTCTACAAAAAAGGTCTCTTAACATTTTGCCATAGCTCTCTTCGTTTCCGAGATATTTGCAGATTTATCTCAAGGGAAGGGGCCTGACGGACATATTTCGAGATATTTCTTCTTCTTGTTGTTCTTCTTCTGCACAGCTAAGCTGGAAGTGGCATTTGCGGCTCGCACTAGTGCAGAGTTATCTCAAAGAAAGGGGCCACGGTGTTTCTGTATCTCTATTATGTTGGTGCGGCTTCGGAACTTTTAAATATCTCGATGTATCTCGAAAACTACGCTTCTGATCAAAAAATATCATAGAACATAAATTGTAGGAAACATAATTCTCTATAAAAAACGTCTCTTAACATTTTGCCATAGCTCGCTTCGTTTCCGAGATATTTGCAGATTCATCTCAAAGGAACTGGCCTGACGGACATATTTCGAGATATTTCTTCTTCTTGTTGTTCTTCCTCTGCACAGCTAAGCTGGGAGTGGCATTTGCAGCTCGCAATAGTGCAGAGTTATCTCAAAGAAAGGGGCCACGGCGTTTCTGTATCTCTATTATGTTGGTGCGGCTTCGGAACTTTTAAATATCTTGATATATCTCGAGAACTACGCATCTGATCAAAAAATATCATAGAACATAAAAAGTAGGAAACTTAATTCTCTACAAAAAAGGTCTCTTAACATTTTGCCATAGGTCGCTTCGTTTCCGAGATATTTGCAGATTTATCTCAAGGGAAGGGGCCTGACGGACATATTTCGAGATATTTCTTCTTCTTGTTGTTCTTCTTCTGCACAGCTGAGCTGGAAGTGGCATTTGCAGGTCGCAATAGTGCAGAGTTATCTCAAAGAAAGGGGCCACGGTGTTTCTGTATCTCTATTATGTTGGTGCGGCTTCGGAACTTTTAAATATCTCGATATATCTCGAAAACTACGCTTCTGATCAAAAAATATCATAGAACGTAAATTGTAGGAAACATTATTCTCTACAAAAAAGTTCTCTTAACATTTTGCCATAGCTCGCTTCGTTTCCGAGATATGTGCAGATTCATCTCAAGGGAAGGGGTCTGACGGACATATTTCGAGATATTTCTTCTTCTTGTTGTTCTTCTTCTGCACAGCTAAGCTCGAAGTGGCATTTGCAGCTCGCAATAGTGCAGAGTTATCTCAAAGAAAGAGGCCACGGTGTTTCTGTACCTCTATTATGTTGGTGCAGCTTCGGAACTTTTAAATATCTTGATATATCTCGAGAACTACGCATCTGGTCAAAAAATATCATCGAACATAAAAAGTAGGAAACATAATTCTCTACAAAAAAGGTCTCTTAACATTTTGCCATAGCTCGCTTCGTTTCCGAGATATTTGCAGATTTATCTCAAGGGAAGTGGCCTGACGGACATATTTCGAGATATTCCTTCTTCTTGTTGTTCTTCTTCTGCACAGCCAAACTGGAAGTGGCATTTCCAGCTCGCAATCGTGCAGAGTTATCTCAAAGAAAGGGGCCACGGTGTTTCTGTATCTCTATTATGTTGGTGCGGCTTCGGAACTTTTAAATATCTTGATATATCTCGAGAACTACGCCTCTGATCGAAAAATCTCATAGAACATAAAAAGTAGGAAACTTAATTCTCTACAAAAAAGGTCTCTTAACATTTTGCCATAGCTCGCTTCGTTTCCGAGATATTTGCAGATTTATCTCAAGGGAAGGGGCCTGACGGACATATTTCGAGATATTTCTTCTTCTTGTTGTTCTTCTTCTGCACAGCTAAGCTGGAAGTGGCATTTGCGGCTCGCACTAGTGCAGAGTTATCTCAAAGAAAGGAGCCACGGTGTTTCTGTATCTCTATTATGTTGGTGCGGCTTCGGAACTTTTATATATCTTGATATATCTCGAGAACTACGCATCTGATCAAAAAATATCGTAGAACATAAAAAGTAGGAAACATAATTCTCTACAAAAAAGGTCTCTTAACATTTTGCCATAGCTCGCTTCGTTTCCGAGATATTTGCAGATTTATCTCAAGGGAAGGGGCCTGACGGACATATTTCGAGATATTTCTTCTTCTTGTTGTTCTTCTTCTGCACAGCTAAGCTGGAAGTGGCATTTGCGGCTCGCACTAGTGCAGAGTTGTCTCAACGAAAGGGGCCACGGTGTTTCTGTATCTCTATTATGTTGGTGCGGCTTCGGAACTTTTAAATATCTCGATATATCTCGAAAACTACGCTTCTGATCAAAAAATATCATAGAACATAAATTGTAGGAAGCATAATTCTCTACAAAAAAGGTCTCTTAACATTTTGCCATAGCTCGCTTCGTTTCCGAGATATTTGCAGATATATCTCAAGGGAAGGGGCCTGACGGACATATTTCGAGATATTTCTTCTTCTTGTTGTTCTTCTTCTGCACAGCTAAGCTGGAAGTGGCATTTGCGGCTCGCACTAGTGCAGAGTTGTCTCAACGAAAGGGGCCACGGTGTTTCTGTATCTCTATTATGTTGGTGCGGCTTCGGAACTTTTAAATATCTCGAATATATCTCGAAAACTACGCTTCTGATCAAAAAATATCATAGAACATAAATTGTAGGAAGCATAATTCTCTACAAAAAAGGTCTCTTAACATTTTGCCATAGCTCGCTTCGTTTCCGAGATATTTGCAGATATATCTCAAGGGAAGGGGCCTGACGGACATATTTCGAGATATTTCTTCTTCTTGTTGTTCTTCTTCTGCACCGCTAAGCTGGAAGTGGCATTTACAGCTCGCAATAGTGCAGAGTTATCTCAAAGAAAGGGGCCACGGTGTTTCTGTATCTCTATTATGTTGGTGCGGCTTCGGAACTTTTAAATATCTTGATATATCTCGAGAACTACGCATCTGATCAAAAAATATCATAGAACATGAAAAGTAGGAAACTTAATTCTCTACAAAAAAGGTCTCTCAACATTTTGCCATAGCTCTCTTCGTTTCCGAGATATTTGCAGATTTATCTCAAGGGAAGGGGCCTGACGGACATATTTCGAGATATTTCTTCTTCTTGTTGTTCTTCTTCTGCACAGCTAAGCTGGAAGTGGCATTTGCAGCTCGCAATAGTGCAGAGTTATCTCAAAGAAAGGGGCCACGGTGTTTCTGTATCTCTATTATGTTGGTGCGGCTTCGGAACTTTTAAATATCTTGATATATCTCGAGAACTACGCGTCTGATCAAAAAATATCATAGAACATAAAAAGTAGGAAACTTAATTCTCTACAAGAACGGTCTCTTAACATTTTGCCATAGCTCGCTTCGTTTCCGAGATATTTGCAGATATATCTCAAGGGAAGGGGCCTGACGGACATATTTCGAGATATTTCTTCTTCTTGTTGTTCTTCTTCTGCACAGCTAAGCTGGAAGTGGCATTTGCGGCTCGCACTAGTGCAGAGTTATCTCAAAGAAAGGGGCCACGGTGTTTCTGTATCTCTATTATGTTGGTGCGGCTTCGGAACTTTTAAATATCTCGATATATCTCGAAAACTACGCTTCTGATCAAAAAATATCATAGAACATAAATTGTAGGAAACATAATTCTCTACAAAAAAGGTCTCTTAACATTTTGCCATAGCTCGCTTCGTTTCCGAGATATTTGCAGAATTATCTCAAGGGAAGGGGCCTGACGGACATATTTCGAGATATTTCTTCTTCTTGTTGTTCTTCTTCTGCACAGCTAAGCTGGAAGTGGCATTTCCAGCTCGCAATAGTGCAGAGTTATCTCAAAGAGAGGGGCCACGGTGTTTCTGTATCTCTATTATGTTGGTGCGGCTTCGGAACTTTTAAATATCTTGATATATCTCGAGAACTACGCATCTGATCAAAAAATATCATAGAAGATAAAAAGTAGGAAACTTAATTCTCTACAAAAAAGGTCTCTTAACATTTTGCCATAGCTCGCTTCGTTTCCGAGATATTTGCAGATTTATCTCAAGGGAAGGGGCCTGACGGACATATTTCGAGATATTTCTTCTTCTTGTTGTTCTTCTTCTGCACAGCTAAGCTGGAAGTGGCATTTGCGGCTCGCACTAGTGCAGAGTTATCTCAAAGAAAGGGGCCACGGTGTTTCTGTATCCCTATTATGTTGGTGCGGCTTCGGAACTTTTAAATATCTCGATATATCTCGAAAACTACGCTTCGGATCAAAAAATATCATAGAACATAAATAGTAGGAAACATAATTCTCTACAAAAAACGTCTGTTAACATTTTGCCATAGCTCGCTTCGTTTCCGAGATATGTGCAGATTTATCTCAAGGGAAGGGGCCTGACGGACATATTTCGAGATATTTCTTCTTCTTGTTGTTCTTCTTCTGCACAGCTAAGCTGGAAGTGGCATTTGCGGCTCGCACTAGTGCAGAGTTATCTCAACGAAAGGGGCCACGGTGTTTCTGTATCTCTATTATGTTGGTGCGGCTTCGGAACTTTTAAATATCTCGATATATCTCGAAAACTACGCTTCTGATCAAAAAATATCATAGAACATAAATTGTAGGAAACATAATTCTCTACAAAAAAGGTCTCTCAACATTTTGCCATAGCTCGCTTCGTTTCCGAGATATTTGCAGATATATCTCAAGGGAAGGGGCCTGACGGACATATTTCGAGATATTTCTTCTTCTTGTTGTTCTTCTTCTGCACAGCTAAGCTGGAAGTGGCATTTACAGCTCGCAATAGTGCAAAGTTATCTCAAAGAAAGGGGCCACGGTGTTTCTGTATCTCTATTATGTTGGTGCGGCTTCGGAACTTTTAAATATCTTGATATATCTCGAGAACTACGCATCTGATCAAAAAATATCATAGAAGATAAAAAGTAGGAAACTTAATTCTCTACAAAAAAGGTCTCTTAACATTTTGCCATAGCTCGCTTCGTTTCCGAGATATTTGCAGATTTATCTCAAGGGAAGGGGCCTGACGGACATATTTCGAGATATTTCTTCTTCTTGTTGTTCTTCTTCTGCACAGCTAAGCTGGAAGTGGCATTTGCGGCTCGCACTAGTGCAGAGTTATCTCAAAGAAAGGGGCCACGGTGTTTCTGTATCTCTATTATGTTGGTGCGGCTTCGGAACTTTTAAATATCTTGATATATATCGAGAACTACGCATCTGATCAAAAAATATCATAGAACATAAAAAGTAGGAAACTTAATTCTCTACAAAAAAGGTCTCTTAACATTTTGCCATAGCTCTCTTCGTTTCCGAGATATTTGCAGATTTATCTCAAGGGAAGGGGCCTGACGGACATATTTCGAGATATTTCTTCTTCTTGTTGTTCTTCTTCTGCACAGCTAAGCTGGAAGTGGCATTTGCGGCTCGCACTAGTGCAGAGTTGTCTCAACGAAAGGGGCCACGGTGTTTCTGTATCTCTATTATGTTGGTGCGGCTTCGGAACTTTTAAATATCTCGAATATATCTCGAAAACTACGCTTCTGATCAAAAAATATCATAGAACATAAATTGTAGGAAGCATAATTCTCTACAAAAAAGGTCTCTTAACATTTTGCCATAGCTCGCTTCGTTTCCGAGATATTTGCAGATATATCTCAAGGGAAGGGGCCTGACGGACATATTTCGAGATATTTCTTCTTCTTGTTGTTCTTCTTCTGCACCGCTAAGCTGGAAGTGGCATTTACAGCTCGCAATAGTGCAGAGTTATCTCAAAGAAAGGGGCCACGGTGTTTCTGTATCTCTATTATGTTGGTGCGGCTTCGGAACTTTTAAATATCTTGATATATCTCGAGAACTACGCATCTGATCAAAAAATATCATAGAACATGAAAAGTAGGAAACTTAATTCTCTACAAAAAAGGTCTCTCAACATTTTGCCATAGCTCTCTTCGTTTCCGAGATATTTGCAGATTTATCTCAAGGGAAGGGGCCTGACGGACATATTTCGAGATATTTCTTCTTCTTGTTGTTCTTCTTCTGCACAGCTAAGCTGGAAGTGGCATTTGCGGCTCGCACTAGTGCAGAGTTATCTCAACGAAAGGGGCCACGGTGTTTCTGTATCTCTATTATGTTGGTGCGGCTTCGGAACTTTTAAATATCTCGATATATCTCGAAAACTACGCTTCTGATCAAAAAATATCATAGAACATAAATTGTAGGAAACATAATTCTCTACAAAAAAGGTCTCTCAACATTTTGCCATAGCTCGCTTCGTTTCCGAGATATTTGCAGATATATCTCAAGGGAAGGGGCCTGACGGACATATTTCGAGATATTTCTTCTTCTTGTTGTTCTTCTTCTGCACAGCTAAGCTGGAAGTGGCATTTACAGCTCGCAATAGTGCAGAGTTATCTCAAAGAAAGGGGCCACGGTGTTTCTGTATCTCTATTATGTTGGTGCGGCTTCGGAACTTTTAAATATCTTGATATATCTCGAGAACTACGCATCTGATCAAAAAATATCATAGAACATAAAAAGTAGGAAACTTAATTCTCTACAAAAAAGGTCTCTTAACATTTTGCCATAGCTCTCTTCGTTTCCAAGATATTTGCAGATTTATCTCAAGGGAAGGGGCCTGACGGACATATTTCGAGATATTTCTTCTTCTTGTTGTTCTTCTTCTGCACAGCTAAGCTGGAAGTGGCATTTGCGGCTCGCACTAGTGCAGAGTTATCTCAAAGAAAGGGGCCACGGTGTTTCTGTATCTCTATTATGTTGGTGCGGCTTCGGAACTTTTAAATATCTCGATGTATCTCGAAAACTACGCTTCTGATCAAAAAATATCATAGAACATAAATTGTAGGAAACATAATTCTCTATAAAAAACGTCTCTTAACATTTTGCCATAGCTCGCTTCGTTTCCGAGATATTTGCAGATTCATCTCAAAGGAACTGGCCTGACGGACATATTTCGAGATATTTCTTCTTCTTGTTGTTCTTCCTCTGCACAGCTAAGCTGGGAGTGGCATTTGCAGCTCGCAATAGTGCAGAGTTATCTCAAAGAAAGGGGCCACGGCGTTTCTGTATCTCTATTATGTTGGTGCGGCTTCGGAACTTTTAAATATCTTGATATATCTCGAGAACTACGCATCTGATCAAAAAATATCATAGAACATAAAAAGTAGGAAACTTAATTCTCTACAAAAAAGGTCTCTTAACATTTTGCCATAGGTCGCTTCGTTTCCGAGATATTTGCAGATATATCTCAAGGGAAGGGGCCTAACGGACATATTTCGAGATATTTCTTCTTCTTGTTGTCCTTCTTCTGCACAGCTAAACTGAAAGTGGCATTTCCAGCTCGCAATAGTGCAGAGTTATCTCAAAGAGAGGGGCCACGGTGTTTCTGTATCTCTATTATGTTGGTGCGGCTTCGGAACTTTTAAATATCTTGATATATCTCGAGAACTACGCATCTGATCAAAAAATATCATAGAAGATAAAAAGTAGGAAACTTAATTCTCTACAAAAAAGGTCTCTTAACATTTTGCCATAGCTCGCTTCGTTTCCGAGATATTTGCAGATTTATCTCAAGGGAAGGGGCCTGACGGACATATTTCGAGATATTTCTTCTTCTTGTTGTTCTTCTTCTGCACAGCTAAGCTGGAAGTGGCATTTGCGGCTCGCACTAGTGCAGAGTTATCTCAAAGAAAGGGGCCACGGTGTTTCTGTATCTCTATTATGTTGGTGCGGCTTCGGAACTTTTAAATATCTTGATATATATCGAGAACTACGCATCTGATCAAAAAATATCATAGAACATAAAAAGTAGGAAACTTAATTCTCTACAAAAAAGGTCTCTTAACATTTTGCCATAGCTCTCTTCGTTTCCGAGATATTTGCAGATTTATCTCAAGGGAAGGGGCCTGACGGACATATTTCGAGATATTTCTTCTTCTTGTTGTTCTTCTTCTGCACAGCTAAGCTGGAAGTGGCATTTGCGGCTCGCACTAGTGCAGAGTTATCTCAAAGAAAGGGGCCACGGTGTTTCTGTATCTCTATTATGTTGGTGCGGCTTCGGAACTTTTAAATATCTCGATGTATCTCGAAAACTACGCTTCTGATCAAAAAATATCATAGAACATAAATTGTAGGAAACATAATTCTCTATAAAAAACGTCTCTTAACATTTTGCCATAGCTCGCTTCGTTTCCGAGATATTTGCAGATTCATCTCAAAGGAACTGGCCTGACGGACATATTTCGAGATATTTCTTCTTCTTGTTGTTCTTCCTCTGCACAGCTAAGCTGGGAGTGGCATTTGCAGCTCGCAATAGTGCAGAGTTATCTCAAAGAAAGGGGCCACGGCGTTTCTGTATCTCTATTATGTTGGTGCGGCTTCGGAACTTTTAAATATCTTGATATATCTCGAGAACTACGCATCTGATCAAAAAATATCATAGAACATAAAAAGTAGGAAACTTAATTCTCTACAAAAAAGGTCTCTTAACATTTTGCCATAGGTCGCTTCGTTTCCGAGATATTTGCAGATATATCTCAAGGGAAGGGGCCTAACGGACATATTTCGAGATATTTCTTCTTCTTGTTGTCCTTCTTCTGCACAGCTAAACTGAAAGTGGCATTTCCAGCTCGCAATAGTGCAGAGTTATCTCAAAGAGAGGGGCCACGGTGTTTCTGTATCTCTATTATGTTGGTGCGGCTTCGGAACTTTTAAATATCTTGATATATCTCGAGAACTACGCATCTGATCAAAAAATATCATAGAAGATAAAAAGTAGGAAACTTAATTCTCTACAAAAAAGGTCTCTTAACATTTTGCCATAGCTCGCTTCGTTTCCGAGATATTTGCAGATTTATCTCAAGGGAAGGGGCCTGACGGACATATTTCGAGATATTTCTTCTTCTTGTTGTTCTTCTTCTGCACAGCTAAGCTGGAAGTGGCATTTGCGGCTCGCACTAGTGCAGAGTTATCTCAAAGAAAGGGGCCACGGTGTTTCTGTATCTCTATTATGTTGGTGCGGCTTCGGAACTTTTAAATATCTTGATATATATCGAGAACTACGCATCTGATCAAAAAATATCATAGAACATAAAAAGTAGGAAACTTAATTCTCTACAAAAAAGGTCTCTTAACATTTTGCCATAGCTCTCTTCGTTTCCGAGATATTTGCAGATTTATCTCAAGGGAAGGGGCCTGACGGACATATTTCGAGATATTTCTTCTTCTTGTTGTTCTTCTTCTGCACAGCTAAGCTGGAAGTGGCATTTGCGGCTCGCACTAGTGCAGAGTTATCTCAAAGAAAGGGGCCACGGTGTTTCTGTATCTCTATTATGTTGGTGCGGCTTCGGAACTTTTAAATATCTCGATGTATCTCGAAAACTACGCTTCTGATCAAAAAATATCATAGAACATAAATTGTAGGAAACATAATTCTCTATAAAAAACGTCTCTTAACATTTTGCCATAGCTCGCTTCGTTTCCGAGATATTTGCAGATATATCTCAAGGGAAGGGGCCTGACGGACATATTTCGAGATATTTCTTCTTCTTGTTGTTCTTCTTCTGCACAGCTAAGCTGGAAGTGGCATTTGCGGCTCGCACTAGTGCAGAGTTATCTCAAAGAAAGGGGCCACGGTGTTTCTGTATCCCGATTATGTTGGTGCGGCTTCGGAACTTTTAAATATCTCGATGTATCTCGAAAACTACGCTTCTGATCAAAAAATATCATAGAACATAAATTGTAGGAAACATAATTCTCTACAAAAAAGGTCTCTTAACATTTTGCCATAGCTCGCTTCGTTTCCGAGATATTTGCAGATATATCTCAAGGGAAGGGGCCTGACGGACATATTTCGAGATATTTCTTCTTCTTGTTGTTCTTCTTCTGCACAGCTAAGCTGGAAGTGGCATTTGCGGCTCGCACTAGTGCAGAGTTATCTCAAAGAAAGGGGCCACGGTGTTTCTGTATCTCTATTATGTTGGTGCGGCTTCGGAACTTTTAAATATCTCGATGTATCTCGAAAACTACGCTTCTGATCAAAAAATATCATAGAACATAAATTGTAGGAAACATAATTCTCTACAAAAAATGTCTCTTAACATTTTGCCATAGCTCGCTTCGTTTCCGAGATATTTGCAGATTCAGCTCAAAGGAACTGGCCTGACGGACATATTTCGAGATATTTCTTCTTCTTGTTGTTCTTCCTCTGCACAGCTAAGCTGGAAGTGGCATTTGCAGCTCGCAATAGTGCAGAGTTATCTCAAAGAAAGGGGCCACGGTGTTTCTGTATCTCTATTATGTTGGTGCGGCTTCGGAACTTTTAAGTATCTTAATATATCTCGAGAACTACGCATCTGATCAAAAAATATCATAGAACATAAAAAGTAGGAAACTTAATTCTCTACAAAAAAGGTCTCTTCACATTTTGCCATAGCTCGCTTCGTTTCCGAGATATTTGCAGATTTATCTCAAGGGAAGGGGCCTGACGGACATATTTCGAGATATTTCTTCTTCTTGTTGTTCTTCTTCTGCACAGCTAAGCTGGAGGTGGCATTTGCGGCTCGCACTAGTGCAGAGTTATCTCAAAGAAAGGGGCCACGGTGTTTCTGTATCTCTATTATGTTGGTGCGGCTTCGGAACTTTTAAATATCTCGATGTATCTCGAAAACTACGCTTCTGATCAAAAAATATCATAGAACATAAATTGTAGGAAACATAATGCTCTACAAAAAAGGTCTCTGAACATTTTGCCATAGCTCGCTTCGTTTCCGAGATATTTGCAGATATATCTCAAGGGAAGGGGCCTGACGGACATATTTCGAGATATTTCTTCTTCTTGTTGTTCTTCTTCTGCACAGCTAAGCTGGAGGTGGCATTTACAGCTCGCAATAGTGCAGAGTTATCTCAAAGAAAGGGGCCACGGTGTTTCTGTATCTCTATTATGTTGGTGCGGCTTCGGAACTTTTAAATATCTTGATATATCTCGAGAACTACGCATCTGATCAAAAAATATCATGGAAGATAAAAAGTAGGAAACTTAATTCTCTACAAAAAAGGTCTCTTAACATTTTGCCATAGCTCGCTTCGTTTCCGAGATATTTGCAGATTTATCTCAAGGGAAGGGGCCTGACGGACATATTTCGAGATATTTCTTCTTCTTGTTGTTCTTCTTCTGCACAGCTAAGCTGGAAGTGGCATTTGCGGCTCGCACTAGTGCAGAGTTATCTCAAAGAAAGGGGCCACGGTATTTCTGTATCTCTATTATGTTGGTGCGGCTTCGGAACTTTTAAATATCTCGATGTATCTCGAAAACTACGCTTCTGATCAAAAAATATCATAGAACATAATTTGTAGGAAACATAATTCTCTACAAAAAAGGTCTCTTAACATTTTGCAATAGCTCGCTTCGTTTCCGAGATATTTGCAGATATATCTCAAGGGAAGGGGCCTGACGGACATATTTCGAGATATTTCTTCTTCTTGTTGTTCTTCTTCTGCACAGCTAAGCTGGAGGTGGCATTTACAGCTCGCAATAGTGCAGAGTTATCTCAAAGAAAGGGGCCACGGTGTTTCTGTATCTCTATTATGTTGGTGCGGCTTCGGAACTTTTAAATATCTTGATATATCTCGAGAACTACGCATTTAATCAAAAAATATCATAGAACATAAAAAGTAGGAAACTTAATTCTCTACAAAAAAGGTCTCTTAACATTTTGCCATAGCTCGCTTCGTTTCCGAGATATTTGCAGATTTATCTCAAGGGAAGGGGCCTGACGGACATATTTCGAGATATTTCTTCTTCTTGTTGTTCTTCTTCTGCACAGCTAACCTGGAAGTGGCATTTGCGGCTCGCACTAGTGCAGAGTTATCTCAAAGAAAGGGGCCACGGTGTTTCTGTATCCCTATTATGTTAGTGCGGCTTCGGAACTTTTAAATATCTCGATATATCTCGAAAACTACGCTTCTGATCAAAAAATATCATAGAACATAAATTGTAGGAAACATAATTCTCTACAAAAAATGTCTCTTAACATTTTGCCATAGCTCGCTTCGTTTCCGAGATATTTGCAGATTCAGCTCAAAGGAACTGGCCTGACGGACATATTTCGAGATATTTCTTCTTCTTGTTGTTCTTCCTCTGCACAGCTAAGCTGGAAGTGGCATTTGCAGCTCGCAATAGTGCAGAGTTATCTCAAAGAAAGGGGCCACGGTGTTTCTGTATCTCTATTATATTGGTGCGGCTTCGGAACTTTTAAATATCTTGATATATCTCGAGAACTACGCATCTGATCAAAAAATATCATAGAACATAAAAAGTAGGAAACTTAATTCTCTACAAAAAAGGTCTCTTAACATTTTGCCATAGCTCGCTTCGTTTCCGAGATATTTGCAGATTTATCTCAAGGGAAGGGGCCTGACGGACATATTTCGAGATATTTCTTCTTCTTGTTGTTCTTCTTCTGCACAGCTAAGCTGGAAGTGGCATTTGCAGCTCGCAATAGTGCAGAGTTATCTCAAAGAAAGGGGCCACGGTGTTTCTGTATCTCTATTATGTTGGTGCGGCTTCGGAACTTTTAAATATCTTGATATATCTCGAGAACTACGCATCTGATCAAAAAATATCATAGAACATAAAAAGTAGGAAACTTAATTCTCTACAAAAAAGGTCTCTTAACATTTTGCCATAGCTCGCTTCGTTTCCGAGATATTTGCAGATTTATCTCAAGGGACGGGGCCTGACGGACATATTTCGAGATATTTCTTCTTCTTGTTGTTCTTCTTCTGCACAGCTAAGCTGGAAGTGGCATTTGCGGCTCGCACTAGTGCAGAGTTATCTCAAAGAAAGGGGCCACGGTGTTTCTGTATCTCTATTATGTTGGTGCGGCTTCGGAACTTTTAAATATCTCAATATATCTCGAAAACTACGCTTCTGATCAAAAAATATCATAGAGCATAAATTGTAGGAAACAGAATTCTCTACAAAAAAGGTCTCTTAACATTTTGCCATAGCTCGCTTCGTTTCCGAGATATTTGCAGATTTATCTCAAGGGAAGGGGCCTAACGGACATATTTCGAGATATTTCTTCTTCTTGTTGTTCTTCTTCTGCACAGCTAAACTGGAAGTGGCATTTGCGGCTCGCACTAGTGCAGAGTTATCTCAAAGAAAGGGGCCACGGTGTTTCTGTATCCCTATTATGTTGGTGCGGCTTCGGAACTTTTAAATATCTCGATATATCTCGAAAACTACGCTTCTGATCAAAAAATATCATAGAACATAAAAAGTAGGAAACTTAATTCTCTACAAAAAAGGTCTCTCAGCATTTTGCCATAGCTCGCTTCGTTTCCGAGATATTTGCAGATTTATCTCAAGGGAAGGGGCCTGACGGACATATTTCGAGATATTTCTTCTTCTTGTTGTTCTTCTTCTGCACAGCTAAGCTGGAAGTGGCATTTGCGGCTCGCACTAGTGCAGAGTTATCTCAAAGAAAGGGGCCACGCTGTTTCTGTATCTCTATTATGTTGGTGCGGCTTCGGAACTTTTAAATATCTCGATGTATCTCGAAAACTACGCTTCTGATCAAAAAATATCATAGAACATAAATTGTAGGAAACATAATTCTCTATAAAAAACGTCTCTTAACATTTTGCCATAGCTCGCTTCGTTTCCGAGATATTTGCAGATATATCTCAAGGGAAGGGGCCTGACGGACATATTTCGAGATATTTCTTCTTCTTGTTGTTCTTCTTCTGCACAGCTAAGCTGGAAGTGGCATTTACAGCTCGCAATAGTGCAGAGTTATCTCAAAGAAAGGGGCCACGGTGTTTCTGTATCTCTATTATGTTGGTGCGGCTTCGGAACTTTTAAATATCTTGATATATCTCGAGAACTACGCATCTGATCAAAAAATATCATAGAACATAAAAAGTAGGAAACTTAATTCTCTACAAAAAAGGTCTCTTAACATTTTGCCATAGCTCTCTTCGTTTCCGAGATATTTGCAGATTTATCTCAAGGGAAGGGGCATGACGGACATATTTCGAGATATTTCTTCTTCTTGTTGTTCTTCTTCTGCACAGCTAAGCTGGAAGTGGCATTTGCGGCTCGCACTAGTGCAGAGATATCTCAAAGAAAGGGGCCACGGTGTTTCTGTATCTCTATTATGATGGTGCGGCTTCGGAACTTTTAAATATCTCGATGTATCTCGAAAACTACGCTTCTGATCAAAAAATACCATAGAACATAAATTGTAGGAAACATAATTCTCTATAAAAAACGTCTCTTAACATTTTGCCATAGCTCGCTTCGTTTCCGAGATATTTGCAGATTCATCTCAAAGGAACTGGCCTGACGGACATATTTCGAGATATTTCTTCTTCTTGTTGTTCTTCCTCTGCACAGCTAAGCTGGAAGTGGCATTTGCAGCTCGCAATAGTGCAGAGTTATCTCAAAGAAAGGGGCCACGGCGTTTCTGTATCTCTATTATGTTGGTGCGGCTTCGGAACTTTTAAATATCTTGATATATCTCGAGAACTACGCATCTGATCAAAAAATATCATAGAACATAAAAAGTAGGAAACTTAATTCTCTACAAAAAAGGTCTCTTAACATTTTGCCATAGCTCGCTTCGTTTCCGAGATATTTGCAGATTTATCTCAAGGGAAGGGGCCTGACGGACATATTTCGAGATATTTCTTCTTCTTGTTGTTCTTCTTCTGCACAGCTAAGCTGGAAGTGGCATTTGCGGCTCGCACTAGTGCAGAGTTATCTCAAAGAAAGGGGCCACGGTGTTTCTGTATCCCTATTATGTTGGTGCGGCTTCGGAACTTTTAAATATCTCGATATATCTCGAAAACTACGCTTCTGATCAAAAAATATCATAGAACATAAATTGTAGGAAACATAATTCTCTACAAAAAACGTCTCTTAATATTTTGCCATAGCTCGCTTCGTTTCCGAGATATTTGCAGATTCACCTCAAAGGAACTGGCCTGACGGACATATTTCGAGATATTTCTTCTTCTTGTTGTTCTTCCTCTGCACAGCTAAGCTGGAAGTGGCATTTGCAGCTCGCAATAGTGCAGAGTTATCTCAAAGAAAGGGGCCACGGTGTTTCTGTATCTCTATTATGTTGGTGCGGCTTCGGAACTTTTAAATATCTCGATGTATCTCGAAAACTACGCTTCTGATCAAAAAATATCATAGAACATAAATTGTAGGAAACATAATTCTCTACAAAAAACGTCTCTTAACATTTTGCCATAGCTCGCTTCGTTTCCGAGATATTTGCAGATTCAGCTCAAAGGAACTGGCCTGACGGACATATTTCGAGATATTTCTTCTTCTTGTTGCTCTTCCTCTGCACAGCTAAGCTGGAAGTGGCATTTGCAGCTCGCAATAGTGCAGAGTTATCTCAAAGAAAGGGGCCACGGTGTTTCTGTATCTCTATTATGTTGGTGCGGCTTCGGAACTTTTAAATATCTTGATATATCTCGAGAACTACGCATCTGATCAAAAAATATCATAGAACATAAAAAGTAGGAAACTTAATTCTCTACAAAAAAGGTCTCTTAACATTTTGCCATAGCTCGCTTCGTTTCCGAGATATTTGCAGATTTATCTCAAGGGAAGGGGCCTGACGGACATATTTCGAGATATTTCTTCTTCTTGTTGTTCTTCTTCTGCACAGCTAAGCTGGAAGTGGCATTTGCGGCTCGCACTAGTGCAGAGTTATCTCAAAGAAAGGGGCCACGGTGTTTCTGTATCTCTATTATGTTGGTGCGGCTTCGGAACTTTTAAATATCTTGATGTATCTCGAAAACTACGCTTCTGCTCAAAAAATATCATAGAACATAAATTGTAGGAAACATAATTCTCTACAAAAAAGGTCTCTTAACATTTTGCCATAGCTCGCTTCGTTTCCGAGATATTTGCAGATATATCTCAAGGGAAGGGGCCTGACGGACAGATTTCGAGATATTTCTTCTTCTTGTTGTTCTTCTTCTGCACAGCTAAGCTGGAAGTGGCATTTACAGCTCGCAATAGTGCAGAGTTATCTCAAAGAAAGGGGCCACGGTGTTTCTGTATCTCTATTATGTTGGTGCGGCTTCGGAACTTTTAAATATCTTGATATATCTCGAGAACTACGCATCTGATCAAAAAATATCATAGAACATAAAAAGTAGGAAACTTAATTCTCTACAAAAAAGGTCTCTTAACATTTTGCCATAGCTCGCTTCGTTTCCGAGATATTTGCAGATTTATCTCAAGGGAAGGGGCCTGACGGACTTATTTCGAGATATTTCTTCTTCTTGTTGTTCTTCTTCTGCGCAGCTAAGCTGGAAGTGGCATTTGCAGCTCGCAATAGTGCAGAGATATCTCAAAGAAAGGGGCCACGCTGTTTCTGTATCTCTATTATGTTGGTGCGGCTTCGGAACTTTTAAATATCTCGATATATCTCGAAAACTACGCTTCTGATCAAAAAATATCATAGAACTTAAATTGTAGGAAACATAATTCTCTACAAAAGACGTCTCTTAAGATTTTACCATAGCTCGCTTCGTTTCCGAGATATTTGCCGATTCAGCTCAAAGGAACTGGCCTGACGGACATATTTCGAGATATTTCTTCTTCCTGTTGTTCTTCCTCTGCACAGCTAAGCTGGAAGTGGCATTTGCAGCTCGCAATAGTGCAGAGTTATCTCAAAGAAAGGGGCCACGGTGTTTCTGTATCTCTATTATGTTGGTGCGGCTTCGGAACTTTTAAATATCTTGATATATCTCGAGAACTACGCATCTGATCAAAAAATATCATAGAACATAAAAAGTAGGAAACTTAATTCTCTACAAAAAAGGTCTCTTAACATTTTGCCATAGCTCGCTTCGTTTCCGAGATATTTGCAGATTTATCTCAAGGGAAGGGGCCTGACGGTCATATTTCGAGATATTTCTTCTTCTTGTTGTTCTTCTTCTGCACAGCTAAGCTGGAAGTGGCATTTGCAGCTCGCAATAGTGCAGAGTTATCTCAAAGAAAGGGGCCACGGTGTTTCTGTATCCCTATTATGTTGGTGCGGCTTCGGAACTTTTAAATATCTCGATATATCTCGAAAACTACGCTTCTGATCAAAAAATATCATAGAACATAAATTGTAGGAAACATAATTCTCTACAAAAAACGTCTCTTAACATTTTGCCATAGCTCGCTTCGTTTCCGAGATATTTGCCGATTCAGCTCAAAGGAACTGGCCTGACGGACATATTTCGAGATATTTCTTCTTCTTGTTGTTCTTCCTCTGCACAGCTAAGCTGGAAGTGGCATTTGCAGCTCGCAATAGTGCAGAGTTATCTCAAAGAAAGGGGCCACGGTGTTTCTGTATCTCTATTATGTTGGTGCGGCTTCGGAACTTTTAAATATCTTGATATATCTCGAGAACTACGCATCTGATCAAAGAATATCATAGAACATAAATTGTAGGAAACATAATTCTCTACAAAAAAGGTCTCTTAACATTTTGCCATAGCTCGCTTCGTTTCCGAGATATTTGCAGATATATCTCAAGGGAAGGGGCCTGGCGGACATATTTCGAGATATTTCTTCTTCTTGTTGTTCTTCTTCTGCACAGCTAAGCTGGAAGTGGCATTTACAGATCGCAATAGTGCAGAGTTATCTCAAAGAAAGGGGCCACGGTGTTTCTGTATCTCTATTATGTTGGTGCGGCTTCGGAACTTTTAAATATCTCGATGTATCTCGAAAACTACGCTTCTGATCAAAAAATATCATAGAACATAAATTGTAGGAAACATAATTCTCTACAAAAAACGTCTCTTAACATTTTGCCATAGCTCGCTTCGTTTCCGAGATATTTGCAGATTCAGCTCAAAGGAACTGGCCTGACGGACATATTTCGAGATATTTCTTCTTCTTGTTGCTCTTCCTCTGCACAGCTAAGCTGGAAGTGGCATTTGCAGCTCGCAATAGTGCAGAGTTATCTCAAAGAAAGGGGCCACGGTGTTTCTGTATCTCTATTATGTTGGTGCGGCTTCGGAACTTTTAAATATCTTGATATATCTCGAGAACTACGCATCTGATCAAAAAATATCATAGAACATAAAAAGTAGGAAACTTAATTCTCTACAAAAAAGGTCTCTTAACATTTTGCCATAGCTCGCTTCGTTTCCGAGATATTTGCAGATTTATCTCAAGGGAAGGGGCCTGACGGACATATTTCGAGATATTTCTTCTTCTTGTTGTTCTTCTTCTGCACAGCTAAGCTGGAAGTGGCATTTGCGGCTCGCACTAGTGCAGAGTTATCTCAAAGAAAGGGGCCACGGTGTTTCTGTATCTCTATTATGTTGGTGCGGCTTCGGAACTTTTAAATATCTTGATGTATCTCGAAAACTACGCTTCTGCTCAAAAAATATCATAGAACATAAATTGTAGGAAACATAATTCTCTACAAAAAAGGTCTCTTAACATTTTGCCATAGCTCGCTTCGTTTCCGAGATATTTGCAGATATATCTCAAGGGAAGGGGCCTGACGGACAGATTTCGAGATATTTCTTCTTCTTGTTGTTCTTCTTCTGCACAGCTAAGCTGGAAGTGGCATTTACAGCTCGCAATAGTGCAGAGTTATCTCAAAGAAAGGGGCCACGGTGTTTCTGTATCTCTATTATGTTGGTGCGGCTTCGGAACTTTTAAATATCTTGATATATCTCGAGAACTACGCATCTGATCAAAAAATATCATAGAACATAAAAAGTAGGAAACTTAATTCTCTACAAAAAAGGTCTCTTAACATTTTGCCATAGCTCGCTTCGTTTCCGAGATATTTGCAGATTTATCTCAAGGGAAGGGGCCTGACGGACTTATTTCGAGATATTTCTTCTTCTTGTTGTTCTTCTTCTGCGCAGCTAAGCTGGAAGTGGCATTTGCAGCTCGCAATAGTGCAGAGATATCTCAAAGAAAGGGGCCACGCTGTTTCTGTATCTCTATTATGTTGGTGCGGCTTCGGAACTTTTAAATATCTCGATATATCTCGAAAACTACGCTTCTGATCAAAAAATATCATAGAACTTAAATTGTAGGAAACATAATTCTCTACAAAAGACGTCTCTTAACATTTTGCCATAGCTCGCTTCGTTTCCGAGATATTTGCCGATTCAGCTCAAAGGAACTGGCCTGACGGACATATTTCGAGATATTTCTTCTTCCTGTTGTTCTTCCTCTGCACAGCTAAGCTGGAAGTGGCATTTGCAGCTCGCAATAGTGCAGAGTTATCTCAAAGAAAGGGGCCACGGTGTTTCTGTATCTCTATTATGTTGGTGCGGCTTCGGAACTTTTAAATATCTTGATATATCTCGAGAACTACGCATCTGATCAAAAAATATCATAGAACATAAAAAGTAGGAAACTTAATTCTCTACAAAAAAGGTCTCTTAACATTTTGCCATAGCTCGCTTCGTTTCCGAGATATTTGCAGATTTATCTCAAGGGAAGGGGCCTGACGGACATATTTCGAGATATTTCTTCTTCTTGTTGTTCTTCTTCTGCACAGCTAAGCTGGAAGTGGCATTTGCAGCTCGCAATAGTGCAGAGTTATCTCAAAGAAAGGGGCCACGGTGTTTCTGTATCCCTATTATGTTGGTGCGGCTTCGGAACTTTTAAATATCTCGATATATCTCGAAAACTACGCTTCTGATCAAAAAATATCATAGAACATAAATTGTAGGAAACATAATTCTCTACAAAAAACGTCTCTTAACATTTTGCCATAGCTCGCTTCGTTTCCGAGATATTTGCCGATTCAGCTCAAAGGAACTGGCCTGACGGACATATTTCGAGATATTTCTTCTTCTTGTTGTTCTTCCTCTGCACAGCTAAGCTGGAAGTGGCATTTGCAGCTCGCAATAGTGCAGAGTTATCTCAAAGAAAGGGGCCACGGTGTTTCTGTATCTCTATTATGTTGGTGCGGCTTCGGAACTTTTAAATATCTTGATATATCTCGAGAACTACGCATCTGATCAAAGAATATCATAGAACATAAATTGTAGGAAACATAATTCTCTACAAAAAAGGTCTCTTAACATTTTGCCATAGCTCGCTTCGTTTCCGAGATATTTGCAGATATATCTCAAGGGAAGGGGCCTGGCGGACATATTTCGAGATATTTCTTCTTCTTGTTGTTCTTCTTCTGCACAGCTAAGCTGGAAGTGGCATTTACAGATCGCAATAGTGCAGAGTTATCTCAAAGAAAGGGGCCACGGTGTTTCTGTATCTCTATTATGTTGGTGCGGCTTCGGAACTTTTAAATATCTTGATATATCTCGAGAACTACGCATCTGATCAAAAAATATCATAGGACATAAAAAGTAGGAAACTTAATTCTCTACAAAAAAGGTCTCTTAACATTTTGCCATAGCTCGCTTCGTTTCCGAGATATTTGCAGATTTATCTCAAGGGAAGGGGCCTAACGGACATATTTCGAGATATTTCTTCTTCTTGTTGTTCTTCTTCTGCACAGCTAAACTGGAAGTGGCATTTCCAGCTCGCAATAGTGCAGAGTTATCTCAAAGAGAAGGGCCACGGTGTTTCTGTATCTCTATTATGTTGGTGCGGCTTCGGAACTTTTAAATATCTTGATATATCTCGAGAACTACGCATCTGATCAAAAAATATCATAGAAGATAAAAAGTAGGAAACTTAATTCTCTACAAAAAAGGTCTCTTAACATTTTGCCATAGCTCGCTTCGTTTCCGAGATATTTGCAGATTTATCTCAAGGGAAGGGGCCTGACGGACATATTTCGAGATATTTCTTCTTCTTGTTGTTCTTCTTCTGCACAGCTAAGCTGGAAGTGGCATTTACAGCTCGCAATAGTGCAGAGTTATCTCAAAGAAAGGGGCCACGGTGTTTCTGTATCCCTATTATGTTGGTGCGGCTTCGGAACTTTTAAATATCTCGATATATCTCGAAAACTACGCTTCTGATCAAAAAATATCATAGAACATAAATTATAGGAAACATAATTCTCTACAAAAAACGTCTCTTAACATTTTGCCATAGCTCGCTTCGTTTCCGAGATATTTGCCGATTCAGCTCAAAGGAACTGGCCTGACGGACATATTTCGAGATATTTCTTCTTCTTGTTGTTCTTCCTCTGCACAGCTAAGCTGGAAGTGGCATTTGCAGCTCGCAATAGTGCAGAGTTATCTCAAAGAAAGGGGCCACGGTGTTTCTGTATCTCTATTATGTTGGTGCGGCTTCGGAACTTTTAAATATCTCGATATATCTCGAAAACTACGCTTCTGATCAAAAAATATCATAGAACATAAATTGTAGGAAACTTAATTCTCTACAAAAAAGGTCTCTTAACATTTTGCCATAGTTCGCTTCGTTTCCGAGATATTTGCAGATTTATCTCAAGGGAAGGGGCCTAACGGACATATTTCGAGATATTTCTTCTTCTTGTTGTTCTTCTTCTGCACAGCTAAACTGGAAGTGGCATTTCCAGCTCGCAATAGTGCAGAGTTATCTCAAAGAGAAGGGCCACGGTGTTTCTGTATCTCTATTATGTTGGTGCGGCTTCGGAACTTTTAAATATCTTGATATATCTCGAGAACTACGCATCTGATCAAAAAATATCATAGAAGATAAAAAGTAGGAAACTTAATTCTCTACAAAAAAGGTCTCTTAACATTTTGACATAGCTCGCTTCGTTTCCGAGATATTTGCAGATTTATCTCAAGGGAAGGGGCCTGACGGACATATTACGAGATATTTCTTCTTCTTGTTGTTCTTCTTCTGCACAGCTAAGCTGGAAGTGGCATTTGCGGCTCGCACTAGTGCAGAGTTATCTCAAAGAAAGGGGCCACGGTGTTTCTGTATCTCTATTATGTTGGTGCGGTTTCGGAACTTTTAAATATCTTGATATATCTCGAGAACTACGCATCTGATCAAAAAATATCATAGAACATAAAAAGTAGGAAACTTAATTCTCTACAAATAAGGTCTCTTAACATTTTGCCATAGCTCGCTTCGTTTCCGAGATATTTGCAGTTTTATCTCAAGGGAAGGGGCCTGACGGACATATTTCGAGATATTTCTTCTTCTTGTTGTTCTTCTTCTGCACAGCTAAGCTGGAAGTGGCATTTGCGGCTCGCACTAGTGCAGAGTTATCTCAAAGAAAGGGGCCACGGTGTTTCTGTATCTCTATTATGTTGGTGCGGTTTCGGAACTTTTAAATATCTTGATATATCTCGAGAACTACGCATCTGATCAAAAAATATCATAGAACATAAAAAGTAGGAAACTTAATTCTCTACAAATAAGGTCTCTTAACATTTTGCCATAGCTCGCTTCGTTTCCGAGATATTTGCAGATTTATCTCAAGGGAAGGGGCCTAACGGACATATTTCGAGATATTTCTTCTTCTTGTTGTTCTTCTTCTGCACAGCTAAACTAGAAGTGGCATTTCCAGCTCGCAATAGTGCAGAGTTATCTCAAAGAGAGGGGCCACGGTGTTTCTGTATCTCTATTATGTTGGTGCGGCTTCGGAACTTTTAAATATCTTGATATATCTCGAGAACTACGCATCTGATCAAAAAATATCATAGAAGATAAAAAGTAGGAAACTTAATTCTCTACAAAAAAGGTCTCTTAACATTTTGCCATAGCTCGCTTCGTTTCCGAGATATTTGCAGATTTATCTCAAGGGAAGGGGCCTGACGGACATATTTCGAGATATTTGTTCTTCTTGTTGTTCTTCTTCTGCACAGCTAAGCTGGAAGTGGCATTTGCGGCTCGCACTAGTGCAGAGTTATCTCAAAGAAAGAGGCCACGGTGTTTCTGTATCTCTATTATGTTGGTGCGGTTTCGGAACTTTTAAATATCTTGATATATCTCGAGAACTACGCATCTGATCAAAAAATATCATAGAACATAAAAAGTAGGAAACTTAATTCTCTACAAATAAGGTCTCTTAATATTTTGCCATAGCTCGCTTCGTTTCCGAGATATTTGCAGATTTATCTCAAGGGAAGGGGCCTGACGGACATATTTCGAGATATTTCTTCTTCTTGTTGTTCTTCTTCTGCGCAGCTAAGCTGGAAGTGGCATTTGCAGCTCGCAATAGTGCAGAGATATCTCAAAGAAAGGGGCCACGCTGTTTCTGTATCTCTATTATGTTGGTGCGGCTTCGGAACTTTTAAATATCTTGATATATCTCGAGAGCTACGCGTCTGATCAAAAAATATCATAGGACATAAAAAGTAGGAAACATAATTCTCTACAAAAAAGGTCTCTTAACATTTTGCCATAGCTCGCTTCGTTTCCGAGATATTTGCAGATTTATCTCAAGGGAAGGGGCCTGACGGACATATTTCGAGATATTTCTTCTTCTTGTTGTTCTTCTTCTGCACAGCTAAGCTGGAAGTGGCATTTGCGGCTCGCACTAGTGCAGAGTTATCTCAAAGAAAGGGGCCACGGTGTTTCTGTATCTCTATTATGTTGGTGCGGCTTCGGAACTTTTAAATATCTCGATATATCTCGAAAACTACGCTTCTGATCAAAAAATATCATAGAACATAAAAAGTAGGAAACTTAATTCTCTACAAATAAGGTCTCTTAACATTTTGCCATAGCTCGCTTCGTTTCCGAGATATTTGCAGATTTATCTCAAGGGAAGGGGCCTGACGGACATATTTCGAGATATTTCTTCTTCTTGTTGTTCTTCTTCTGCGCAGCTAAGCTGGAAGTGGCATTTGCAGCTCGCAATAGTGCAGAGATATCTCAAAGAAAGGGGCCACGCTGTTTCTGTATCTCTATTATGTTGGTGCGGCTTCGGAACTTTTAAATATCTTGATATATCTCGAGAGCTACGCGTCTGATCAAAAAATATCATAGGACATAAAAAGTAGGAAACATAATTCTCTACAAAAAAGGTCTCTTAACATTTTGCCATAGCTCGCTTCGTTTCCGAGATATTTGCAGATTTATCTCAAGGGAAGGGGCCTGACGGACATATTTCGAGATATTTCTTCTTCTTGTTGTTCTTCTTCTGCACAGCTAAGCTGGAAGTGGCATTTGCGGCTCGCACTAGTGCAGAGTTATCTCAAAGAAAGGGGCCACGGTGTTTCTGTATCTCTATTATGTTGGTGCGGCTTCGGAACTTTTAAATATCTCGATATATCTCGAAAACTACGCTTCTGATCAAAAAATATCATAGAACATAAATTGTAGGAAACTTAATTCTCTACAAAAAAGGTCTCTTAACATTTTGCCATAGCTCGCTTCGTTTCCGAGATATTTGCAGATTTATCTCAAGGGAAGGGGCCTAACGGACATATTTCGAGATATTTCTTCTTCTTGTTGTTCTTCTTCTGCACAGCTAAACTGGAAGTGGCATTTCCAGCTCGCAATAGTGCAGAGTTATCTCAAAGAGAAGGGCCACGGTGTTTCTGTATCTCTATTATGTTGGTGCGGCTTCGGAACTTTTAAATATCTTGATATATCTCGAGAACTACGCATCTGATCAAAAAATATCATAGAAGATAAAAAGTAGGAAACATAATTCTCTACAAAAAAGGTCTCTTAACATTTTGCCATAGCTCGCTTCGTTTCCGAGATATTTGCAGATTTATCTCAAGGGAAGGGGCCTGACGGACATATTTCGAGATATTTCTTCTTCTTGTTGTTCTTCTTCTGCACAGCTAAGCTGGAAGTGGCATTTGCGGCTCGCACTAGTGCAGAGTTATCTCAAAGAAAGGGGCCACGGTGTTTCTGTATCTCTATTATGTTGGTGCGGCTTCGGAACTTTTAAATATCTCGATATATCTCGAAAACTACGCTTCTGATCAAAAAATATCATAGAACATAAATTGTAGGAAACATAATTCTCTACAAAAAGGTCTCTTAACATTTTGTCATAGCTCGCTTCGTTTCCGAGATATTTGCAGATATATCTCAAGGGAAGGGGCCTGACGGACATATTTCGAGATATTTCTTCTTCTTGTTGTTCTTCTTCTGCACAGCTAAGCTGGAAGTGGCATTTACAGCTCGCAATAGTGCAGAGTTATCTCAAAGAAAGGGGCCACGGTGTTTCTGTATCCCTATTATGTTGGTGCGGCTTCGGAACTTTTAAATATCTCGATATATCTCGAAAACTACGTTTCTGATCAAAAAATATCATAGAACATAAATTATAGGAAACATAATTCTCTACAAAAAACGTCTCTTAACATTTTGCCATAGCTCGCTTCGTTTCCGAGATATTTGCCGATTCAGCTCAAAGGATCTGGCCTGACGGACATATTTCGAGATATTTCTTCTTCTTGTTGTTCTTCCTCTGCACAGCTAAGCTGGAAGTGGCATTTGCAGCTCGCAATAGTGCAGAGTTATCTCAAAGAAAGGGGCCACGGTGTTTCTGTATCTCTATTATGTTGGTGCGGCTTCGGAACTTTTAAATATCTCGATATATCTCGAAAACTACGCTTCTGATCAAAAAATATCATAGAACATAAATTGTAGGAAACATAATTCTCTACAAAAAAGGTCTCTTAACATTTTGTCATAGCTCGCTTCGTTTCCGAGATATTTGCAGATATATCTCAAGGGAAGGGGCCTGACGGACATATTTCGAGATATTTCTTCTTGTTGTTCTTCTTCTGCACAGCTAAGCTGGAAGTGGCATTTACAGCTCGCAATAGTGCAGAGTTATCTCAAAGAAAGGGGCCACGGTGTTTCTGTATCCCTATTATGTTGGTGCGGCTTCGGAACTTTTAAATATCTCGATATATCTCGAAAACTACGCTTCTGATCAAAAAATATCATAGAACATAAATTATAGGAAACATAATTCTCTACAAAAAACGTCTCTTAACATTTTGCCATAGCTCGCTTCGTTTCCGAGATATTTGCCGATTCAGCTCAAAGGAACTGGCCTGACGGACATATTTCGAGATATTTCTTCTTCTTGTTGTTCTTCCTCTGCACAGCTAAGCTGGAAGTGGCATTTGCAGCTCGCAATAGTGCAGAGTTATCTCAAAGAAAGGGGCCACGGTGTTTCTGTATCTCTATTATGTTGGTGCGGCTTCGGAACTTTTAAATATCTCGATATATCTCGAAAACTACGCTTCTGATCAAAAAATATCATAGAACATAAATTGTAGGAAACATAATTCTCTACAAAAAAGGTCTCTTAACATTTTGTCATAGCTCGCTTCGTTTCCGAGATATTTGCAGATATATCTCAAGGGAAGGGGCCTGACGGACATATTTCGAGATATTTCTTCTTCTTGTTGTTCTTCTTCTGCACAGCTAAGCTGGAAGTGGCATTTGCGGCTCGCACTAGTGCAGAGTTATCTCAAAGAAAGGGGCCACGGTGTTTCTGTATCTCTATTATGTTGGTGCGGCTTCGGAACTTTTAAATATCTTGATATATCTCGAGAACTACGCATCTGATCAAAAAATATCATAGAACATAAAAAGTAGGAAACTTAATTCTCTACAAAAAAGGTCTCTTAACATTTTGCCATAGCTCGCTTCGTTTCCGAGATATTTGCAGATTCAGCTCAAAGGAACTGGCCTGACGGACATATTTCGAGATATTTCTTCTTCTTGTTGTTCTTCTTCTGCACAGCTAAGCTGGAAGTGGCATTTGCAGCTCGCAATAGTGCAGAGTTATCTCAAAGAGAGGGGCCACGGTGTTTCTGTATCTCTATTATGTTGGTGCGGCTTCGGAACTTTTAAATATCTTGATATATCTCGAGAACTACGCATCTAATCAAAAAATATCATAGAAGATAAGAAGTAGGAAACTTAATTCTCTACAAAAAAGGTCTCTTAACATTTTGCCATAGCTCGCTTCGTTTCCGAGATATTTGCATATTTATCTCAAGGGAAGGGGCCTGACGGACATATTTCGAGATATTTCTTCTTCTTGTTGTTCTTCTTCTGCACAGCTAAGCTGGAAGTGGCATTTGCGGCTCGCACTAGTGCAGAGTTATCTCAAAGAAAGGGTCCACGGTGTTTGTGTATCTCTATTATGTTGGTGCGGCCTCGGAACTTTTAAATATCTTAATATATCTCGAGAACTACGCATCTGATCAAAAAATATCATAGAACATGAAAAGTAGGAAACTTAATTCTCTACAAAAAAGGTCTCTTAACATTTTGCCATAGCTCGCTTCGTTTCCGAGATATTTGCAGATTTATCTCAAGGGAAGGGGCCTAACGGACATATTTCGAGATATTTCTTCTTCTTGTTGTTCTTCTTCTGCACAGCTAAGCTGGAAGTGGCATTTGCAGCTCGCAATAGTGCAGAGTTATCTCAAAGAAAGGGGCCACGGTGTTTCTGTATCTCTATTATGTTGGTGCGGCTTCGGAACTTTTAAATATCTTGATATATCTCGAGAACTACGCGTCTGATCAAAAAATATCATAGAACATAAAAAGTAGGAAACATAATTCTCTACAAAAACGGTCTCTTAACATTTTGCCATAGCTCGCTTCGTTTCCGAGATATTTGCAGATATATCTCAAGGGAAGGGGCCTGACGGACATATTTCGAGGTATTTCTTCTTCTTGTTGTTCTTCTTCTGCACAGCTAAGCTGGAAGTTGCATTTGCGGCTCGCACTAGTGCACAGTTATCTCAAAGAAAGGGGCCACGGTGTTTCTGTATCTCTATTATGTTGGTGCGTCTTCGGAACTTTTAAATATCTCGATATATCTCGAAAACTACGCTTCTGATCAAAAAATATCATAGAACATAAATTGTAGGAAACATAATTCTTTACAAAAAACGTCTCTTAACATTTTGCCATAGCTCGCTTCGTTTCCGAGATATTTGCAGATTCAGCTCAAAGGAACTGGCCTGACGGACATATTTCGAGATATTTCTTCTTCTTGTTGTTCTTCCTCTGCACAGCTAAGCTGGAAGTGGCATTTGCAGCTCGCAATAGTGCAGAGTTATCTCAAAGAAAGGGGCCACGGTGTTTCTGTATCTCTATTATGTTGGTGCGGCTTCGGAACTTTTAAATATCTTGATATATCTCGAGAGCTACGCATCTGATCAAAAAATATCATAGAACATGAAAAGTAGGAAACTTAATTCTCTACAAAAAAGGTCTCTTAACATTTTGCCATAGCTCGCTTCGTTTCCGAGATATTTGCAGATTCAGCTCAAAGGAACTGGCCTGACGGACATATTTCGAGATATTTCGTCTTCTTGTTGTTCTTCCTCTGCACAGCTAAGCTGGAAGTGGCATTTGCAGCTCGCAATAGTGCAGAGTTATCTTAAAGAAAGGGGCCACGGTGTTTCTGTATCTCTATTATGTTGGTGCGGCTTCGGAACTTTTAAATATCTTGATATATCTCGAGAACTACGCATCTGATCAAAAAATGTCATAGAACATAAAAAGTAGGAAACTTAATTCTCTACAAAAAAGGTCTCTTAACATTTTGCCATAGCTCGCTTCGTTTCCGAGATATTTGCATATATATCTCAAGGGAAGGGGCCTGACGGACATATTTCGAGATATTTCTTCTTCTTGTTGTTCTTCTTCTGCACAGCTAAGCTGGAAGTGGCATTTGCGGCTCGCACTAGTGCAGAGTTATCTCAAAGAAAGGGGCCACGGTGTTTCTGTATCTCTATTATGTTGGTGCGGTTTCGGAACTTTTAAATATCTTGATATATCTCGAGAACTACGCATCTGATCAAAAAATATCATCGAACATAAAAAGTAGGAAACTTAATTCTCTACAAAAAAGGTCTCTTAACATTTTGCCATAGCTCGTTTCGTTTCCGAGATATTTGCAGATTTATCTCAAGGGAAGTGGCCTGACGGACATATTTCGAGATATTTCTTCTTCTTGTTGTTCTTCTTCTGCACAGCTAAGCTCGAAGCGGCATTTGCAGCTCGCAATAGTGCAGAGTTATCTCAAAGAAAGAGGCCACGGTGTTTCTGTACCTCTATTATGTTGGTGCAGCTTCGGAACTTTTAAATATCTTGATATATCTCGAGAACTACGCATCTGATCAAAAAATATCATCGAACATAAAAAGTAGGAAACTTAATTCTCTACAAAAAAGGTCTCTTAACATTTTGCCATAGCTCGCTTCGTTTCCGAGATATTTGCAGATTTATCTCAAGGGAAGTGGCCTGACGGACATATTTCGAGATATTTCTTCTTCTTGTTGTTCTTCTTCTGCACAGCTAAACTGGAAGTGGCATTTCCAGCTCGCAATAGTGCAGAGTTATCTCAAAGAAAGGGGCCACGGTGTTTCTGTATCTCTATTATGTTGGTGCGGCTTCGGAACTTTTAAATATCTTGATATATCTCGAGAACTACGCATCTGATCAAAAAATATCATACAACATAAAAAGAAGGAAACTTAATTCTCTACAAAAAAGGTCTCTTAACATTTTGCCATAGCTCGCTTCGTTTCCGAGATATTTGCAGATTTATCTCAAGGGAAGGGGCCTGACGGACATATTTCGAGATATTTCTTCTTCTTGTTGCTCTTCTTCTGCACAGCTGAGCTGGAAGTGGCATTTGCAGGTCGCAATAGTGCAGAGTTATCTCAAAGAAAGGGGCCACGGTGTTTCTGTATCTCTATTATGTTGGTGCGGCTTCGGAACTTTTAAATATCTCGATATATCTCGAAAACTACGCTTCTGATCAAAAAATATCATAGAACATAAAAAGTAGGAAACTTGATTCTCTACAAAAAAGGTCTCTTAACATTTTGCCATAGCTCGCTTCGTTTCCGAGATATTTGCAGATTTATCTCAAGGGAAGGGGCCTAACGGACATATTTCGAGATATTTCTTCTTCTTGTTGTTCTTCTTCTGCACAGCTAAACTGGAAGTGGCATTTCCAGCTCGCAATAGTGCAGAGTTATCTCAAAGAAAGGGGCCACGGTGTTTCTGTATCTCTATTATGTTGGTGCGGTTTCGGAACTTTTAAATATCTTGATATATCTCGAGAACTACGCATCTGATCAAAAAATATCATCGAACATAAAAAGTAGGAAACTTAATTCTCTACAAAAAAGGTCTCTTAACATTTTGCCATAGCTCGTTTCGTTTCCGAGATATTTGCAGATTTATCTCAAGGGAAGTGGCCTGACGGACATATTTCGAGATATTTCTTCTTCTTGTTGTTCTTCTTCTGCACAGCTAAGCTCGAAGCGGCATTTGCAGCTCGCAATAGTGCAGAGTTATCTCAAAGAAAGAGGCCACGGTGTTTCTGTACCTCTATTATGTTGGTGCAGCTTCGGAACTTTTAAATATCTTGATATATCTCGAGAACTACGCATCTGATCAAAAAATATCATCGAACATAAAAAGTAGGAAACTTAATTCTCTACAAAAAAGGTCTCTTAACATTTTGCCATAGCTCGCTTCGTTTCCGAGATATTTGCAGATTTATCTCAAGGGAAGTGGCCTGACGGACATATTTCGAGATATTTCTTCTTCTTGTTGTTCTTCTTCTGCACAGCTGAGCTGGAAGTGGCATTTGCAGGTCGCAATAGTGCAGAGTTATCTCAAAGAAAGGGGCCACGGTGTTTCTGTATCTCTATTATGTTGGTGCGGCTTCGGAACTTTTAAATATCTTGATATATCTCGAGAACTACGCATATGATCAAAAAATATCATAGAATATAAAAAGTAGGAAACTTAATTCTCTACAAAAAAGGTCGCTTAACATTTTGCCATAGCTCGCTTCGTTTCCGAGATATTTGCAGATTTATCTCAAGGGAAGTGGCCTGACGGACATATTTCGAGATATTTCTTCTTCTTGTTGTTCTTCTTCTGCACAGCTAAGCTGGAAGTGGCATTTCCAGCTCGCAATAGTGCAGCGTTATCTCAATGAAAGGGGCCACGGTGTTTCTGTATCTCTATTATGTTGGTGCGGCTTCGGAACTTTTAAATATCTTGATATATCTCGAGAACTACGCATCTGATCAAAAAATATCATAGAACATAAAAAGTAGGAAACTTAATTCTCTACAAAAAAGGTCTCTTAACATTTTGCCATAGCTCGCTTCGTTTCCGAGATATTTGCATATTTATCTCAAGGGAAGGGGCCTGACGGACATATTTCGAGATATTTCTTCTTCTTGTTGTTCTTCTTCTGCACAGCTAAGCTGGAAGTGGCATTTACAGCTCGCAATAGTGCAGAGTTATCTCAAAGAAAGGGGCCACGGTGTTTCTGTATCTCTATTATGTTGGTGCGGCTTCGGAACTTTTAAATATCTTGATATATCTCGAGAACTACGCATCTGATCAAAAAATATCATAGAACATAAAAAGTAGGAAACTTAATTCTCTACAAAAAAGGTCTCTTAACATTTTGCCATAGCTCGCTTCGTTTCCGAGATATTTGCAGATTCATCTCAAGGGAAGGAGCCTGACGGACATATTTCGAGATATTTCTTCTTCTTGTTGTTCTTCTTCTGCACAGCTAAGCTGGAAGTGGCATTTGCAGCTCGCACTAGTGCAGAGTTATCTCAAAGAAAGGGGCCACGGTGTTTCTGTATCTCTATTATGTTGGTGCGGCTTCGGAACTTTTAAATATCTCGATATATCTCGAAAACTACGCTTCTGATCAAAAAATATCATAGAACATAAAAAGTAGGAAACTTAATTCTCTACAAAAAAGGTCTCTTAACATTTTGCCATAGCTCGTTTCGTTTCCGAGATATTTGCAGATTTATCTCAAGGGAAGGGGCCTGACGGACATATTTCGAGATATTTCTTCTTCTTGTTGTTCTTCTTCTGCACAGCTAAGCTGGAAGTGGCATTTACAGCTCGCAATAGTGCAGAGTTATCTCAAAGAAAGGGGCCACGGTGTTTCTGTATCTCTATTATGTTGGTGCGGCTTCGGAACTTTTAAATATCTTGATATATCTCGAGAACTACGCATCTGATCAAAAAATATCATAGAACATAAAAAGTAGGAAACTTAATTCTCTACAAAAAAGGTCTCTTAACATTTTGCCATAGCTCGTTTCGTTTCCGAGATATTTGCAGATTTATCTCAAGGGAAGGGGCCTGACGGACATATTTCGAGATATTTCTTCTTCTTGTTGTTCTTCTTCTGCACAGCTAAGCTGGAAGTGGCATTTACAGCTCGCAATAGTGCAGAGTTATCTCAAAGAAAGGGGCCACGGTGTTTCTGTATCTCTATTATGTTGGTGTGGCTTCGGAACTTTTAAATATCTTGATATATCTCGAGAACTACGCATCTGATCAAAAAATATCATAGAACATAAATTGTAGGAAACATAATTCTCTACAAAAACGGTCTCTTAACATTTTGCCATAGCTCGCTTCGTTTCCGAGATATTTGCAGATTTATCACAAGGGAAGGGGCCTGACGGACATATTTCGAGATATGTCTTCTTCTTGTTGTTCTTCTTCTGCACAGCTAAGCTGGAAGTGGCATTTGCGGCTCGCACTAGTGCAGAGTTATCTCAAAGAAAGGGGCCACGGTGTTTCTGTATCCCTATTATGTTGGTGCGGCTTCGGAACTTTTAAATATCTCGATATATCTCGAAAACTACGCTTCTGATCAAAAAATATCATAGAACATAAATTGTAGGAAACATAATTCTCTACAAAAAACGTCTCTTAACATTTTGCCATAGATCGCTTCGTTTACGAGATATTTGCAGATTCAGCTCAAAGGAACTGGCCTGACGGACATATTTCGAGATATTTCTTCTTCTTGTTGTTCTTCCTCTGCACAGCTAAGCTGGAAGTGGCATTTGCAGCTCGCAATAGTGCAGAGTTATCTCAAAGAAAGGGGCCACGGTGTTTCTGTATCTCTATTATGTTGGTGCGGCTTCGGAACTTTTAAATATCTTGATATATCTCGAGAACTACGCATCTGATCAAAAAATATCATAGAACGTAAAAAGTAGGAAACTTAATTCTCTACAAAAAAGGTCTCTTAACATTTTGCCATAGCTCGCTTCGTTTCCGAGACATTTGCAGATTTATCTCAAGGGAAGGGGCCTGACGGACATATTTCGAGATATTTCTTCTTCTTGTTGCTCTTCTTCTGCACAGCTAAGCCGGAAGTTGCATTTGCGGCTCGCACTAGTGCACAGTTATCTCAAAGAAAGGGGCCACGGTGTTTCTGTATCTCTATTATGTTGGTGCGTCTTCGGAACTTTTAAATATCTCGATATATCTCGAAAACTACGCTTCTGATCAAAAAATATCATAGAACATAAATTGTAGGAAACATAATTCTCTACAAAAAACGTCTCTTAACATTTTGCCATAGCTCGCTTCGTTTCCGAGATATTTGCAGATTCAGCTCAAAGGAACTGGCCTGACGGACATATTTCGAGATATTTCTTCTTCTTGTTGTTCTTCCTCTGCACAGCTAAGCTGGAAGTGGCATTTGCAGCTCGCAATAGTGCAGAGTTATCTCAAAGAAAGGGGCCACGGTGTTTCTGTATCTCTATTATGTTGGTGCGGCTTCGGAACTTTTAAATATCTTGATATATCTAGAGAACTACGCATCTGATCAAAAAATATCATAGAACATAAAAAGTAGGAAACTTAATTCTCTACAAAAAAGGTCTCTTAACATTTTGCCATAGCTCGCTTCGTTTCCGAGATATTTGCATATTTATCTCAAGGGAAGGGGCCTGACGGACATATTTCGAGATATTTCTTCTTCTTGTTGTTCTTCTTCTGCACAGCTAAGCTGGAAGTGGCATTTGCGGCTCGCACTAGTGCAGAGTTATCTCAAAGAAAGGGGCCACGGTGTTTCTGTATCTCTATTATGTTGGTGCGGCTTCGGAACTTTTAAATATCTCGATATATCTCGAAAACTACGCTTCTGATCAAAAAATATCATAGAACATAAAAAGTAGCAAACTTAATTCTCTACAAAAAAGGTCTCTTAAGATTTTGCCATAGCTCGCTTCGTTTCCGAGATATTTGCAGATTTATCTCAAGGGAAGGGGCCTAAAGGACATATTTCGAGATATTTCTTCTTCTTGTTGTTCTTCTTCTGCACAGCTAAACTGGAAGTGGCATTTCCAGCTCGCAATAGTGCAGAGTTATCTCAAAGAAAGGGGCCACGGTGTTTCTGTATCTCTATTATGTTGGTGCGGCTTCGGAACTTTTAAATATCTTGATATATCTCGAGAACTACGCATCTGATCAAAAAATATCATAGAACATAAAAAGTAGGAAACTTAATTCTCTACAAAAAAGGTCTCTTAACATTTTGCCATAGCTCGCTTCGTTTCCGAGATATTTGCATATTTATCTCAAGGGAAGGGGCCTGACGGACATATTTCGAGATATTTCTTCTTCTTGTTGTTCTTCTTCTGCACAGCTAAGCTCGAAGTGGCATTTGCAGCTCGCAATAGTGCAGAGTTATCTCAAAGAAAGAGGCCACGGTGTTTCTGTACCTCTATTATGTTGGTGCAGCTTCGGAACTTTTAAATATCTTGATATATCTCGAGAACTACGCATCTGATCAAAAAATATCATCGATCATAAAAAGTAGGAAACTTAATTCTCTACAAAAAAGGTCTCTTAACATTTTGCCATAGCTCGCTTCGTTTCCGAGATATTTGCAGATTTATCTCAAGGGAAGTGGCCTGACGGACATATTTCGAGATATTTCTTCTTCTTGTTGTTCTTCTTCTGCACAGCTAAGCTGGAAGTGGCATTTGCAGCTCGCAATAGTGCAGAGTTATCCCAAAGAAAGGGGCCACGGTGTTTCTGTATCTCTATTATGTTGGTGCGGCTTCGGAACTTTTAAATATCTCGATATATCTCGAAAACTACGCTTCTGATAAAAAATATCGTAGAACATAAAAAGTAGGAAACTTAATTCTCTACAAAAAAGGTCTCTTAACATTTTGCCATAGCTCGCTTCGTTTCCGAGATATTTGCATATTTATCTCAAGGGAAGGGGCCTGACGGACATATTTCGAGATATTTCTTCTTCTTGTTGTTCTTCTTCTGCACAGCTAAGCTGGAAGTGGCATTTACAGCTCGCAATAGTGCAGAGTTATCTCAAAGAAAGGGGCCACGGTGTTTCTGTATCTCTATTATGTTGGTGCGGCTTCGGAACTTTTAAATATCTTGATATATCTCGAGAACTACGCATCTGATCAAAAAATATCATAGAACATAAAAAGTAGGAAACTTAATTCTCTACAAAAAAGGTCTCTTAACATTTTGCCATAGCTCGCTTCGTTTCCGAGATATTTGCAGATTTATCTCAAGGGAAGGGGCCTGACGGACATATTTCGAGATATTTCTTCTTCTTGTTGTTCTTCTTCTGCACAGCTAAGCTGGAAGTGGCATTTGCAGCTCGCACTAGTGCAGAGTTATCTCAAAGAAAGGGGCCACGGTGTTTCTGTATCTCTATTATGTTGGTGCGGCTTCGGAACTTTTAAATATCTCGATATATCTCGAAAACTACGCTTCTGATCAAAAAATATCATAGAACATAAAAAGTAGGAAACTTAATTCTCTACAAAAAAGGTCTCTTAACATTTTGCCATAGCTCGTTTCGTTTCCGAGATATTTGCAGATTTATCTCAAGGGAAGGGGCCTGACGGACATATTTCGAGATATTTCTTCTTCTTGTTGTTCTTCTTCTGCACAGCTAAGCTGGAAGTGGCATTTACAGCTCGCAATAGTGCAGAGTTATCTCAAAGAAAGGGGCCCCGGTGTTTCTGTATCTCTATTATGTTGGTGCGGCTTCGGAACTTTTAAATATCTTGATATATCTCGAGAACTACGCATCTGATCAAAAAATATCATACTACATAAAAAGTAGGAAACTTAATTCTCTACAAGAAAGGTCTCTAAACATTTTGCCATAGCTCGCTTCGTTTCCGAGATATTTGCAGATTTATCTCAAGGGAAGGGGCCTGACGGACATATTTCGAGATATTTCTTCTTCTTGTTGTTCTTCCTCTGCACAGCTAAGCTGGAAGTGGCATTTGCAGCTCGCAATAGTGCAGAGTTATCTCAAAGAAAGGGGCCACGGTGTTTCTGTATCTCTATTATGTTGGTGCGGCTTCGGAACTTTTAAATATCTTGATATATCTAGAGAACTACGCATCTGATCAAAAAATATCATAGAACATAAAAAGTAGGAAACTTAATTCTCTACAAAAAAGGTCTCTTAACATTTTGCCATAGCTCGCTTCGTTTCCGAGATATTTGCATATTTATCTCAAGGGACGGGGCCTGACGGACATATTTCGAGATATTTCTTCTTCTTGTTGTTCTTCTTCTGCACAGCTAAGCTGGAAGTGGCATTTGCGGCTCGCACTAGTGCAGAGTTATCTCAAAGAAAGGGGCCACGGTGTTTCTGTATCTCTATTATGTTGGTGCGGCTTCGGAACTTTTAAATATCTCGATATATCTCGAAAACTACGCTTCTGATCAAAAAATATCATAGAACATAAAAAGTAGCAAACTTAATTCTCTACAAAAAAGGTCTCTTAAGATTTTGCCATAGCTCGCTTCGTTTCCGAGATATTTGCAGATTTATCTCAAGGGAAGGGGCCTAACGGACATATTTCGAGATATTTCTTCTTCTTGTTGTTCTTCTTCTGCACAGCTAAACTGGAAGTGGCATTTCCAGCTCGCAATAGTGCAGAGTTATCTCAAAGAAAGGGGCCACGGTGTTTCTGTATCTCTATTATGTTGGTGCGGCTTCGGAACTTTTAAATATCTTGATATATCTCGAGAACTACGCATCTGATCAAAAAATATCATAGAACATAAAAAGTAGGAAACTTAATTCTCTACAAAAAAGGTCTCTTAACATTTTGCCATAGCTCGCTTCGTTTCCGAGATATTTGCATATTTATCTCAAGGGAAGGGGCCTGACGGACATATTTCGAGATATTTCTTCTTCTTGTTGTTCTTCTTCTGCACAGCTAAGCTGGAAGTGGCATTTGCGGCTCGCACTAGTGCAGAGTTATCTCAAAGAAAGGGGCCACGGTGTTTCTGTATCTCTATTATGTTGGTGCGGCTTCGGAACTTTTAAATATCTTGATATATCTCGAGAACTACGCATCTGATCAAAAAATATCATAGAACATAAAAAGTAGCAAACTTAATTCTCTACAAAAAAGGTCTCTTAAGATTTTGCCATAGCTCACTTCGTTTCCGAGATATTTGCAGATTCATCTCAAGGGAAGGGGTCTGACGGACATATTTCGAGATATTTCTTCTTCTTGTTGTTCTTCTTCTGCACAGCTAAGCTCGTAGTGGCATTTGCAGCTCGCAATAGTGCAGAGTTATCTCAAAGAAAGAGGCCACGGTGTTTCTGTACCTCTATTATGTTGGTGCAGCTTCGGAACTTTTAAATATCTTGATATATCTCGAGAACTACGCATCTGATCAAAAAATATCATAGAACATAAAAAGTAGGAAACTTAATTCTCTACAAAAAAGGTCTCTTAACATTTTGCCATAGCTCGCTTCGTTTCCGAGATATTTGCATATTTATCTCAAGGGAAGGGGCCTGACGGACATATTTCGAGATATTTCTTCTTCTTGTTGTTCTTCTTCTGCACAGCTAAGCTGGAAGTGGCATTTGCGGCTCGCACTAGTGCAGAGTTATCTCAAAGAAAGGGGCCACGGTGTTTCTGTATCTCTATTATGTTGGTGCAGCTTCGGAACTTTTAAATATCTTGATATATCTCGAGAACTACGCATCTGATCAAAAAATATCATCGAACATAAAAAGTAGGAAACTTAATTCTCTACAAAAAAGGTCTCTTAACATTTTGCCATAGCTCGCTTCGTTTCCGAGATATTTGCAGATATATCTCAAGGGAAGTGGCCTGACGGACATATTTCGAGATATTTCTTCTTCTTGTTGTTCTTCTTCTGCACAGCTAAGCTGGAAGTGGCATTTGCAGCTCGCAATAGTGCAGAGTTATCCCAAAGAAAGGGGCCACGGTGTTTCTGTATCTCTATTATGTTGGTGCGGCTTCGGAACTTTTAAATATCTTGATATATCTCGAGAACTACGCATCTGATCAAAAAATATCATACTACATAAAAAGTAGGAAACATAATTCTCTACAAGAAAGGTCTCTAAACATTTTGCCATAGCTCGCTTCGTTTCCGAGATATTTGCAGATTTATCTCAAGGGAAGGGGCCTGACGGACATATTTCGAGATATTTCTTCTTCTTGTTGTTCTTCTTCTGCACAGCTAAGCTGGAAGTGGCATTTGCAGCTCGCAATAGTGCAGAGTTTTCTCAAAGAGAGGGGCCACGGTGTTTCTGTATCTCTATTATGTTGGTGCGGCTTCGGAACTTTTAAGTATCTTGATCTATCTCGAGAACTACGCATCTGATCAAAAAATATCATAGAAGATAAAAAGTAGGAAACTTAATTCTCTACAAAAAAGGTCTCTTAACATTTCGCCATAGCTCGCATCGTTTCCGAGATATTTGCAGATTTATCTCAAGGGAAGGGGCCTGTCGGACATATTTCGAGATATTTCTTCTTCTTGTTGTTCTTCTTCTGCACAGCTAAGCTGGAAGTGGCATTTGCAGCTCGCAATAGTGCAGAGTTATCTCAAAGAAAGGGGCCACGGTGTTTCTGTATCTCTATTATGTTGGTGCGTCTTCGGAACTTTTAAATATCTCGATATATCTCGAAAACTACGCTTCTGATCAAAAAATATCATAGAACATAAATTGTAGGAAACATAATTCTCTACAAAAAACGTCTCTTAACATTTTGCCATAGATCGCTTCGTTTCCGAGATATTTGCAGATTCAGCTCAAAGGAACTGGCCTGACGGACATATTTCGAGATATTTCTTCTTCTTGTTGTTCTTCCTCTGCACAGCTAAGCTGGAAGTGGCATTTGCAGCTCGCAATAGTGCAGAGTTATCTCAAAGAAAGGGGCCACGGTGTTTCTGTATCTCTATTATGTTGGTGCGGCTTCGGAACTTTTAAATATCTTGATATATCTCGAGAACTACGCATCTGATCAAAAAATATCATCGAACATAAAAAGTAGGAAACTTAATTCTCTACAAAAAAGGTCTCTTAACATTTTGCCATAGCTCGCTTCGTTTCCGAGATATTTGCAGATTCAGCTCAAAGGAACTGGCCTGACGGACATATTTCGAGATATTTCTTCTTCTTGTTGTTCTTCCTCTGCACAGCTAAGCTGGAAGTGGCATTTGCAGCTCGCAATAGTGCAGAGTTATCTCAAAGAAAGGGGCCACGGTGTTTCTGTATCTCTATTATGTTGGTGCGGCTTCGGAACTTTTAAATATCTTGATATATCTCGAGAACTACGCATCTGATCAAAAAATATCATAGAACATAAAAAGTAGGAAACTTAATTCTCTACAAAAAAGGTCTCTTAACATTTTGCCATAGCTCGCTTCGTTTCCGAGATATTTGCATATTTATCTCAAGGGAAGGGGCCTGACGGACATATTTCGAGATATTTCTTCTTCTTGTTGTTCTTCTTCTGCACAGCTAAGCTGGAAGTGGCATTTGCGGCTCGCACTAGTGCAGAGTTATCTCAAAGAAAGGGGCCACGGTGTTTCTGTATCTCTATTATGTTGGTGCGGCTTCGGAACTTTTAAATATCTTGATATATCTCGAGAACTACGCATCTGATCAAAAAATATCATAGAACATAAAAAGTAGGAAACTTAATTCTCTACAAAAAAGGTCTCTTAACATTTTGCCATAGCTCGCTTCGTTTCCGAGATATTTGCAGATTCATCTCAAGGGAAGGGGTCTGACGGACATATTTCGAGATATTTCTTCTTCTTGTTGTTCTTCTTCTGCACAGCTAAGCTCGAAGTGGTATTTGCAGCTCGCAATAGTGCAGAGTTATCTCAAAGAAAGAGGCCACGGTGTTTCTGTACCTCTATTATGTTGGTGCAGCTTCGGAACTTTTAAATATCTTGATATATCTCGAGAACTACGCATCTGATCAAAAAATATCATCGAACATAAAAAGTAGGAAACTTAATTCTCTACAAAAAAGGTCTCTTAACATTTTGCCATAGCTCGCTTCGTTTCCGAGATATTTGCAGATATATCTCAAGGGAAGTGGCCTGACGGACATATTTCGAGATATTTCTTCTTCTTGTTGTTCTTCTTCTGCACAGCTAAGCTGGAAGTGGCATTTGCAGCTCGCAATAGTGCAGAGTTATCCCAAAGAAAGGGGCCACGGTGTTTCTGTATCTCTATTATGTTGGTGCGGCTTCGGAACTTTTAAATATCTTGATATATCTCGAGAACTACGCATCTGATCAAAAAATATCATACTACATAAAAAGTAGGAAACATAATTCTCTACAAGAAAGGTCTCTAAACATTTTGCCATAGCTCGCTTCGTTTCCGAGATATTTGCAGATTTATCTCAAGGGAAGGGGCCTGACGGACATATTTCGAGATATTTCTTCTTCTTGTTGTTCTTCTTCTGCACAGCTAAGCTGGAAGTGGCATTTGCAGCTCGCAATAGTGCAGAGTTTTCTCAAAGAGAGGGGCCACGGTGTTTCTGTATCTCTATTATGTTGGTGCGGCTTCGGAACTTTTAAGTATCTTGATCTATCTCGAGAACTACGCATCTGATCAAAAAATATCATAGAAGATAAAAAGTAGGAAACTTAATTCTCTACAAAAAAGGTCTCTTAACATTTCGCCATAGCTCGCATCGTTTCCGAGATATTTGCAGATTTATCTCAAGGGAAGGGGCCTGTCGGACATATTTCGAGATATTTCTTCTTCTTGTTGTTCTTCTTCTGCACAGCTAAGCTGGAAGTGGCATTTGCAGCTCGCAATAGTGCAGAGTTATCTCAAAGAAAGGGGCCACGGTGTTTCTGTATCTCTATTATGTTGGTGCGTCTTCGGAACTTTTAAATATCTCGATATATCTCGAAAACTACGCTTCTGATCAAAAAATATCATAGAACATAAATTGTAGGAAACATAATTCTCTACAAAAAACGTCTCCTAACATTTTGCCATAGCTCGCTTCGTTTCCGAGATATTTGCAGATTCAGCTCAAAGGAACTGGCCTGACGGACATATTTCGAGATATTTCTTCTTCTTGTTGTTCTTCCTCTGCACAGCTAAGCTGGAAGTGGCATTTGCAGCTCGCAATAGTGCAGAGTTATCTCAAAGAAAGGGGCCACGGTGTTTCTGTATCTCTATTATGTTGGTGCGGCTTCGGAACTTTTAAATATCTTGATATATCTCGAGAACTACGCATCTGATCAAAAAATATCATCGAACATAAAAAGTAGGAAACTTAATTCTCTACAAAAAAGGTCTCTTAACATTTTGCCATAGCTCGCTTCGTTTCCGAGATATTTGCAGATTCAGCTCAAAGGAACTGGCCTGACGGACATATTTCGAGATATTTCTTCTTCTTGTTGTTCTTCCTCTGCACAGCTAAGCTGGAAGTGGCATTTGCAGCTCGCAATAGTGCAGAGTTATCTCAAAGAAAGGGGCCACGGTGTTTCTGTATCTCTATTATGTTGGTGCGGCTTCGGAACTTTTAAATATCTTGATATATCTCGAGAACTACGCATCTGATCAAAAAATATCATAGAACATAAAAAGTAGGAAACTTAATTCTCTACAAAAAAGGTCTCTTAACATTTTGCCATAGCTCGCTTCGTTTCCGAGATATTTGCATATTTATCTCAAGGGAAGGGGCCTGACGGACATATTTCGAGATATTTCTTCTTCTTGTTGTTCTTCTTCTGCACAGCTAAGCTGGAAGTGGCATTTGCGGCTCGCACTAGTGCAGAGTTATCTCAAAGAAAGGGGCCACGGTGTTTCTGTATCTCTATTATGTTGGTGCGGCTTCGGAACTTTTAAATATCTTGATATATCTCGAGAACTACGCATCTGATCAAAAAATATCATAGAACATAAAAAGTAGGAAACTTAATTCTCTACAAAAAAGGTCTCTTAACATTTTGCCATAGCTCGCTTCGTTTCCGAGATATTTGCAGATTCATCTCAAGGGAAGGGGTCTGACGGACATATTTCGAGATATTTCTTCTTCTTGTTGTTCTTCTTCTGCACAGCTAAGCTCGAAGTGGTATTTGCAGCTCGCAATAGTGCAGAGTTATCTCAAAGAAAGAGGCCACGGTGTTTCTGTACCTCTATTATGTTGGTGCAGCTTCGGAACTTTTAAATATCTTGATATATCTCGAGAACTACGCATCTGATCAAAAAATATCATCGAACATAAAAAGTAGGAAACTTAATTCTCTACAAAAAAGGTCTCTTAACATTTTGCCATAGCTCGCTTCGTTTCCGAGATATTTGCAGATATATCTCAAGGGAAGTGGCCTGACGGACATATTTCGAGATATTTCTTCTTCTTGTTGTTCTTCTTCTGCACAGCTAAGCTGGAAGTGGCATTTGCAGCTCGCAATAGTGCAGAGTTATCCCAAAGAAAGGGGCCACGGTGTTTCTGTATCTCTATTATGTTGGTGCGGCTTCGGAACTTTTAAATATCTTGATATATCTCGAGAACTACGCATCTGATCAAAAAATATCATACTACATAAAAAGTAGGAAACATAATTCTCTACAAGAAAGGTCTCTAAACATTTTGCCATAGCTCGCTTCGTTTCCGAGATATTTGCAGATTTATCTCAAGGGAAGGGGCCTGACGGACATATTTCGAGATATTTCTTCTTCTTGTTGTTCTTCTTCTGCACAGCTAAGCTGGAAGTGGCATTTGCAGCTCGCAATAGTGCAGAGTTTTCTCAAAGAGAGGGGCCACGGTGTTTCTGTATCTCTATTATGTTGGTGCGGCTTCGGAACTTTTAAGTATCTTGATCTATCTCGAGAACTACGCATCTGATCAAAAAATATCATAGAAGATAAAAAGTAGGAAACTTAATTCTCTATAAAAAAGTCTCTTAACATTTCGCCATAGCTCGCATCGTTTCCGAGATATTTGCAGATTTATCTCAAGGGAAGGGGCCTGTCGGACATATTTCGAGATATTTCTTCTTCTTGTTGCTCTTCTTCTGCACAGCTAAGCTCGAAGTGGCATTTGCAGCTCGCAATAGTGCAGAGTTATCTCAAAGAAAGAGGCCACGGTGTTTCTGTACCTCTATTATGTTGGTGCAGCTTCGGAACTTTTAAATATCTTGATATATCTCGAGAACTACGCATCTGATCAAAAAATATCATCGAACATAAAAAGTAGGAAACTTAATTCTCTACAAAAAAGGTCTCTTAACATTTTGCCATAGCTCGCTTCCTTTCCGAGATATTTGCAGATATATCTCAAGGGAAGGGGCCTGACGGACATATTTCGAGATATTTCTTCTTCTTGTTGTTCTTCTTCTGCACAGCTAAGCTGGAAGTGGCATTTACAGCTCGCAATAGTGCAGAGTTATCTCAAAGAAAGGGGCCACGGTGTTTCTGTATCTCTATTATGTTGGTGCGGCTTCGGAACTTTTAAATATCTTGATATATCTCGAGAACTACGCATCTGCTCAAAAAATATCATAGAACATGAAAAGTAGGAAACTTAATTCTCTACAAAAAAGGTCTCTTAACATTTTGCCATAGCTCTCTTCGTTTCCGAGATATTTGCAGAATTATCTCAAGGGAAGGGGCCTGACGGACATATTTCGAGATATTTCTTCTTCTTGTTGTTCTTCTTCTGCACAGCTAAGCTGGAAGTGGCATTTGCAGCTCGCAATAGTGCAGAGTTATCTCAAAGAAAGGGGCCACGGTGTTTCTGTATCTCTATTATGTTGGTGCGTCTTCGGAACTTTTAAATATCTCGATATATCTCGAAAACTACGCTTCTGATCAAAAAATATCATAGAACATAAATTGTAGGAAACATAATTCTCTACAAAAAACGTCTCTTAACATTTTGCCATAGCTCGCTTCGTTTCCGAGATATTTGCAGATTCAGCTCAAAGGAACTGGCCTGACGGACATATTTCGAGATATTTCTTCTTCTTGTTGTTCTTCCTCTGCACAGCTAAGCTGGAAGTGGCATTTGCAGCTCGCAATAGTGCAGAGTTATCTCAAAGAAAGGGGCCACGGTGTTTCTGTATCTCTATTATGTTGGTGCGGCTTCGGAACTTTTAAATATCTTGATATATATCGAGAACTACGCATCTGATCAAAAAATATCATAGAACATAAAAAGTAGGAAACTTAATTCTCTACAAAAAAGGTCTCTTAACATTTTGCCATAGCTCGCTTCGTTTCCGAGATATTTGCATATTTATCTCAAGGGAAGGGGCCTGACGGACATATTTCGAGATATTTCTTCTTCTTGTTGTTCTTCTTCTGCACAGCTAAGCTGGAAGTGGCATTTGCAGCTCGCAATAGTGCAGAGTTATCTCAAAGAAAGGGGCCACGGTGTTTCTGTATCTCTATTATGTTGGTGCGTCTTCGGAACTTTTAAATATCTCGATATATCTCGAAAACTACGCTTCTGATCAAAAAATATCATAGAACATAAATTGTAGGAAACATAATTCTCTACAAAAAACGTCTCTTAACATTTTGCCATAGCTCGCTTCGTTTCCGAGATATTTGCAGATTCAGCTCAAAGGAACTGGCCTGACGGACATATTTCGAGATATTTCTTCTTCTTGTTGTTCTTCCTCTGCACAGCTAAGCTGGAAGTGGCATTTGCAGCTCGCAATAGTGCAGAGTTATCTCAAAGAAAGGGGCCACGGTGTTTCTGTATCTCTATTATGTTGGTGCGGCTTCGGAACTTTTAAATATCTTGATATATATCGAGAACTACGCATCTGATCAAAAAATATCATAGAACATAAAAAGTAGGAAACTTAATTCTCTACAAAAAAGGTCTCTTAACATTTTGCCATAGCTCGCTCCGTTTCCGAGATATTTGCATATTTATCTCAAGGGAAGGGGCCTGACGGACATATTTCGAGATATTTCTTCTTCTTGTTGTTCTTCTTCTGCACAGCTAAGCTGGAAGTGGCATTTGCGGCTCGCACTAGTGCAGAGTTATCTCAAAGAAAGGGGCCACAGTGTTTCTGTATCTCTATTATGTTGGTGCGGCTTCGGAACTTTTAAATATCTTGATATATCTCGAGAACTACGCATCTGATCAAAAAATATCATCGAACATAAAAAGTAGGAAACTTAATTCTCTACAAAAAAGGTCTCTTAACATTTTGCCATAGCTCGCTTCGTTTCCGAGATATTTGCAGATTCATCTCAAGGGAAGGGGTCTGACGGACATATTTCGAGATATTTCTTCTTCTTGTTGTTCTTCTTCTGCACAGCTAAGCTCGAAATGGCATTTCCAGCTCGCAATAGTGCAGAGATATCCCAAAGAAAGGGGCCACGATGTTTCTGTATCTCTATTATGTTGGTGCGGCTTCGGAACTTTTAAATATCTCGATATATCTCGAAAACTACGCTTCTGATCAAAAAATATCATACAACATAAATTGTAGGAAACATAATTCTCTACAAAAAAGGTCTCTTAACATTTTGCCATAGCTCGCTTCGTTTCCGAGATATTTGCAGATTTATCTCAAGGGAAGGGGCCTGACGGACATATTTCGAGATATTTCTTCTTCTTGTTGTTCTTCTTCTGCACAGCTAAGCTGGAAGTGGCATTTGCAGCGCGCAATAGTGCAGAGTTATCTCAAAGAAAGGGGCCACGGTGTTTCTGTATCTCTATTATGTTGGTGCGGCTTCGGAACTTTTAAATATCTTGATATATCTCGAGAACTACGCATCTGATCAAAAAATATCATACTACATAAAAAGTAGGAAACTTAATTCTCTACAAGAAAGGTCTCTAAACATTTTGCCATAGCTCGCTTCGTTTCCGAGATATTTGCAGATTTATCTCAAGGGAAGGGGCCTGACGGACATATTTCGAGATATTTCTTCTTCTTGTTGTTCTTCTTCTGCACAGCTAAGCTGGAAGTGGCATTTGCAGCTCGCAATAGTGCAGAGTTTTCTCAAAGAGAGGGGCCACGGTGTTTCTGTATCTCTATTATGTTGGTGCGGCTTCGGAACTTTTAAGTATCTTGATCTATCTCGAGAACTACGCATCTGATCAAAAAATATCATAGAAGATAAAAAGTAGGAAACTTAATTCTCTACAAAAAAGGTCTCTTAACATTTCGCCATAGCTCGCTTCGTTTCCGAGATATTTGCAGATTTATCTCAAGGGAAGGGGCCTGACGGACATATTTCGAGATATTTCTTCTTCTTGTTGTTCTTCTTCTGCACAGCTAAGCTGGAAGTGGCATTTGCAGCTCGCACTAGTGCAGAGTTATCTCAAAGAAAGGGGCCACGGTGTTTCTGTATCTCTGTTATGTTGGTGCGGCTTCGGAACTTTTAAATATCTCGATATATCTCGAAAACTACGCTTCTGATCAAAAAATATCATAGAACATAAATTGTAGGAAACATAATTCTCTACAAAAAACGTCTCTTAACATTTTGCCATAGCTCGCTTGGTTTCCGAGTTATTTGCAGATTTATCTCAAGGGAAGTAGCCTGACGGACATATTTCGAGATATTTCTTCTTCTTGTTGTTCTTCTTCTGCACAGCTAAGCTGGAAGTGGCATTTGCGGCTCGCACTAGTGCAGAGTTATCTCAAAGAAAGGGGCCACGGTGTTTCTGTATCCCTATTATGTTGGTGCGGCTTCGGAACTTTTAAATATCTCGATATATCTCGAAAACTACGCTTCTGATCAAAAAATATCATAGAACATAAATTGTAGGAAACATAATTCTCTACAAAAAACGTCTCTTAACATTTTGCCATAGCTCGCTTCGTTTCCGAGATATTTGCAGATTCAGCTCAAAGGAACTGGCCTGACGGACATATTTCGAGATATTTCTTCTTCTTGTTGTTCTTCTTCTGCACAGCTAAGCTGGAAGTGGCATTTGCGGCTCGCACTAGTGCAGAGTTATCTCAAAGAAAGGGGCCACGGTGTTTCTGTATCTCTATTATGTTGGTGCGGCTTCGGAACATTTAAATATCTCGATATATCTCGAAAACTACGCTTCTGATCAAAAAATATCATAGAACGTAAATTGTAGGAAACATAATTCTCTACAAAAAAGGTCTCTTAACATTTTGCCATAGCTCGCTTCGTTTCCGAGATATTTGCAGATATATCTCAAGGGAAGGGGCCTGACGGACATATTTCGAGATATTTCTTCTTCTTGTTGTTCTTCTTCTGCACAGCTAAGCTGGAAGTGGCATTTACAGCTCGCAATAGTGCAGAGTTATCTCAAAGAAAGGGGCCACGGTGTTTCTGTATCTCTATTATGTTGGTGCGGCTTCGGAACTTTTAAATATCTTAAATATATCTCGAGAACTACGCATCTGATCAAAAAATATCATACAACATAAAAAGTAGGAAACTTAATTCTCTACAAAAAAGGTCTCTTAACATTTTGCCATAGCTCGCTTCGTTTCCGAGATATTTGCAGATTTATCTCAAGGGAAGGGGCCTGACGGACATATTTCGAGATATTTCTTCTTCTTGTTGTTCTTCTTCTGCACAGCTGAGCTGGAAGTGGCATTTGCAGCTCGCAATAGTGCAGAGTTATCTCAAAGAGTGGGGCCACGGTGTTTCTGTATCTCTATTATGTTGGTGCGGCTTCGGAACTTTTAAGTATCTTGATCTATCTCGAGAACTACGCATCTGACCAAAAAATATCATAGAAGATAAAAAGTAGGAAACTTAATTCTCTACAAAAAAGGTCTCTTAACATTTCGCCATAGCTCGCTTCGTTTCCGAGATATTTGCAGATTTATCTCAAGGGAAGGGGCCTGTCGGACATATTTCGAGATATTTCTTCTTCTTGTTGCTCTTCTTCTGCACAGCTAAGCTGGAAGTGGCATTTGCGGCTCGCACTAGTGCAGAGTTATCTCAAAGAAAGGGGCCACGGTGTTTCTGTATCTCTATTATGTTGGTGCGGCTTCGGAACTTTTAAATATCTCGATATATCTCGAAAACTACGCTTCTGATCAAAAAATATCATAGAACGTAAATTGTAGGAAACATAATTCTCTACAAAAAACGTCTCTTAACATTTTGCCATAGCTCGCTTCGTTTCCGAGATATTTGCAGATTTATCTCAAGGGAAGTGGCCTGACGGACATATTTCGAGATATTTCTTCTTCTTGTTGTTCTTCTTCTGCACAGCTAAGCTGGAAGTGGCATTTGCGGCTCGCACTAGTGCAGAGTTATCTCAAAGAAAGGGGCCACGGTGTTTCTGTATCTCTATTATGTTGGTGCGGCTTCGGAAGTTTTAAATATCTCGATATATCTCGAAAACTACGCTTCTGATCAAAAAATATCATAGAACATAAATTGTAGGAAACATAATTCTCTACAAAAAAGGTCTCTCAACATTTTGCCATAGCTCGCTTCGTTTCCGAGATATTTGCAGATATATCTCAAGGGAAGGGGCCTGACGGACATATTTCGAGATATTTCTTCTTCTTGTTGTTCTTCTTCTGCACAGCTAAGCTGGAAGTGGCATTTACAGCTCGCAATAGTGCAGAGTTATCTCAAAGAAAGGGGCCACGGTGTTTCTGTATCTCTATTATGTTGGTGCGGCTTCGGAACTTTTAAATATCCCGATATATCTGGAAAACTACGCTTCTGATCAAAAAATATCATAGAACATAAATTGTAGGAAACATAATTCCCTACAAAAAACGTCTCTTAACATTTTGCCATAGCTCGCTTCGTTTCCGAGATATTAGCAGATTTATCTCAAGGGAAGTGGCCTGACGGACATATTTCGAGATATTTCTTCTTCTTGTTGTTCTTCTTCTGCACAGCTAAGCTGGAAGTGGCATTTGCGGCTCGCACTAGTGCAGAGTTATCTCAAAGAAAGGGGCCACGGTGTTTCTGTATCTCTATTATGTTGGTGCGGCTTCGGAACTTTTAAATATCTCGATATATCTCGAAAACTACGCTTCTGATCAAAAAATATCATAGAACGTAAATTGTAGGAAATATTATTCTCTACAAAAAAGGTCTCTTAACGTTTTGCCATAGCTCGCTTCGTTTCCGAGATATTTGCAGATTCATCTCAAGGGAAGGGGTCTGACGGACATATTTCGAGATATTTCTTCTTCTTGTTGTTCTTCTTCTGCACAGCTAAGCTCGAAGTGGCATTTGCAGCTCGCAATAGTGCAGAGTTATCTCAAAGAAAGAGGCCACGGTGTTTCTGTACCTCTATTATGTTGGTGCAGCTTCGGAACTTTTAAATATCTTGATATATCTCGAGAACTACGCATCTGATCAAAAAATATCATCGAACATAAAAAGTAGGAAACTTAATTCTCTACAAAAAAGGTCTCTTAACATTTTGCCATAGCTCGCTTCGTTTCCGAGATATTTGCAGATTTATCTCAAGGGAAGTGGCCTGACGGACATATTTCGAGATATTTCTTCTTCTTGTTGTTCTTCTTCTGCACAGCTAAGCTGGAAGTGGCATTTGCAGCTCGCAATAGTGCAGAGTTATCCCAAAGAAAGGGGCCACGGTGTTTCTGTATCTCTATTATGTTGGTGCGGCTTCGGAACTTTTAAATATCTCGATATATCTCGAAAACTACGCTTCTGATCAAAAAATATCATAGAACATAAATTGTAGGAAACATAATTCTCTACAAAAAAGGTCTCTTAACATTTTGCCATAGCTCGCTTCGTTTCCGAGATATTTGCAGATTTATCTCAAGGGAAGGGGCCTGACGGACATATTTCGAGATATTTCTTCTTCTTGTTGTTCTTCTTCTGCACAGCTAAGCTGGAAGTGGCATTTGCGGCTCGCACGAGTGCAGAGTTATCTCAAAGAAAGGGGCCACGGTGTTTCTGTATCTCTATTATGTTGGTGCGGCTTCGGAACTTTTAAATATCCCGATATATCTCGAAAACTACGCTTCTGATCAAAAAATATCATAGAACATAAATTGTAGGAAACATAATTCCCTACAAAAAACGTCTCTTAACATTTTGCCATAGCTCGCTTCGTTTCCGAGATATTTGCAGATTTATCTCAAGGGAAGTGGCCTGACGGACATATTTCGAGATATTTCTTCTTCTTGTTGTTCTTCTTCTGCACAGCTAAGCTGGAAGTGGCATTTGCGGCTCGCACTAGTGCAGAGTTATCTCAAAGAAAGGGGCCACGGTGTTTCTGTATCTCTATTATGTTGGTGCGGCTTCGGAACTTTTAAATATCTCGATATATCTCGAAAACTACGCTTCTGATCAAAAAATATCATAGAACATAAATTGTAGGAAACATAATTCTCTACAAAAAAGGTCTCTTAAGATTTTGCCATAGCTCGCTTCGTTTCCGAGATATTTGCAGATATATCTCAAGGGAAGGGGCCTGACGGACATATTTCGAGATATTTCTTCTTCTTGTTGTTCTTCTTCTGCACAGCTAAGCTGGAAGTGGCATTTACAGCTCGCAATAGTGCAGAGTTATCTCAAAGAAAGGGGCCACGGTGTTTCTGTATCTCTATTATGTTGGTGCGGCTTCGGAACTTTTAAATATCTCGATATATCTCGAAAACTACGCTTCTGATCAAAAAATATCATAGAACGTAAATTGTAGGAAACATTATTCTCTACAAAAAAGGTCTCTTAACATTTTGCCATAGCTCGGTTCGTTTCCGAGATATTTGCAGATTTATCTCAAGGGAAGGGGCCTGACGGACATATTTCGAGATATTTCTTCTTCTTGTTGTTCTTCTTCTGCACAGCTAAGCTGGAAGTGGCATTTGCGGCTCGCACTAGCACAGAGTTATCTCAACGAAAGGGGCCACGGTGTTTCTGTATCTCTATTATGTTGGTGCGGCTTCGGAACTTTTAAATATCTCGATATATCTCGAAAACTACGCTTCTGAACAAAAAATATCATACAACATAAATTGTAGGAAACATAATTCTCTACAAAAAAGGTCTCTTAACATTTTGCCATAGCTCGCTTCGTTTCCGAGATATTTGCAGATATATCTCAAGGGAAGGGGCCTGACGGACATATTTCGAGATATTTCATCTTCTTGTTGTTCTTCTTCTGCACAGCTTAACTGGAAGTGGCATTTACAGCTCGCAATAGTGCATAGTTATCTGAAAGAAAGGGGCCACGGTGTTTGTGTATCTCTATTATGTTGGTGCGGCTTCGGAACTTTTAAATATCTTGATATATCTCGAGAACTACGCATCTGATCAAAAAATATCATAGAACATAAAAAGTAGGAAACTCAATTGTCTACAAAAAAGGTCTCTTAACATTTTGCAATAGCTCGCTTGGTTTCCGAGATATTTGCAGATTTATCTCAAGGGAAGGGGCCTGACGGACATATTTCGAGATATTTCTTCTTCTTGTTGTTCTTCTTCTGCACAGCTAAGCTGGAAGTGGCATTTACAGCTCGCAATAGTGCAGAGTTATCTCAAAGAAAGGGGCCACGGTGTTTCTGTATCTCTATTATGTTGGTGCGGCTTCGGAACATTTAAATATCTCGATATATCTCGAAAACTACGCTTCTGATCAAAAAATATCATAGAACGTAAATTGTAGGAAACATAATTCTCTACAAAAAAGGTCTCTTAACATTTTGCCATAGCTCGCTTCGTTTCCGAGATATTTGCAGATATATCTCAAGGGAAGGGGCCTGACGGACATATTTCGAGATATTTCTTCTTCTTGTTGTTCTTCTTCTGCACAGCTAAGCTGGAAGTGGCATTTACAGCTCGCAATAGTGCAGAGTTATCTCAAAGAAAGGGGCCACGGTGTTTCTGTATCTCTATTATGTTGGTGCGGCTTCGGAACTTTTAAATATCTTAAATATATCTCGAGAACTACGCATCTGATCAAAAAATATCATACAACATAAAAAGTAGGAAACTTAATTCTCTACAAAAAAGGTCTCTTAACATTTTGCCATAGCTCGCTTCGTTTCCGAGATATTTGCAGATTTATCTCAAGGGAAGGGGCCTGACGGACATATTTCGAGATATTTCTTCTTCTTGTTGTTCTTCTTCTGCACAGCTGAGCTGGAAGTGGCATTTGCAGCTCGCAATAGTGCAGAGTTATCTCAAAGAGTGGGGCCACGGTGTTTCTGTATCTCTATTATGTTGGTGCGGCTTCGGAACTTTTAAGTATCTTGATCTATCTCGAGAACTACGCATCTGACCAAAAAATATCATAGAAGATAAAAAGTAGGAAACTTAATTCTCTACAAAAAAGGTCTCTTAACATTTCGCCATAGCTCGCTTCGTTTCCGAGATATTTGCAGATTTATCTCAAGGGAAGGGGCCTGTCGGACATATTTCGAGATATTTCTTCTTCTTGTTGCTCTTCTTCTGCACAGCTAAGCTGGAAGTGGCATTTGCGGCTCGCACTAGTGCAGAGTTATCTCAAAGAAAGGGGCCACGGTGTTTCTGTATCTCTATTATGTTGGTGCGGCTTCGGAACTTTTAAATATCTCGATATATCTCGAAAACTACGCTTCTGATCAAAAAATATCATAGAACGTAAATTGTAGGAAACATAATTCTCTACAAAAAACGTCTCTTAACATTTTGCCATAGCTCGCTTCGTTTCCGAGATATTTGCAGATTTATCTCAAGGGAAGTGGCCTGACGGACATATTTCGAGATATTTCTTCTTCTTGTTGTTCTTCTTCTGCACAGCTAAGCTGGAAGTGGCATTTGCGGCTCGCACTAGTGCAGAGTTATCTCAAAGAAAGGGGCCACGGTGTTTCTGTATCTCTATTATGTTGGTGCGGCTTCGGAACTTTTAAATATCTCGATATATCTCGAAAACTACGCTTCTGATCAAAAAATATCATAGAACATAAATTGTAGGAAACATAATTCTCTACAAAAAAGGTCTCTTAACATTTTGCCATAGCTCGCTTCGTTTCCGAGATATTTGCAGATATATCTCAAGGGAAGGGGCCTGACGGACATATTTCGAGATATTTCTTCTTCTTGTTGTTCTTCTTCTGCACAGCTAAGCTGGAAGTGGCATTTACAGCTCGCAATAGTGCAGAGTTATCTCAAAGAAAGGGGCCACGGTGTTTCTGTATCTCTATTATGTTGGTGCGGCTTCGGAACTTTTAAATATCCCGATATATCTCGAAAACTACGCTTCTGATCAAAAAATATCATAGAACATAAATTGTAGGAAACATAATTCCCTACAAAAAACGTCTCTTAACATTTTGCCATAGCTCGCTTCGTTTCCGAGATATTAGCAGATTTATCTCAAGGGAAGTGGCCTGACGGACATATTTCGAGATATTTCTTCTTCTTGTTGTTCTTCTTCTGCACAGCTAAGCTGGAAGTGGCATTTGCGGCTCGCACTAGTGCAGAGTTATCTCAAAGAAAGGGGCCACGGTGTTTCTGTATCTCTATTATGTTGGTGCGGCTTCGGAACTTTTAAATATCTCGATATATCTCGAAAACTACGCTTCTGATCAAAAAATATCATAGAACGTAAATTGTAGGAAATATTATTCTCTACAAAAAAGGTCTCTTAACGTTTTGCCATAGCTCGCTTCGTTTCCGAGATATTTGCAGATTCATCTCAAGGGAAGGGGTCTGACGGACATATTTCGAGATATTTCTTCTTCTTGTTGTTCTTCTTCTGCACAGCTAAGCTCGAAGTGGCATTTGCAGCTCGCAATAGTGCAGAGTTATCTCAAAGAAAGAGGCCACGGTGTTTCTGTACCTCTATTATGTTGGTGCAGCTTCGGAACTTTTAAATATCTTGATATATCTCGAGAACTACGCATCTGATCAAAAAATATCATCGAACATAAAAAGTAGGAAACTTAATTCTCTACAAAAAAGGTCTCTTAACATTTTGCCATAGCTCGCTTCGTTTCCGAGATATTTGCAGATTTATCTCAAGGGAAGTGGCCTGACGGACATATTTCGAGATATTTCTTCTTCTTGTTGTTCTTCTTCTGCACAGCTAAGCTGGAAGTGGCATTTGCAGCTCGCAATAGTGCAGAGTTATCCCAAAGAAAGGGGCCACGGTGTTTCTGTATCTCTATTATGTTGGTGCGGCTTCGGAACTTTTAAATATCTCGATATATCTCGAAAACTACGCTTCTGATCAAAAAATATCATAGAACATAAATTGTAGGAAACATAATTCTCTACAAAAAAGGTCTCTTAACATTTTGCCATAGCTCGCTTCGTTTCCGAGATATTTGCAGATTTATCTCAAGGGAAGGGGCCTGACGGACATATTTCGAGATATTTCTTCTTCTTGTTGTTCTTCTTCTGCACAGCTAAGCTGGAAGTGGCATTTGCGGCTCGCACGAGTGCAGAGTTATCTCAAAGAAAGGGGCCACGGTGTTTCTGTATCTCTATTATGTTGGTGCGGCTTCGGAACTTTTAAATATCCCGATATATCTCGAAAACTACGCTTCTGATCAAAAAATATCATAGAACATAAATTGTAGGAAACATAATTCCCTACAAAAAACGTCTCTTAACATTTTGCCATAGCTCGCTTCGTTTCCGAGATATTTGCAGATTTATCTCAAGGGAAGTGGCCTGACGGACATATTTCGAGATATTTCTTCTTCTTGTTGTTCTTCTTCTGCACAGCTAAGCTGGAAGTGGCATTTGCGGCTCGCACTAGTGCAGAGTTATCTCAAAGAAAGGGGCCACGGTGTTTCTGTATCTCTATTATGTTGGTGCGGCTTCGGAACTTTTAAATATCTCGATATATCTCGAAAACTACGCTTCTGATCAAAAAATATCATAGAACATAAATTGTAGGAAACATAATTCTCTACAAAAAAGGTCTCTTAACATTTTGCCATAGCTCGCTTCGTTTCCGAGATATTTGCAGATATATCTCAAGGGAAGGGGCCTGACGGACATATTTCGAGATATTTCTTCTTCTTGTTGTTCTTCTTCTGCACAGCTAAGCTGGAAGTGGCATTTACAGCTCGCAATAGTGCAGAGTTATCTCAAAGAAAGGGGCCACGGTGTTTCTGTATCTCTATTATGTTGGTGCGGCTTCGGAACTTTTAAATATCTCGATATATCTCGAAAACTACGCTTCTGATCAAAAAATATCATAGAACGTAAATTGTAGGAAACATTATTCTCTACAAAAAAGGTCTCTTAACATTTTGCCATAGCTCGCTTCGTTTCCGAGATATTTGCAGATTTATCTCAAGGGAAGGGGCCTGACGGACATATTTCGAGATATTTCTTCTTCTTGTTGTTCTTCTTCTGCACAGCTAAGCTGGAAGTGGCATTTGCGGCTCGCACTAGCACAGAGTTATCTCAACGAAAGGGGCCACGGTGTTTCTGTATCTCTATTATGTTGGTGCGGCTTCGGAACTTTTAAATATCTCGATATATCTCGAAAACTACGCTTCTGAACAAAAAATATCATACAACATAAATTGTTGGAAACATAATTCTCTACAAAAAAGGTCTCTTAACATTTTGCCATAGCTCGCTTCGTTTCCGAGATATTTGCAGATATATCTCAAGGGAAGGGGCCTGACGGACATATTTCGAGATATTTCATCTTCTTGTTGTTCTTCTTCTGCACAGCTTAACTGGAAGTGGCATTTACAGCTCGCAATAGTGCATAGTTATCTGAAAGAAAGGGGCCACGGTGTTTGTGTATCTCTATTATGTTGGTGCGGCTTCGGAACTTTTAAATATCTTGATATATCTCGAGAACTACGCATCTGATCAAAAAATATCATAGAACATAAAAAGTAGGAAACTCAATTGTCTACAAAAAAGGTCTCTTAACATTTTGCAATAGCTCGCTTGGTTTCCGAGATATTTGCAGATTTATCTCAAGGGAAGGGGCCTGACGGACATATTTCGAGATATTTCTTCTTCTTGTTGTTCTTCTTCTGCACAGCTAAGCTGGAAGTGGCATTTACAGCTCGCAATAGTGCAGAGTTATCTCAAAGAAAGGGGCCACGGTGTTTCTGTATCTCTATTATGTTGGTGCGGCTTCGGAACTTTTAAATATCCCGATATATCTCGAAAACTACGCTTCTGATCAAAAAATATCATAGAACATAAATTGTAGGAAACATAATTCTCTACAAAAAACGTCTCTTAACATTTTGCCATAGCTCGCTTCGTTTCCGAGATATTTGCAGATTTATCTCAAGGGAAGTGGCCTGACGGACATATTTCGAGATATTTCTTCTTCTTGTTGCTCTTCTTCTGCACAGCTAAGCTGGAAGTGGCATTTGCGGCTCGCACTAGTGCAGAGTTATCTCAAAGAAAGGGGCCACGGTGTTTCTGTATCTCTATTATGTTGGTGCGGCTTCGGAACTTTTAAATATCTCGATATATCTCGAAAACTACGCTTCTGATCAAAAAATATCATAGAACATAAATTGTAGGAAACATAATTCTCTACAAAAAACGTCTCTTAACATTTTGCCATAGCTCGCTTCGTTTGCGAGATATTTGCAGATTTATCTCAAGGGAAGTGGCCTGACGGACATATTTCGAGATATTTCTTCTTCTTGTTGTTCTTCTTCTGCACAGCTAAGCTGGAAGTGGCATTTGCGGCTCGCACTAGTGCAGAGTTATCTCAGAGAAAGGGGCCACGGTGTTTCTGTATCCCTATTATGTTGGTGCGGCTTCGGAACTTTTAAATATCTCGATATATCTCGAAAACTACGCTTCTGATCAAAAAATGTCATAGAACATAAATTGTAGGAAACATAATTCTCTACAAAAAACGTCTCTTAACATTTTGCCATAGCTCGCTTCGTTTCCGAGAGATTTGCAGATTCATCTCAAAGGAACTGGCCTGACGGACATATTTCGAGATATTTCTTCTTCTTGTTGTTCTTCTTCTGCACAGCTAAGCTGGAAGTGGCATTTACAGCTCGCAATAGTGCAGAGTTATCTCAAAGAAAGGGGTCACGGTGTTTCTGTATCTCTATTATGTTGGTGCGGCTTCGGAACTTTTAAATATCTTGATATATCTCGAGAACTACGCATCTGATCAAAAAATATCATAGAGCATAAAAAGTAGGAAACCTAATTCTCTACAAAAAAGGTCTCTTAACATTTTGCCATAGCTCGCTTCGTTTCCGAGATATTTGCAGATTTATCTCAAGGGAAGGGGCCTGACGGACATATTTCGAGATATTTCTTCTTCTTGTTGTTCTTCTTCTGCACAGCTAAGCTGGAAGTGGCATTTGCAGCGCGCAATAGTGCAGAGTTATCTCATAGAAAGGGGCCACGGTGTTTCTGTATCTCTATTATGTTGGTGCGGCTTCGGAACTTTTGAATATCTTGATATATCTCGAGAACTACGCATCTGATCAAAAAATATCATAGAACATAAAAAGTAGGAAACCTAATTCTCTACAAAAAAGGTCTCTTAACATTTTGCCATAGCTCTCTTCGTTTCCGAGATATTTGCAGATTTATCTCAAGGGAAGGGGCCTGGCGGACATATTTCGAGATATTTCTTCTTCTTGTTGTTCTTCTTCTGTACAGCTAAGCTGAAAGTGGCATTTGCAGCTCGCAATAGTGCAGAGTTATCTCAAAGAAAGGGGCCACGGTGTTTCTGTATCTCTATTATGTTCGTGCGGCTTCGGAACTTTTGAATATCTTGGTATATCTCGAGAACTACGCATCTGATCAAAAAATATCATAGAACATAAATTGTAGGAAACATAATTCTCTACAAAAAAGGTCTCTTAACATTTTGCCATAGCTCGCTTCGTTTCCGAGATATTTGCAGATTTATCTCAAGGGAAGGGGCCTGACGGACATATTTCGAGATATTTCTTCTTCTTGTTGTTCTTCTTCTGCACAGCTAAGCTGGAAGTGGCATTTGCGGCTCGCACTAGCGCAGAGTTATCTCAACGAAAGGGGCCACGGTGTTTCTGTATCTCTATTATGTTGGTGCGGCTTCGGAACTTTTAAATATCTCGATATATCTCGAAAACTACGCTTCTGAACAAAAAATATCATAGAACATAAATTGTAGGAAACATAATTCTCTACAAAAAAGGTCTCTTAACATTTTGCCATAGCTCGCTTCGTTTCCGAGATATTTGCAGATATATCTCAAGGGAAGGGGCCTGACGGACATATTTCGAGATATTTCTTCTTCTTGTTGTTCTTCTTCTGCACAGCTTAACTGGAAGTGGCATTTACAGCTCGCAATAGTGCATAGTTATCTGAAAGAAAGGGGCCACGGTGTTTGTGTATCTCTATTATGTTGGTGCGGCTTCGGAACTTTTAAATATCTTGATATATCTCGAGAACTACGCATCTGATCAAAAAATATCATAGAACATAAAAAGTAGGAAACTCAATTGTCTACAAAAAAGGTCTCTTAACATTTTGCAATAGCTCGCTTCGTTTCCGAGATATTTGCAGATTTATCTCAAGGGAAGGTGCCTGACGGACATATTTCGAGATATTTCTTCTTCTTGTTGTTCTTGTTCTGCACAGCTAAGCTGGAAGTGGCATTTGCGGCTCGCACTAGTGCAGAGTTATCTCAAAGAAAGGGGCCCGGTGTTTCTGTATCTCTATTATGTTGGTGCGGCTTCGGAACTTTTAAATATCTCGATATATCTCGAAAACTACGCTTCTGATCAAAAAATATCATAGAACATAAATTGTAGGAAACGTAATTCTCTACAAAAAACGTCTCTTAACATTTTGCCATAGCTCGCTTCGTTTCCGAGATATTTGCAGATTCAGCTCAAAGGAACTGGCCTGACGGACATATTTCGAGATATTCCTTCTTCTTGTTGTTCTTCCTCTGCACAGCTAAGCTGGAAGTGGCATTTGCAGCTCGCAATAGTGCAGAGTTATCTCAAAGAAAGGAGCCACGGTGTTTCTGTATCTCTATTATCTTGGTGCGGCTTCGGAACTTTTAAATATCTCGATATATCTCGAAAACTACGCTTCTGATCGAAAAATATCATAGAACATAAATTGTAGGAAACATAATTCTCTACAAAAAACGTCTCTTAACATTTTGCCATAGCTCGCTTCGTTTCCGAGATATTTGCAGATTCAGCTCAAGGGAAGGGGCCTGACGGACATATTTCGAGATATTTCTTCTTCTTGTTGTTCTTCTTCTGCACAGCTGAGCTGGAAGTGGCATTTGCAGGTCGCAATAGTGCAGAGTTATCTCAAAGAAAGGGGCCACGGTGTTTCTGTATCTCTATTATGTTGGTGCGGCTTCGGAACTTTTAAATATCTCGATATATCTCGAAAACTACGCTTCTGATCAAAAAATATCATAGAACGTAAATTGTAGGAAACATTATTCTCTACAGAAAAGGTCTCTTAACATTTTGCCATAGCTCGCTTCGTTTCCGAGATATTTGCAGATTTATCTCAAGGGAAGGGTCCTGATGGACATATTTCGAGATATTTCTTCTTCTTCTTGTTCTTCTTCTGCACAGCTAAACTGGAAGTGGCATTTCCAGCTCGCAATCGTGCAGAGTTATCTCAAAGAAAGGGGCCACGGTGTTTCTGTATCTCTATTATGTTGGTGCGGCTTCGGAGCTTTTAAATATCTTGATATATCTCGAGAACTACGCATCTGATCAAAAAATATCATACTACATAAAAAGTAGGAAACTTAATTCTCTACAAGAAAGGTCTCTAAACATTTTGCCATAGCTCGCTTCGTTTCCGAGATATTTGCAGATTTATCTCAAGGGAAGGGGCCTGACGGACATATTTCGAGATATTTCTTCTTCTTGTTGTTCTTCTTCTGCACAGCTAAGCTGGAAGTGGCATTTGCGGCTCTCACTAGTGCAGAGTTATCTCAAAGAAAGGGGCCACGGTGTTTCTGTATCTCTATTATGTTGGTGCGGCTTCGGAACTTTTAAATATCTCGATATATCTCGAAAACTACGCTTCTGATCAAAAAATATCATAGAACATAAATTGTAGGAAACATAATTCTCTACAAAAAAGGTCTCTTAACATTTTGCCATAGCTCGCTTCGTTTCCGAGATATTTGCAGATTCAGCTCAAAGGAACTGGCCTGACGGACATATTTCGAGATATTTCTTCTTCTTGTTGTTCTTCCTCTGCACAGCTAAGCTGGAAGTGGCATTTACAGCTCGCAATAGTGCAGAGTTATCTCAAAGAAAGGGGCCACGGTGTTTCTGTATCTCTATTATGTTGGTGTGGCTTCGGAACTTTTAAATATCTCGATATATCTCGAAAACTACGCTTCTGATCGAAAAATATCATAGAACATAAATTGTAGGAAACATAATTCTCCACAAAAAACGTCTCTTAACATTTTGCCATAGCTCGCTTCGTTTCCGAGATATTTGCAGATTCAGCTCAAGGGAAGGGGCCTGACGGACATATTTCGAGATATTTCTTCTTCTTGTTGTTCTTCTTCTGCACAGCTGAGCTGGAAGTGGCATTTGCAGGTCGCAATAGTGCAGAGTTATCTCAAAGAAAGGGGCCACGGTGTTTCTGTATCTCTATTATGTTGGTGCGGCTTCGGAACTTTTAAATATCTCGATATATCTCGAAAACTACGCTTCTGATCAAAAAATATCATAGAACGTAAATTGTAGGAAACATTATTCTCTACAGAAAAGGTCTCTTAACATTTTGCCATAGCTCGCTTCGTTTCCGAGATATTTGCAGATTTATCTCAAGGGAAGGGTCCTGATGGACATATTTCGAGATATTTCTTCTTCTTCTTGTTCTTCTTCTGCACAGCTAAACTGGAAGTGGCATTTCCAGCTCGCAATCGTGCAGAGTTATCTCAAAGAAAGGGGCCACGGTGTTTCTGTATCTCTATTATGTTGGTGCGGCTTCGGAGCTTTTAAATATCTTGATATATCTCGAGAACTACGCATCTGATCAAAAAATATCATACTACATAAAAAGTAGGAAACTTAATTCTCTACAAGAAAGGTCTCTAAACATTTTGCCATAGCTCGCTTCGTTTCCGAGATATTTGCAGATTTATCTCAAGGGAAGGGGCCTGACGGACATATTTCGAGATATTTCTTCTTCTTGTTGTTCTTCTTCTGCACAGCTAAGCTGGAAGTGGCATTTGCGGCTCTCACTAGTGCAGAGTTATCTCAAAGAAAGGGGCCACGGTGTTTCTGTATCTCTATTATGTTGGTGCGGCTTCGGAACTTTTAAATATCTCGATATATCTCGAAAACTACGCTTCTGATCAAAAAATATCATAGAACATAAATTGTAGGAAACATAATTCTCTACAAAAAAGGTCTCTTAACATTTTGCCATAGCTCGCTTCGTTTCCGAGATATTTGCAGATTCAGCTCAAAGGAACTGGCCTGACGGACATATTTCGAGATATTTCTTCTTCTTGTTGTTCTTCCTCTGCACAGCTAAGCTGGAAGTGGCATTTACAGCTCGCAATAGTGCAGAGTTATCTCAAAGAAAGGGGCCACGGTGTTTCTGTATCTCTATTATGTTGGTGTGGCTTCGGAACTTTTAAGTATCTTGATATATCTCGAGAACTACGCATCTGATCAAAAAATATCAAAGAACATAAATTGTAGGAAACTTAATTCTCTACAAAAAAGGTCTCTTAACATTTTGCCATAGCTCGCTTCATTTCCGAGATATTTGCAGATTTATCTCAAGGGAAGGGGCCTGACGGACATATTTCGAGATATTTCTTCTTCTTGTTGTTCTTCTTCTGCACAGCTAAGCTGGAAGTGGCATTTGCGGCTCGCACTAGTGCAGAGTTATCTCAAAGAAAGGGGCCACGGTGTTTCTGTATCCCTATTATGTTGGTGCGGCTTCGGAACTTTTAAATATCTCGATATATCTCGAAAACTACGCTTCTGATCAAAAAATATCATAGAACATAAATTGTAGGAAACATAATTCTCTACAAAAAACGTCTCTTAACATTTTGCCATAGATCGCTTCGTTTCCGAGATATTTGCAGATTCAGCTCAAAGGAACTGGCCTGACGGACATATTTCGAGATATTTCTTCTTCTTGTTGTTCTTCCTCTGCACAGCTAAGCTGGAAGTGGCATTTGCAGCTCGCAATAGTGCAGAGTTATCTCAAAGAAAGGGGCCACGGTGTTTCTGTATCTCTATTATGTTGGTGCGGCTTCGGAACTTTTAAATATCTTGATATATCTCGAGAACTACGCATCTGATCAAAAAATATCATCGAACATAAAAAGTAGGAAACTTAATTCTCTACAAAAAAGGTCTCTTAACATTTTGCCATAGCTCGCTTCGTTTCCGAGATATTTGCAGATTTATCTCAAGGGAAGTGGCCTGACGGACATATTTCGAGATATTTCTTCTTCTTGTTGTTCTTGTTCTGCACAGGTAAGCTGGAAGTGGCATTTGCAGCTCGCAATAGTGCAGAGTTATCCCAAAGAAAGGGGCCACGGTGTTTCTGTATCTCTATTATGTTGGTGCGGCTTCGGAACTTTTAAATATCTTGATATATCTCGAGAACTACGCATCTGATCAAAAAATATCATACTACATAAAAAGTAGGAAACTTAATTCTCTACAAGAAAGGTCTCTAAACATTTTGCCATAGCTCGCTTCGTTTCCGAGATATTTGCAGATTTATCTCAAGGGAAGGGGCCTGACGGACATATTTCGAGATATTTCTTCTTCTTGTTGTTCTTCTTCTGCACAGCTAAGCTGGAAGTGGCATTTGCAGCTCGCAATAGTGCAGAGTTATCTCAAAGAGAGGGGCCACGGTGTTTCTGTATCTCTATTATGTTGGTGCGGCTTCGGAACTTTTACATATCTTGATATATCTCGAGAACTACGCATCTGATGAAAAAATATCATAGAAGATAGAAAGTAGGAAACTTAATTCTCTACAAAAAAGGTCTCTTAACATTTCGCCATAGCTCGCTTCGTTTCCGAGATATTTGCAGATATATCTCAAGGGAAGGGGCCTGACGGACATATTTCGAGATATTTCTTCTTCTTGTTGTTCTTCTTCTGCACAGCTAAGCTGGAAGTGGCATTTGCGGCTCGCACTAGTGCACAGTTATCTCAAAGAAAGGGGCCACGGTGTTTCTGTATCTCTATTATGTTGGTGCGGCTTCGGAACTTTTAAATATCTCGATATATCTCGAAAACTACGCTTCTGATCAAAAAATATCATAGAACATAAATTGTAAGAAACATAATTCTCTACAAAAAAGGTCTCTTAACATTTTGCCATAGCTCGCTTCGTTTCCGAGATATTTGCAGATTTATCTCAAGGGAAGGGGCCTGACGGACGTATTTCGAGATATTTCTTCTTCTTGTTGTTCTTCCTCTGCACAGCTAAGCTGGAAGTGGCATTTGCAGCTCGCAATAGTGCAGAGTTATCTCAAAGAAAGGGGCCACGGTGTTTCTGTATCACTATTATGTTGGTGCGGTTTCGGAACTTTTAAATATCTTGATATATCTCGAGAACTACGCATCTGATCAAAAAATATCATAGAACATAAAAAGTAGGAAACTTAATTCTCTACAAAAAAGGTCTCTTAACATTTTGCCATAGCTCGCTTCGTTTCCGAGATATTTGCAGATTTATCTCAAGGGAAGGGTCATGATGCACATATTTCGAGATATTTCTTCTTCTTGTTGTTCTTCTTCTGCACAGCTAAACTGGAAGTGGCATTTCCAGCTCGCAATCGTGCAGAGTTATCTCAAAGAAAGGGGCCACGGTGTTTCTGTATCTCTATTATGTTGGTGCGGCTTCGGAACTTTTAAATATCTTGATATATCTCGAGAACTACGCCTCTGATCGAAAAATATCATAGAACATAAAAAGTAGGAAACTTAATTCTCTACAAAAAAGGTCTCTTAACATTTTGCCATAGCTCGCTTCGTTTCCGAGATATTTGCAGATTTATCTCAAGGGAAGGGGCCTGACGGACATATTTCGAGATATTTCTTCTTCTTGTTGTTCTTCTTCTGCACAGCTAAGCTGGAAGTGGCATTTGCGGCTCGCACTAGTGCAGAGTTATCTCAAAGAAAGGGGCCACGGTGTTTCTGTATCTCTATTATGTTGGTGCGGCTTCGGAACTTTTAAATATCTCGATATATCTCGAAAACTACGCTTCTGATCAAAAAATATCATAGAACATAAATTGTAGGAAACATAATTCTCTACAAAAAACGTCTCTTAACATTTTGCCATAGCTCGCTTCGTTTCCGAGATATTTGCAGATTCAGCTCAAAGGAACTGGCCTGACGGACATATTTCGAGATATTTCTTCTTCTTGTTGTTCTTCCTCTGCGCAGCTAAGCTGGAAGTGGCATTTCCAGCTCGCAATAGTGCAGAGTTATCTCAAAGAAAGGGGCCACGGTGTTTCTGTATCTCTATTATGTTGGTGCGGCTTCGGAACTTTTAAATATCTTGATATATCTCGAGAACTACGCATCTGATCAAAAAATATCATAGAACATAAAAAGTAGGAAACTTAATTCTCTACAAAAAAGGTCTCTTAACATTTTGCCATAGCTCGCTTCGTTTCCGAGATATTTGCAGATATATCTCAAGGGAAGGGGCCTGCCGGACATATTTCGAGATATTTCTTCTTCTTGTTGTTCTTCTTCTGCACAGCTAAGCTGGAAGTGGCATTTACAGCTCGCAATAGTGCAGAGTTATCTCAAAGAAAGGGGCCACGGTGTTTCTGTATCTCTATTATGTTGGTGCTGCTTCGGAACTTTTAAATATCTTGATATATCTCGAGAACTACGCATCTGATCAAAAAATATCATAGAACATGAAAAGTAGGAAACTTAACTCTCTACAAAAAAGGTCTCTTAACATTTTGCCATAGCTGTCTTCGTTTCCGAGATATTTGCAGATTCAGCTCAAAGGAACGGGCCTGACGGACATATTTCGAGATACTTCTTCTTCTTGTTGTTCTTCCTCTGCACAGCTGAGCTGGAAGTGGCATTTGCAGGTCGCAATAGTGCAGAGTTATCTCAAAGAAAGGGGCCACGGTGTTTCTGTATCTCTATTATGTTGGTGCGGCTTCGGAACTTTTAAATATCTCGATATATCTCGAAAACTACGCTTCTGATCAAAAAATATCATAGAACGTAAATTGTAGGAAACATTATTCTCTACAGAAAAGGTCTCTTAACATTTTGCCATAGCTCGCTTCGTTTCCGAGATATTTGCAGATTTATCTCAAGGGAAGGGTCCTGATGGACATATTTCGAGATATTTCTTCTTCTTCTTGTTCTTCTTCTGCACAGCTAAACTGGAAGTGGCATTTCCAGCTCGCAATCGTGCAGAGTTATCTCAAAGAAAGGGGCCACGGTGTTTCTGTATCTCTATTATGTTGGTGCGGCTTCGGAGCTTTTAAATATCTTGATATATCTCGAGAACTACGCCTCTGATCGAAAAATATCATAGAACATAAAAAGTAGGAAACTTAATTCTCTACAAAAAAGGTCTCTTAACACTTTGCCATAGCTCGCTGCGTTTCCGAGATATTTGCAGATTTATCTCAAGGGAAGGGGCCTGACGGACATATTTCGAGATATTTCTTCTTCTTGTTGTTCTTCTTCTGCACAGCTGAGCTGGAAGTGGCATTTGCAGGTCGCAATAGTGCAGAGTTATCTCAAAGAAAGGGGCCACGGTGTTTCTGTATCTCTATTATGTTGGTGCGGCTTCGGAACTTTTAAATATCTCGATATATCTCGAAAACTACGCTTCTGATCAAAAAATATCATAGAACATAAATTGTAGGAAACATAATTCTCTACAAAAAACGTCTCTTAACATTTTGCCATAGCTCGCTTCGTTTCCGAGATATTTGCAGATTTAGCTCAAAGGAACGGGCCTGACGGACATATTTCGAGATACTTCTTCTTCTTGTTGTTCTTCCTCTGCACAGCTGAGCTGGAAGTGGCATTTGCAGGTCGCAATAGTGCAGAGTTATCTCAAAGAAAGGGGCCACGGTGTTTCTGTATCTCTATTATGTTGGTGCGGCTTCGGAACTTTTAAATATCTCGATATATCTCGAAAACTACGCTTCTGATCAAAAAATATCATAGAACGTAAATTGTAGGAAACATTATTCTCTACAGAAAAGGTCTCTTAACATTTTGCCATAGCTCGCTTCGTTTCCGAGATATTTGCAGATTTATCTCAAGGGAAGGGTCCTGATGGACATATTTCGAGATATTTCTTCTTCTTCTTGTTCTTCTTCTGCACAGCTAAACTGGAAGTGGCATTTCCAGCTCGCAATCGTGCAGAGTTATCTCAAAGAAAGGGGCCACGGTGTTTCTGTATCTCTATTATGTTGGTGCGGCTTCGGAGCTTTTAAATATCTTGATATATCTCGAGAACTACGCCTCTGATCGAAAAATATCATAGAACATAAAAAGTAGGAAACTTAATTCTCTACAAAAAAGGTCTCTTAACACTTTGCCATAGCTCGCTGCGTTTCCGAGATATTTGCAGATTTATCTCAAGGGAAGGGGCCTGACGGACATATTTCGAGATATTTCTTCTTCTTGTTGTTCTTCTTCTGCACAGCTGAGCTGGAAGTGGCATTTGCAGGTCGCAATAGTGCAGAGTTATCTCAAAGAAAGGGGCCACGGTGTTTCTGTATCTCTATTATGTTGGTGCGGCTTCGGAACTTTTAAATATCTCGATATATCTCGAAAACTACGCTTCTGATCAAAAAATATCATAGAACATAAATTGTAGGAAACATAATTCTCTACAAAAAACGTCTCTTAACATTTTGCCATAGCTCGCTTCGTTTCCGAGATATTTGCAGATTCAGCTCAAAGGAACTGGCCTGACGGACATATTTCGAGATATTTCTTCTTCTTGTTGTTCTTCCTCTGCACAGCTGAGCTGGAAGTGGCATTTGCAGGTCGCAATAGTGCAGAGTTATCTCAAAGAAAGGGGCCACGGTGTTTCTGTATCTCTATTATGTTGGTGCGGCTTCGGAACTTTTAAATATCTTGATATATCTCGAGAACTACGCATCTGATCAAAAAATATCATATAACCTAAAAAGTAGGAAACTTAATTCTCTACAAAAAAGGTCTCTTAACATTTTGCCATAGCTCGCTTCGTGTCCGAGATATTTGCAGATTTATCTCAAGGGAAGGGTCCTGATGGACATATTTCGAGATATTTCTTCTTCTTGTTGTTCTTCTTCTGCACAGCTAAACTGGAAGTGGCATTTCCAGCTCGCAATCGTGCAGAGTTATCTCAAAGAAAGGGGCCACGGTGTTTCTGTATCCCTATTATGTTGGTGCGGCTTCGGAACTTTTAAATATCTCGATATATCTCGAAAACTACGCCTCTGATCAAAAAATATCATAGAACATAAATTGTAGGAAACATAATTCACTACCAAAACCGTCTCTTAACATTTTGCCATAGCTCGCTTCGTTTCCGAGATATTTGCAGATTTATCTCAAGGGAAGGGGCCTGACGGACATATTTCGAGATATTTCTTCTTCTTGTTGTTCTTCTTCTGCACAGCTGAGCTGGAAGTGGCATTTGCAGGTTGCAATAGTGCAGAGTTATCTCAAAGAAAGGGGCCACGGTGTTTCTGTATCTCTATTATGTTGGTGCGGCTTCGGAACTTTTAAATATCTCGATATATCTCGAAAACTACGCTTCTGATCAAAAAATATCATAGAACATAAATTGTAGGAAACATAATTCTCTACAAAAAACGTCTCTTAACATTTTGCCATAGCTCGCTTCGTTTCCGAGATATTTGCAGATTCAGCTCAAAGGAACTGGCCTGACGGACATATTTCGAGATATTTCTTCTTCTTGTTGTTCTTCCTCTGCGCAGCTAAGCTGGAAGTGGCATTTGCAGCTCGCAATAGTGCAGAGTTATCTCAAAGAAAGGGGCCACGGTGTTTCTGTATCTCTATTATGTTGGTGCGGCTTCGGAACTTTTAAATATCTTGATATATCTCGAGAACTACGCATCTGGTCAAAAAATATCATAGAACATAAAAAGTAGGAAACTTAATTCTCTACAAAAAAGGTCTCTTAACATTTTGCCATAGCTCGCTTCGTTTCCGAGATATTTGCAGATATATCTCAAGGGAAGGGGCCTGCCGGACATATTTCGAGATATTTCTTCTTCTTGTTGTTCTTCTTCTGCACAGCTAAGCTGGAAGTGGCATTTACAGCTCGCAATAGTGCAGAGTTATCTCAAAGAAGGGGGCCACGGTGTTTCTGTATCTCTATTATGTTGGTGCTGCTTCGGAACTTTTAAATATCTTGATATATCTCGAGAACTACGCATCTGATCAAAAAATATCATAGAACATGAAAAGTAGGAAACTTAACTCTCTACAAAAAAGGTCTCTTAACATTTTGCCATAGCTCTCTTCGTTTCCGAGATATTTGCAGATTCAGCTCAAAGGAACGGGCCTGACGGACATATTTCGAGATACTTCTTCTTCTTGTTGTTCTTCCTCTGCACAGCTAAGCTGGAAGTGGCATTTGCAGCTCGCAATAGTGCAGAGTTATCTCAAAGAAAGGAGCCACGGTGTTTCTGTATCTCTATTATCTTGGTGCGGCTTCGGAACTTTTAAATATCTCGATATATCTCGAAAACTACGCTTCTGATCGAAAAATATCATAGAACATAAATTGTAGGAAACATAATTCTCTACAAAAAACGTCTCTTAACATTTTGCCATAGCTCGCTTCGTTTCCGAGATATTTGCAGATTCAGCTCAAGGGAAGGGGCCTGACGGACATATTTCGAGATATTTCTTCTTCTTATTGTTCTTCTTCTGCACAGCTGAGCTGGAAGTGGCATTTGCAGGTCGCAATAGTGCAGAGTTATCTCAAAGAAAGGGGCCACGGTGTTTCTGTATCTCTATTATGTTGGTGCGGCTTCGGAACTTTTAAATATCTCGATATATCTCGAAAACTACGCTTCTGATCAAAAAATATCATAGAACGTAAATTGTAGGAAACATTATTCTCTACAGAAAAGGTCTCTTAACATTTTGCCATAGCTCGCTTCGTTTCCGAGATATTTGCAGATTTATCTCAAGGGAAGGGTCCTGATGGACATATTTCGAGATATTTCTTCTTCTTCTTGTTCTTCTTCTGCACAGCTAAACTGGAAGTGGCATTTCCAGCTCGCAATCGTGCAGAGTTATCTCAAAGAAAGGGGCCACGGTGTTTCTGTATCTCTATTATGTTGGTGCGGCTTCGGAGCTTTTAAATATCTTGATATATCTCGAGAACTACGCATCTGATCAAAAAATATCATACTACATAAAAAGTAGGAAACTTAATTCTCTACAAGAAAGGTCTCTAAACATTTTGCCATAGCTCGCTTCGTTTCCGAGATATTTGCAGATTTATCTCAAGGGAAGGGGCCTGACGGACATATTTCGAGATATTTCTTCTTCTTGTTGTTCTTCTTCTGCACAGCTAAGCTGGAAGTGGCATTTGCAGCTCGCAATAGTGCAGAGTTATCTCAAAGAGAGGGGCCACGGTGTTTCTGTATCTCTATTATGTTGGTGCGGCTTCGGAACTTTTAAATATCTTGATATATCTCGAGAACTACGCATCTGATCAAAAAATATCAAAGAACATAAATTGTAGGAAACATAATTCTCTACAAAAAAGGTCTCTTAACATTTTGCCATAGCTCGCTTCATTTCCGAGATATTTGCAGATTTATCTCAAGGGAAGGGGCCTGACGGACATATTTCGAGATATTTCTTCTTCTTGTTGTTCTTCTTCTGCACAGCTAAGCTGGAAGTGGCATTTGCGGCTCGCACTAGTGCAGAGTTATCTCAAAGAAAGGGGCCACGGTGTTTCTGTATCCCTATTATGTTGGTGCGGCTTCGGAACTTTTAAATATCTCGATATATCTCGAAAACTACGCTTCTGATAAAAAAATATCATAGAACATAAATTGTAGGAAACATAATTCTCTACAAAAAACGTCTCTTAACATTTTGCCATAGATCGCTTCGTTTCCGAGATATTTGCAGATTCAGCTCAAAGGAACTGGCCTGACGGACATATTTCGAGATATTTCTTCTTCTTGTTGTTCTTCCTCTGCACAGCTAAGCTGGAAGTGGCATTTGCAGCTCGCAATAGTGCAGAGTTATCTCAAAGAAAGGGGCCACGGTGTTTCTGTATCTCTATTATGTTGGTGCGGCTTCGGAACTTTTAAATATCTTGATATATCTCGAGAACTACGCATCTGATCAAAAAATATCATCGAACATAAAAAGTAGGAAACTTAATTCTCTACAAAAAAGGTCTCTTAACATTTTGCCATAGCTCGCTTCGTTTCCGAGATATTTGCAGATTTATCTCAAGGGAAGTGGCCTGACGGACATATTTCGAGATATTTCTTCTTCTTGTTGTTCTTGTTCTGCACAGCTAAGCTGGAAGTGGCATTTGCAGCTCGCAATAGTGCAGAGTTATCCCAAAGAAAGGGGCCACGGTGTTTCTGTATCTCTATTATGTTGGTGCGGCTTCGGAACTTTTAAATATCTCGATATATCTCGAAAACTACGCTTCTGATCAAAAAATATCATAGAACATAAATTGTAAGAAACATAATTCTCTACAAAAAAGGTCTCTTAACATTTTGCCATAGCTCGCTTCGTTTCCGAGATATTTGCAGATTTATCTCAAGGGAAGGGGCCTGACGGACGTATTTCGAGATATTTCTTCTTCTTGTTGTTCTTCCTCTGCACAGCTAAGCTGGAAGTGGCATTTGCAGCTCGCAATAGTGCAGAGTTATCTCAAAGAAAGGGGCCACGGTGTTTCTGTATCTCTATTATGTTGGTGCGGTTTCGGAACTTTTAAATATCTTGATATATCTCGAGAACTACGCATCTGATCAAAAAATATCATAGAACATAAAAAGTAGGAAACTTAATTCTCTACAAAAAAGGTCTCTTAACATTTTGCCATAGCTCGCTTCGTTTCCGAGATATTTGCAGATTTATCTCAAGGGAAGGGTCATGATGCACATATTTCGAGATATTTCTTCTTCTTGTTGTTCTTCTTCTGCACAGCTAAACTGGAAGTGGCATTTCCAGCTCGCAATCGTGCAGAGTTATCTCAAAGAAAGGGGCCACGGTGTTTCTGTATCTCTATTATGTTGGTGCGGCTTCGGAACTTTTAAATATCTTGATATATCTCGAGAACTACGCCTCTGATCGAAAAATATCATAGAACATAAAAAGTAGGAAACTTAATTCTCTACAAAAAAGGTCTCTTAACATTTTGCCATAGCTCGCTTCGTTTCCGAGATATTTGCAGATTTATCTCAAGGGAAGGGGCCTGACGGACATATTTCGAGATATTTCTTCTTCTTGTTGTTCTTCTTCTGCACAGCTAAGCTGGAAGTGGCATTTGCGGCTCGCACTAGTGCAGAGTTATCTCAAAGAAAGGGGCCACGGTGTTTCTGTATCTCTATTATGTTGGTGCGGCTTCGGAACTTTTAAATATCTCGATATATCTCGAAAACTACGCTTCTGATCAAAAAATATCATAGAACATAAATTGTAGGAAACATAATTCTCTACAAAAAACGTCTCTTAACATTTTGCCATAGCTCGCTTCGTTTCCGAGATATTTGCAGATTCAGCTCAAAGGAACTGGCCTGACGGACATATTTCGAGATATTTCTTCTTCTTGTTGTTCTTCCTCTGCGCAGCTAAGCTGGAAGTGGCATTTGCAGCTCGCAATAGTGCAGAGTTATCTCAAAGAAAGGGGCCACGGTGTTTCTGTATCTCTATTATGTTGGTGCGGCTTCGGAACTTTTAAATATCTTGATATATCTCGAGAACTACGCATCTGATCAAAAAATATCATAGAACATAAAAAGTAGGAAACTTAATTCTCTACAAAAAAGGTCTCTTAACATTTTGCCATAGCTCGCTTCGTTTCCGAGATATTTGCAGATATATCTCAAGGGAAGGGGCCTGCCGGACATATTTCGAGATATTTCTTCTTCTTGTTGTTCTTCTTCTGCACAGCTAAGCTGGAAGTGGCATTTACAGCTCGCAATAGTGCAGAGTTATCTCAAAGAAAGGGGCCACGGTGTTTCTGTATCTCTATTATGTTGGTGCTGCTTCGGAACTTTTAAATATCTTGATATATCTCGAGAACTACGCATCTGATCAAAAAATATCATAGAACATGAAAAGTAGGAAACTTAACTCTCTACAAAAAAGGTCTCTTAACATTTTGCCATAGCTGTCTTCGTTTCCGAGATATTTGCAGATTCAGCTCAAAGGAACGGGCCTGACGGACATATTTCGAGATACTTCTTCTTCTTGTTGTTCTTCCTCTGCACAGCTGAGCTGGAAGTGGCATTTGCAGGTCGCAATAGTGCAGAGTTATCTCAAAGAAAGGGGCCACGGTGTTTCTGTATCTCTATTATGTTGGTGCGGCTTCGGAACTTTTAAATATCTCGATATATCTCGAAAACTACGCTTCTGATCAAAAAATATCATAGAACGTAAATTGTAGGAAACATTATTCTCTACAGAAAAGGTCTCTTAACATTTTGCCATAGCTCGCTTCGTTTCCGAGATATTTGCAGATTTATCTCAAGGGAAGGGTCCTGATGGACATATTTCGAGATATTTCTTCTTCTTCTTGTTCTTCTTCTGCACAGCTAAACTGGAAGTGGCATTTCCAGCTCGCAATCGTGCAGAGTTATCTCAAAGAAAGGGGCCACGGTGTTTCTGTATCTCTATTATGTTGGTGCGGCTTCGGAGCTTTTAAATATCTTGATATATCTCGAGAACTACGCCTCTGATCGAAAAATATCATAGAACATAAAAAGTAGGAAACTTAATTCTCTACAAAAAAGGTCTCTTAACACTTTGCCATAGCTCGCTGCGTTTCCGAGATATTTGCAGATTTATCTCAAGGGAAGGGGCCTGACGGACATATTTCGAGATATTTCTTCTTCTTGTTGTTCTTCTTCTGCACAGCTGAGCTGGAAGTGGCATTTGCAGGTCGCAATAGTGCAGAGTTATCTCAAAGAAAGGGGCCACGGTGTTTCTGTATCTCTATTATGTTGGTGCGGCTTCGGAACTTTTAAATATCTCGATATATCTCGAAAACTACGCTTCTGATCAAAAAATATCATAGAACATAAATTGTAGGAAACATAATTCTCTACAAAAAACGTCTCTTAACATTTTGCCATAGCTCGCTTCGTTTCCGAGATATTTGCAGATTCAGCTCAAAGGAACGGGCCTGACGGACATATTTCGAGATACTTCTTCTTCTTGTTGTTCTTCCTCTGCACAGCTGAGCTGGAAGTGGCATTTGCAGGTCGCAATAGTGCAGAGTTATCTCAAAGAAAGGGGCCACGGTGTTTCTGTATCTCTATTATGTTGGTGCGGCTTCGGAACTTTTAAATATCTCGATATATCTCGAAAACTACGCTTCTGATCAAAAAATATCATAGAACGTAAATTGTAGGAAACATTATTCTCTACAGAAAAGGTCTCTTAACATTTTGCCATAGCTCGCTTCGTTTCCGAGATATTTGCAGATTTATCTCAAGGGAAGGGTCCTGATGGACATATTTCGAGATATTTCTTCTTCTTCTTGTTCTTCTTCTGCACAGCTAAACTGGAAGTGGCATTTCCAGCTCGCAATCGTGCAGAGTTATCTCAAAGAAAGGGGCCACGGTGTTTCTGTATCTCTATTATGTTGGTGCGGCTTCGGAGCTTTTAAATATCTTGATATATCTCGAGAACTACGCCTCTGATCGAAAAATATCATAGAACATAAAAAGTAGGAAACTTAATTCTCTACAAAAAAGGTCTCTTAACACTTTGCCATAGCTCGCTGCGTTTCCGAGATATTTGCAGATTTATCTCAAGGGAAGGGGCCTGACGGACATATTTCGAGATATTTCTTCTTCTTGTTGTTCTTCTTCTGCACAGCTGAGCTGGAAGTGGCATTTGCAGGTCGCAATAGTGCAGAGTTATCTCAAAGCAAGGGGCCACGGTGTTTCTGTATCTCTATTATGTTGGTGCGGCTTCGGAACTTTTAAATATCTCGATATATCTCGAAAACTACGCTTCTGATCAAAAAATATCATAGAACATAAATTGTAGGAAACATAATTCTCTACAAAAAACGTCTCTTAACATTTTGCCATAGCTCGCTTCGTTTCCGAGATATTTGCAGATTCAGCTCAAAGGAACGGGCCTGACGGACATATTTCGAGATACTTCTTCTTCTTGTTGTTCTTCCTCTGCACAGCTAAGCTGGAAGTGGCATTTGCAGCTCGCAATAGTGCAGAGTTATCTCACAGAAAGGGGCCACGGTGTTTCTGTATCTCTATTATGTTGGTGCGGCTTCGGAACTTTTAAATATCTTGATATATCTCGAAAACTACGCATCTGATCAAAAAATATCATAGAACATAAAAAGTAGGAAACTTAATTCTCTACAAAAAAGGTCTCTTAACATTTTGCCATAGCTCGCTTCGTTTCCGAGATATTTGCAGATTTATCTCACGGGAAGGGGCCTGACGGACATATTTCGAGATATTTCTTCTTCTTGTTGTTCTTCTTCTGCACAGCTGAGCTGGAAGTGGCATTTGCAGGTCGCAATAGTGCAGAGTTATCTCAAAGAAAGGGGCCACGGTGTTTCTGTATCTCTATTATGTTGGTGCGGCTTCGGAACTTTTAAATATCTCGATATATCTCGAAAACTACGCTTCTGATCAAAAAATATCATAGAACATAAATTGTAGGAAACATAATTCTCTACAAAAAACGTCTCTTAACATTTTGCCATAGCTCGCTTCGTTTCCGAGATATTTGCAGATTCAGCTCAAAGGAACTGGCCTGACGGACATATTTCGAGATATTTCTTCTTCTTGTTGTTCTTCCTCTGCACAGCTGAGCTGGAAGTGGCATTTGCAGGTCGCAATAGTGCAGAGTTATCTCAAAGAAAGGGGCCACGGTGTTTCTGTATCTCTATTATGTTGGTGCGGCTTCGGAACTTTTAAATATCTTGATATATCTCGAGAACTACGCATCTGATCAAAAAATATCATATAACCTAAAAAGTAGGAAACTTAATTCTCTACAAAAAAGGTCTCTTAACATTTTGCCATAGCTCGCTTCGTGTCCGAGATATTTGCAGATTTATCTCAAGGGAAGGGTCCTGATGGACATATTTCGAGATATTTCTTCTTCTTGTTGTTCTTCTTCTGCACAGCTAAACTGGAAGTGGCATTTCCAGCTCGCAATCGTGCAGAGTTATCTCAAAGAAAGGGGCCACGGTGTTTCTGTATCCCTATTATGTTGGTGCGGCTTCGCAACTTTTAAATATCTTGATATATCTCGAGAACTACGCTTCTGATCAAAAAATATCATAGAACATAAATTGTAGGAAACATAATTCTCTACAAAAACGGTCTCTTAACATTTTGCCATAGCTCGCTTCGTTTCCGAGATATTTGCAGATTTATCTCAAGGGAAGGGGCCTGACGGACATATTTCGAGATATTTCTTCTTCTTGTTGTTCTTCTTCTGCACAGCTGAGCTGGAAGTGGCATTTGCAGGTCGCAATAGTGCAGAGTTATCTCAAAGAAAGGGGCCACGGTGTTTCTGTATCTCTATTATGTTGGTGCGGCTTCGGAACTTTTAAATATCTCGATACATCTCGAAAACTACGCTTCTGATCAAAAAATATCATAGAACGTAAATTGTAGCAAACATTGTTCTCTACAAAAAAGGTCTCTTAACATTTTGCCATAGCTCGCTTCGTTTCCGAGATATTTGCAGATTTATCTCAAGGGAAGGGTCCTGATGGACATATTTCGAGATATTTCTTCTTCTTGTTGTTCTTCTTCTGCACAGCTAAACTGGAAGTGGCATTTCCAGCTCGCAATCGTGCAGAGTTATCTCAAAGAAAGGGGCCACGGTGTTTCTGTATCTCTATTATGTTGGTGCGGCTTCGGAACTTTTAAATATCTCGATATATCTCGAAAACTACGCTTCTGATCAAAAAATATCATAGAACATAAATTGTAGGAAACTTAATTCTCTACAAAAAAGGTCTCTTAACATTTTGCCATAGCTCGCTTCGTTTCCGAGATATTTGCAGATTCAGCTCAAAGGAACTGGCCTGACGGACATATTTCGAGATATTTCTTCTTCTTGTTGTTCTTCCTCTGCACAGCTAAGCTGGAAGTGGCATTTGCAGCTCGCAATAGTGCAGAGTTATCTCAAAGAAAGGGGCCACGGTGTTTCTGTATCTCTATTATATTGGTGCAGCTTCGGAACTTTTAAATATCTTGATATATCTCGAGAACTACGCATCTGATCAAAAAATATCATAGAACATAAAAAGTAGGAAACTTAATTCTCTACAAAAAAGGTCTCTTAACATTTTGCCATAGCTCGCTTCGTTCCCGAGATATTTGCAGATTTATCTCAAGGGAAGGGGCCTGACGGACATATTTCGAGATATTTCTTCTTCTTGTTGTTCTTCTTCTGCACAGCTAAGCTGGAAGTGGCATTTGCGGCTCGCACTAGTGCAGAGTTATCTCAAAGAAAGGGGCCACGGTGTTTCTGTATCTCTATTATGTTGGTGCGGCTTCGGAACTTTTAAATATCTCGATATATCTCGAAAACTACGCTTCTGATCAAAAAATATCATAGAACATAAATTGTAGGAAACATAATTCTCTACAAAAAACGTCTCTTAACATTTTGCCATAGCTCGCTTCGTTTCCGAGATATTTGCAGATTCAGCTCAAAGGAACTGGCCTGACGGACATATTTCGAGATATTTCTTCTTCTTGTTGTTCTTCCTCTGCGCAGCTAAGCTGGAAGTGGCATTTGCAGCTCGCAATAGTGCAGAGTTATCTCAAAGAAAGGGGCCACGGTGTTTCTGTATCTCTATTATGTTGGTGCGGCTTCGGAACTTTTAAATATCTTGATATATCTCGAGAACTACGCATCTGATCAAAAAATATCATAGAACATAAAAAGTAGGAAACTTAATTCTCTACAAAAAAGGTCTCTTAACATTTTGCCATAGCTCGCTTCGTTTCCGAGATATTTGCAGATATATCTCAAGGGAAGGGGCCTGCCGGACATATTTCGAGATATTTCTTCTTCTTGTTGTTCTTCTTCTGCACAGCTAAGCTGGAAGTGGCATTTACAGCTCGCAATAGTGCAGAGTTATCTCAAAGAAAGGGGCCACGGTGTTTCTGTATCTCTATTATGTTGGTGCTGCTTCGGAACTTTTAAATATCTTGATATATCTCGAGAACTACGCATCTGATCAAAAAATATCATAGAACATGAAAAGTATGAAACTTAACTCTCTACAAAAAAGGTCTCTTAACATTTTGCCATAGCTGTCTTCGTTTCCGAGATATTTGCAGATTCAGCTCAAAGGAACGGGCCTGACGGACATATTTCGAGATACTTCTTCTTCTTGTTGTTCTTCCTCTGCACAGCTGAGCTGGAAGTGGCATTTGCAGGTCGCAATAGTGCAGAGTTATCTCAAAGAAAGGGGCCACGGTGTTTCTGTATCTCTATTATGTTGGTGCGGCTTCGGAACTTTTAAATATCTCGATATATCTCGAAAACTACGCTTCTGATCAAAAAATATCATAGAACGTAAATTGTAGGAAACATTATTCTCTACAGAAAAGGTCTCTTAACATTTTGCCATAGCTCGCTTCGTTTCCGAGATATTTGCAGATTTATCTCAAGGGAAGGGTCCTGATGGACATATTTCGAGATATTTCTTCTTCTTCTTGTTCTTCTTCTGCACAGCTAAACTGGAAGTGGCATTTCCAGCTCGCAATCGTGCAGAGTTATCTCAAAGAAAGGGGCCACGGTGTTTCTGTATCTCTATTATGTTGGTGCGGCTTCGGAGCTTTTAAATATCTTGATATATCTCGAGAACTACGCCTCTGATCGAAAAACATCATAGAACATAAAAAGTAGGAAACTTAATTCTCTACAAAAAAGGTCTCTTAACACTTTGCCATAGCTCGCTGCGTTTCCGAGATATTTGCAGATTTATCTCAAGGGAAGGGGCCTGACGGACATATTTCGAGATATTTCTTCTTCTTGTTGTTCTTCTTCTGCACAGCTGAGCTGGAAGTGGCATTTGCAGGTCGCAATAGTGCAGAGTTATCTCAAAGAAAGGGGCCACGGTGTTTCTGTATCTCTATTATGTTGGTGCGGCTTCGGAACTTTTAAATATCTCGATATATCTCGAAAACTACGCTTCTGATCAAAAAATATCATAGAACGTAAATTGTAGGAAACATTATTCTCTACAGAAAAGGTCTCTTAACATTTTGCCATAGCTCGCTTCGTTTCCGAGATATTTGCAGATTTATCTCAAGGGAAGGGTCCTGATGGACATATTTCGAGATATTTCTTCTTCTTCTTGTTCTTCTTCTGCACAGCTAAACTGGAAGTGGCATTTCCAGCTCGCAATCGTGCAGAGTTATCTCAAAGAAAGGGGCCACGGTGTTTCTGTATCTCTATTATGTTGGTGCGGCTTCGGAGCTTTTAAATATCTTGATATATCTCGAGAACTACGCCTCTGATCGAGAAATATCATAGAACATAAAAAGTAGGAAACTTAATTCTCTACAAAAAAGGTCTCTTAACACTTTGCCATAGCTCGCTGCGTTTCCGAGATATTTGCAGATTTATCTCAAGGGAAGGGGCCTGACGGACATATTTCGAGATATTTCTTCTTCTTGTTGTTCTTCTTCTGCACAGCTGAGCTGGAAGTGGCATTTGCAGGTCGCAATAGTGCAGAGTTATCTCAAAGAAAGGGGCCACGGTGTTTCTGTATCTCTATTATGTTGGTGCGGCTTCGGAACTTTTAAATATCTCGATATATCTCGAAAACTACGCTTCTGATCAAAAAATATCATAGAACATAAATTGTAGGAAACATAATTCTCTACAAAAAACGTCTCTTAACATTTTGCCATAGCTCGCTTCGTTTCCGAGATATTTGCAGATTCAGCTCAAAGGAACGGGCCTGACGGACATATTTCGAGATACTTCTTCTTCTTGTTGTTCTTCCTCTGCACAGCTAAGCTGGAAGTGGCATTTGCAGCTCGCAATAGTGCAGAGTTATCTCAAAGAAAGGGGCCACGGTGTTTCTGTATCTCTATTATGTTGGTGCGGCTTCGGAACTTTTAAATATCTCGATATATCTCGAAAACTACGCTTCTGATCAAAAAATATCATAGAACATAAATTGTAGGAAACATAATTCTCTACAAAAAACGTCTCTTAACATTTTGCCATAGCTCGCTTCGTTTCCGAGATATTTGCAGATTTATCTCAAGGGAAGGGTCCTGATGGACATATTTCGAGATATTTCTTCTTCTTGTTGATCTTCTTCTGCACAGCTAAGCTGGAAGTGGCATTTGCAGCGCGCAATAGGGCAGAGTTATCTCAAAGAAAGGGGCCACGGTGTTTCTGTATCTCTATTATGTTGGTGCGGCTTCGGAACTTTTAAATATCTTGATATATCTCGAGAACTACGCATCTGATCAAAAAATATCATAGAACATAAAAAGTAGGAAACTTAATTCTCTACAAATAAGGTCTCTTAACATTTTGCCATAGCTCGCTTCGTTTCCGAGATATTTGCAGATTTATCTCAAGGGAAGGGTCCTGATGGACATATTTCGAGATATTTCTTCTTCTTGTTGTTCTTCTTCTGCACAGCTAAACTGAAAGTGGCATTTCCAGCTCGCAATCGTGCAGAGTTATCCCAAAGAAAGGGGCCACGGTGTTTCTGTATCTCTATTATGTTGGTGCGGCTTCGGAACTTTTAAATATCTTGATATATCTCGAGAACTACGCCTCTGATCGAAAAATATCATAGAACATAAAAAGTAGGAAACTTAATTCTCTACAAAAAAGGTCTCTTAACATTTTGCCATAGCTCGCTTCGTTTCCGAGATATTTGCAGATTTATCTCAAGGGAAGGGGCCTGACGGACATATTTCGAGATATTTCTTCTTCTTGTTGTTCTTCTTCTGCACAGCTGAGCTGGAAGTGGCATTTGCAGGTCGCAATAGTGCAGAGTTATCTCAAAGAAAGGGGCCACGGTGTTTCTGTATCTCTATTATGTTGGTGCGGCTTCGGAACTTTTAAATATCTCGATATATCTCGAGAACTACGCATCTGATCAAAAAATATCATAGAACATAAAAAGTAGGAAACTTAATTCTCTACAAAAAAGGTCTCTTAACATTTTGCCATAGCTCGCTTCGTTTCCGAGATATTTGCAGATTTATCTCAAGGGAAGGGGCCTGACGGACATATTTCGAGATATTTCTTCTTCTTGTTGTTCTTCTTCTGCACAGCTGAGCTGGAAGTGGCATTTGCAGGTCGCAATAGTGAAGAGTTATCTCAAAGAAAGGGGCCACGGTTTTTCTGTATCTCTATTATGTTGGTGCGGCTTCGGAACTTTTAAATATCTCGATATATCTCGAAAACTACGCTTCTGATCAAAAAATATCATACAACGTAAATTGTAGGAAACATTATTCTCTACAAAAAAGGTCTCTTAACATTTTGCCATAGCTCGCTTCGTTTCCGAGATATTTGCAGATTTATCTCAAGGGAAGGGTCCTGATGGACATATTTCGAGATATTTCTTCTTCTTGTTGTTCTTCTTCTGCACAGCTAAACTGGAAGTGGCATTTGCAGCGCGCAATAGTGCAGAGTTATCTCAAAGAAAGGGGCCACGGTGTTTCTGTATCTCTATTATGTTGGTGCGGCTTCGGAACTTTTAAATATCTTGATATATCTCGAGAACTACGCATCTGATCAAAAAATATCGTAGAAGATAAAAAGTAGGAAACTTAATTCTCTACAAAAAAGGTCTCTTAACATTTCGCCATAGCTCGCTTCGTTTCCGAGATATTTGCAGATTTATCTCAAGGGAAGGGGCCTGTCGGACATATTTCGAGATATTTCTTCTTCTTGTTGTTCTTCTTCTGCACAGCTAAGCTGGAAGTGGATATTTGCGGCTCGCACTAGTGCAGAGTTATCTCAAAGAAAGGGGCCACGGTGTTTCTGTATCTCTATTATGTTGGTGCGGCTTCGGAACTTTTAAATATCTCGATATATCTCGAAAACTACGCTTCTGATCAAAAAATATCATAGAACATAAATTGTAGGAAACATAATTCTCTACAAAAAACGTCTCTTAACATTTTGCCATAGCTCGCTTCGTTTCCGAGATATTTGCAGATTCAGCTCAAAGGAACTGGCCTGACGGACATATTTCGAGATATTTCTTCTTCTTGTTGTTCTTCCTCTGCACAGCTAAGCTGGAAGTGGCATTTACAGCTCGCAATAGTGCAGAGTTATCTCAAAGAAAGGGGCCACGGTGTTTCTGTATCTCTATTATGTTGGTGCGGCTTCGGACCTTTTAAATATCTTGATATATCTCGAGAACTACGCATCTGATCAAAAAATATCATAGAAGATAAAAAGTAGGAAACTTAATTCTCTACAAAAATGGTCTCTTAACATTTTGCCATAGCTCGCTTCGTTTCCGAGATATTTGCAGATCTATCTCAAGGAAAGGGGCCTGACGGACATATTTCGAGATATTTCTTCTTCTTGTTGTTCTTCTTCTGCGCAGCTAAGCTGGAAGTGGCATTTGCAGCTCGCAATAGTGCAGAGATATCTCAAAGAAAGGGGCCACGCTGTTTCTGTATCTCTATTATGTTGGTGCGGCTTCGGAACTTTTAAATATCTTGATATATCTCGAGAGCTACGCGTCTGATCAAAAAATATCATAGAACATAAAAAGTAGGAAACATAATTCTCTACAAAAAAGGTCTCTTAACATTTTGCCATAGCTCGCTTCGTTTCCGAGATATTTGCAGATTTATCTCAAGGGAAGTGGCCTGACGGACATATTTCGAGATATTTCTTCTTCTTGTTGTTCTTCTTCTGCACAGCTAAGCTGGAAGTGGCATTTGCGGCTCGCTCTAGTGCAGAGTTATCTCAAAGAAAGGGGCCACGGTGTTTCTGTATCTCTATTATGTTGGTGCGGCTTCGGAACTTTTAGATATCTTGATATATCTCGAGAACTACGCATCTGATCAAAAAATATCATAGAACATAAAAAGTAGGAAACTTAATTCTCTACAAAAAAGGTCTCTTAACATTTCGCCATAGCTCGCTTCGTTTCCGAGATATTTGCAGATATATCTCAAGGGAAGGGGCCTGACGGACATATTTCGAGATATTTCTTCTTCTTGTTGTTCTTCTTCTGCACAGCTAAGCTGGAAGTGGCATTTACAGCTCGCAATAGTGCAGAGTTATCTCAAAGAAAGGGGCCACGGTGTTTCTGTATCTCTATTATGTTGGTGCGGCTTCGGAACTTTTAAATATCTTGATATATCTCGAGAACTACGCATCAGATCAAAAAATATCATAGAACATAAAAAGTAGGAAACTTAATTCTCTACAAAAAAGGTCTCTTAACATTTTGCCATAGCTCTCTTTGTTTCCGAGATATTTGCAGATTTATCTCAAGGGAAGGGGCCTGACGGACATATTTCGAGATATTTCTTCTTCTTGTTGTTCTTCTTCTGCACAGCTAAGCTGGAAGTGGCATTTGCAGCTCGCAATAGTGCAGAGTTATCTCAAAGAAAGGGGCCACGGTGTTTCTGTATCTCTATTATGTTGGTGCGGCTTCGGAACTTTTAGATATCTTGATATATCTCGAGAACTACGCATCTGATCAAAAAATATCATAGAACATAAAAAGTAGGAAACTTAATTCTCTACAAAAAAGGTCTCTTAACATTTTGCCATAGCTCGCTTCGTTTCCGAGATATTTGCAGATTTATCTCAAGGGAAGGGGCCTGACGGACATATTTCGAGATATTTCTTCTTCTTGTTGTTCTTCTTCTGCACAGCTAAGCTGGAAGTGGCATTTGCGGCTCGCACTAGTGCAGAGTTATCTCAACGAAAGGGGCCACGGTGTTTCTGTATCTCTATTATGTTGGTGCGGCTTCGGAACTTTTAAATATCTCGATATATCTCGAAAACTACGCTTCTGGTCAAAAAATATCATAGAACCTATATTGTAGGAAACATAATTCTCTACAAAAAAGGTCTCTTAACATTTTGCCATAGCTCGCTTCGTTTCCGAGATATTTGCAGATATATCTCAAGGGACATATTTCGAGATATTTCTTCTTCTTGTTGTTCTTCTTCTGCACAGCTAAGCTGGAAGTGGCATTTGCAGCTCGCAATAGTGCAGAGTTATCTCAAAGAAAGGGGCCACGGTGTTTCTGTATCTCTATTATGTTGGTGCGGCTTCGGAACTTTTAGATATCTTGATATATCTCGAGAACTACGCATCTGATCAAAAAATATCATAGAACACAAAAAGTAGGAAACTTAATTCTCTACAAAAAAGGTCTCTTAACATTTTGCCATAGCTCGCTTCGTTTCCGAGATATTTGCAGATTTATCTCAAGGGAAGGGGCCTGACGGACATATTTCGAGATATTTCTTCTTCTTGTTGTTCTTCTTCTGCACAGCTAAGCTGGAAGTGGCATTTGCGGCTCGCACTAGTGCAGAGTTATCTCAACGAAAGGGGCCACGGTGTTTCTGTATCTCTATTATGTTGGTGCGGCTTCGGAACTTTTAAATATCTCGATATATCTCGAAAACTACGCTTCTGGTCAAAAAATATCATAGATCCTATATTGTAGGAAACATAATTCTCTACAAAAAAGGTCTCTTAACATTTTGCCATAGCTCGCTTCGTTTCCGAGATATTTGCAGATATATCTCAAGGGACATATTTCGAGATATTTCTTCTTCTTGTTGTTCTTCTTCTGCACAGCTAAGCTGGAAGTGGCATTTGCAGCTCGCAATAGTGCAGAGTTATCTCAAAGAAAGGGGCCACGGTGTTTCTGTATCTCTATTATGTTGGTGCGGCTTCGGAACTTTTAGATATCTTGATATATCTCGAGAACTACGCATCTGATCAAAAAATATCATAGAACATAAAAAGTAGGAAACTTAATTCTCTACAAAAAAGGTCTCTTAACATTTTGCCATAGCTCGCTTCGTTTCCGAGATATTTGCAGATTTATCTCAAGGGAAGGGGCCTGACGGACATATTTCGAGATATTTCTTCTTCTTGTTGTTCTTCTTCTGCACAGCTAAGCTGGAAGTGGCATTTGCGGCTCGCACTAGTGCAGAGTTATCTCAACGAAAGGGGCCACGGTGTTTCTGTATCTCTATTATGTTGGTGCGGCTTCGGAACTTTTAAATATCTCGATATATCTCGAAAACTACGCTTCTGGTCAAAAAATATCATAGAACCTATATTGTAGGAAACATAATTCTCTACAAAAAAGGTCTCTTAACATTTTGCCATAGCTCGCTTCGTTTCCGAGATATTTGCAGATATATCTCAAGGGATGGGGCCTGACGGACATATTTCGAGATATTTCTTCTTCTTGTTGTTCTTCTTCTGCACAGCTAAGCTGGAAGTGGCATTTGCAGCTCGCAATAGTGCAGAGTTATCTCAAAGAAAGGGGCCACGGTGTTTCTGTATCTCTATTATGTTGGTGCGGCTTCGGAACTTTTAAATATCTTGATATATCTCGAGAACTACGCATCTGATCAAAAAATATCATAGAACATAAAAAGTAGGAAACTTAATTCTCTACAAAAACGGTCTCTTAACATTTTGCCATAGCTCGCTTCGTTTCCGAGATATTTGCAGATTTATCTCAAGGGAAGGGGCCTGACGGACATATTTCGAGATATTTCTTCTTCTTGTTGTTCTTCTTCTGCACAGCTGAGCTGGAAGTGGCATTTGCAGGTCGCAATAGTGTAGAGTTATCTCAAAGAAAGGGGCCACGGTGTTTCTGTATCTCTATTATGTTGGTGCGGCTTCGGAACTTTTAAATATCTCGATATATCTCGAAAACTACGCTTCTGATCAAAAAATATCATAGAACGTAAATTGTAGCAAACATTATTCTCTACAAAAAAGGTCTCTTAACATTTTGCCATAGCTCGCTTCGTTTCCGAGATATTTGCAGATTTATCTCAAGGGAAGGGTCCTGATGGACATATTTCGAGATATTTCTTCTTCTTGTTGTTCTTCTTCTGCACAGCTAAACTGGAAGTGGCATTTCCAGCTCGCAATCGTGCAGAGTTATCTCAAAGAAAGGGGCCACGGTGTTTCTGTATCTCTATTATGTTGGTGCGGCTTCGGAACTTTTAAATATCTCGATATATCTCGAAAACTACGCTTCTGATCAAAAAATATCATAGAACATAAATTGTAGGAAACATAATTCTCTACAAAAAAGGTCTCTTAACATTTTGCCATAGCTCGCTTCGTTTCCGAGATATTTGCAGATATATCTCAAGGGAAGGGGCCTGACGGACATATTTCGAGATATTTCTTCTTCTTGTTGTTCTTCCTCTGCACAGCTAAGCTGGAAGTGGCATTTGCGGCTCGCACTAGTGCAGAGTTATCTCAAAGAAAGGGGCCACGGTGTTTCTGTATCTCTATTATGTTGGTGCGGCTTCGGA